>NW_004524618.1:9373077-9442699 GCF_000260255.1 Octodon degus | reverse complement strand
GGGTCAAATGAGGATCCCTGGCCCCAGGTCGTCTCACTCACTCTCCAGGCCTGCGCTCTGGGTCTATTCAGGATTCCGCGGCCATGGCCGTCTCACTCACTCTCCAGGCCTGCGCTCTGGGTCTGTTCAGGATCCCGCGGCCTCGGTTGTCTAAAATATTTTTTTATTTAAATTTTTTTTCTTCATATTCTGCAGGGACTTAAAGTTTAACATATCAATACTTGATGGAAAATACCAGTTCCATTTTAGGCCTAAGATGTTTGATATTCAGACAGATGGTTATGTTAAACCACCTGCATATGTTGTGGGTAATAATAAGTGTTTCTTCTGGAGGGTTAACAACCTAAGTTTGGAGGCCAAAATTAGAGAAAAAGAAGGGCTGCAAGGACAGCCAACATTTTAGCCATATCCTTTCATGGTCAGTGAAGACTCAGGACATAGGAGAATCTATACTGCAACATCAAGGAACTCATTTGTGTCCCAAATTTTCTGATCAAGGAGATTATGGGACCACAAAGGAATGTGATCAATGATGTAGAATGTGCCTAAGGAAAGTCACATGGAGAGAAAACATTCTCTCAGGCTTTCACAGAGAGCACATTGGTCAAGCAATGGCCATGACTCATCCACATGACTGACCACTCACAAAGTTTCTACAAATTGTGATACAGAGTTTCAGGATAAATCCTGAGGGGACCTGACTGACCTTATCAGATACAAAAGCTACATTTCTTGTTATATAGGTCTTGCTTTATGTTTGTGTTAACCATCCAGCAGAAAGGTAAAAAACAAGGTATAAGGCGTAAAGGCATGTTGGTATGCTGGGTTGTAAAAGGCTCAGGTCAACAACTTCTGACACTGACAGTCCTGGGGATGACCCACTACTATTATGGACTACTGGACTATTTTGGAATATTTTGCTGAATTCATGTACTTACAATATTTACATGACAATGGAATGCCCTTCTCTGACAAAACTAAACAAAAAAGGGGATACAAATGAAGGACCATTTTGTATCTGTATATACAAGATAGTTAGGATAGATATATGGCTACTTTCTCTTAATTCAGTGAGAGGAAAAATTTGTACTAATAGTGTTTGGGCAGGATATCATGTAAGCATTTTGTACTATGAATAACCACTAAGAAGATAACAATATGCAATGTATTAATTATTGAAACTGTGCTAGTAATCAGTTTTGAAACTGTCTCATTGCTGGTTGTATCTGAATAAAATTATTTTTTAAAATAAGAAAATTGCCAATCCATTCCACAGCAGCATGACCGTACATATGTGCCCATTGATAGGGATAACAATAGATACTAGTGATAGCATTAATAACAATAGTTATTCAAAAAGAGAGTCTAATTAAAGGAGACCTGAGTCAAGTGTCTGTTGATAGTTTAAATTGAAATCAGGAACTACAAAGATACATAAAACACTTCTAACTTTCAAAGATATACAGTTTCAAAAACTTAAGAAAAATTGGAGTACAAAATCCTCAGCTTATAGTGCATGGAATTAAGTTCCAAAGAAGAAACTGAATTTTCTCTTCTCCTGTTCAACCTGCCCTGTCCTCTAGCATGGCAAAGTGTGTGTGATTATCCTTTCTTCCAACCATGCTTCTACTTTCTTTTCAGTTATCTTGTTTTATCCATTATCCTTCCTAAGTCTCCCCACTACAGGGTTAACTACTCTGCCAAGGGGAAACACTCTGAATAGAAGCTCCCAATTTATAATTGGTTTTGTAATGCAATTGTGGATTTTGCTTCTGTGGTTTAAGATACAAAATTAATACCTAACATAGTTTGTCAGTTTCTAAACCATACTGGGTGCTATTGATATTGCTAATTATATTACTTTAGTTAGGACAGCTGTTGTAATCAATTGTTCCCATTTCTGTCACAATACAGGGAATCTCTGGGGCAATAACCTCACCACAGCCCAGCACTAAAGATCTTGAAACTCACTCAAACAGATAACAACATCTCACTCACCATTAACTGAGAAGATATATCTTTGAACAGTCACAAGTCAAGAACCTTCCACGCACAAAATATAGTCCAGAGAAACAGACTTTTCCTAGAGAGGACTTAAGACTAGGGATATAGCTATCTACTACAAAAACTTATAAGGTTCCACACAGAAAACAAAACTGAAACATTTCAAATAAAAAATGGCAAGATATAGAAGCAAGATGCTTTTCAGACTCCAGCACACATAGAACAAGTCCAGCAAACAGCAAGATAGAGGAGAATGGAAGACACATATTTCTGAATTGACAGCAACCAAAGTAAATAAATAAAGCCATTAGGTTATAGAGGAAATCAGATGAGGAATAATTTCTCAAATAAAAAAGAAATAGCATTTACAAAGGAATTGCTCAGCAAATCTAGAAGAGAGAAAAAGGTGGATGATGATAGAAGAGGATGGAATCCGTGAATAATTAATACAGGAAATAAACAGAATGCATAAAACAAATTCAAGCAGATCCAGGAAATTAAAAATTCTATTGAAAGCTGACAAAACCACTTGAACAAAACTGAAGATGGACTTTCATACCTTCAAGACAGAATCTCAGCTAGTCCTTGTGAAAGGAACAATCTTATGAAAATAGAATGGGGTAAGCAATTCAAAAGCTTCAACATGATATGAAGAAAAGCAATATAGCATTGATAGGTGTCAATGAAAAGCAGCTGTTGATACAAAGGACATAAAAGGATCATCCTCAGAAATAATGGCAGAAATTTGCCCAAACATGAGAACAGAATCTGAGTTACAGTAAGTGAGGCATATCAAACTCCAATTAACAATGACCCTTATCAATACCCAGACATATAATACTCAACATGTGAGAAATTCAGCAAGAAAAAGGAATATTAAAAGCTGTAAGAGAAAAGGAACAGATTATATATAAAGGAAAGCCCAACAGAATCACAGCAGAGTTCTCAATATAAAACCTCAAATAAAGAAGAGCTTGGAGTAAGGTATTTCATGTCCTGCAAGAAAACAACTTCCACAACAATAGGCAATGTATTAATTATTGAAACTGTCCTACTAATCAGTTTTGGAACTGTTTCATTGCTGTTGCTTCACAATAAAATTATTAAAAAATAAAAAATGATTTTGAAAATAATACAACTTCCAACCCACACTGATGAACCCTGCAAAACTCTTTCACAGATAATGGAAACATATGATACTTTTATGATAGAAACAAACCAAAGAAATTCCCTAGAAACACTACTGAAAGATTTTCTAGATGGAGATAAAAATGACCAAGATAATAAGAATAGAAAGAAACCACGAGGCAAGGTAAGCAATTAAATAGAGAGAAAAATTGGGGAACCAACAGTGAAAAAATAATATGAAGAAGATAAGGCAATACATATCAGTTGTAAGCATAAATGGCCTTAATTCACCAATCAAAAGAAACTTACTGGTGGACTAGATCAAGAAACAAGATCAAGCAATATAATGCTATTATTATGGTTTGTGAATAGGTGCCCTTCCAAAGCCTCATGCAGTTCATGGGATGGCTGCTGGAGTTTGTGATTGATTATTGTGGGTGTGGGCTGCACCTACCCTGGAGCAGATAATTTGCCCTACAATGTAAGGAGGGGAGAGAGGCTAGTTAGTTGCTTGAGCTGCTGCCACTCCCTTTTGTTTTTTGCTTTTTGTCACCTACGTGAACAGTTGATCTCTGCCATGTGCTTCCCTGCCTTGGAACCAGCTGAGTATAGACTGAAATCTCCAGTAACTGTGAGCTAAATAAATATTTACTGCCTCCATTTTGGGTGTCAGGTATTTGTCCCAGCAAGAGAAGAGAAACTGAGACAACAATAAACACATTTAAGTGCAAAATAAATTTTTAGACTGAGACCCAAAGGATACAAAACAATACTCCATGCAACAAGAATCCTGATGGCTGTTCTATTTGTAGACAATATAAGCCTCAAACTAAAAATTATCAAAAGAGATAAAGAAGATCACTACATACTTGTTAGGGGGAAGTTTAAGAGGAAGAGATAACAATTATAAATAAGTATGTACCAAATATGGGAGCACCCAACTATATAAGACAATATTAATGAACAAGAAAAATCAAATATGAAATAAAACAATTTTAATGTGGCACCTTAATATCCCATTGTCACAAAGAGATAGATTTACTAGACAAAAATTGAGCAAGGAAATATCAGAATTAAATCAAACCTGTAAAGAAATGGCCTTAGTAGGCCTTTACAGAGTGTTCCACCCAACACATTCTTCTCAGTTGCACATAAAATATTCTCTAAAATAGATTATATACTAGCACAAAAATCATGCTTAAGTGAACATAAAGAAAATGAAATTATCCCATGCATATTATCTGACTGTGGTGCAATGAAACTGGAAATTATTGGCCAAAAATGAGCAAAACTCAAAAAATACATGGAAATAAAATAACACTATCCTGAACAACCAATGGGTCACTGATGAAATTAAAGGTAAATTAAACAGTATCTACAATCTAATGAAAATTTAAAACAGCCGGCCAAATAGCTTAGCAGATTAAAGCACCTATAAACAGGCACAGGGGCCTGGGGTTCGATCCCTGGGCCTGCTGTGCTAGCCCTGCCCCTGGGGTGGGCTGAGACAGCAATTGAGACTGGGCGTGGTGGTGAGCACCTATAATCCCAGCTCTTGGGAGGCTGTAAACAGGTGAATCACTATGAGTCCAATCTAGTAGTGAGACACTGAACACCCTGTAGACCCTTCCCTAAAATACAAAAAAAAAAAAAAAAAAAAAAAAAAAAAAAAAAAAAAAAAAAAAGAAAAAAGAAAATTTAAATACATTTTACTGGAACCTATGGAATGCAAAGAAAACAGTGCTAAGAGGGAAATTTGTTGTGATTAATTCTCACATCAGGAAAACTGAACAAGCATAAATAAATAACCTAATACTGCATCTAAGGCTTGTAAAAAAAAGAAAAGAAGATGTCAAGCTCAAAGAAGAGAGAAAGTTACAAAGATCAGAGCAACAATGAACACATCTGAGACTAAGAAAACAATACAAGCTATGCAAAAATTCATAAAGAATTAATGAATTGAAGATGTGGTCCTTTGAAAGTAGAAATAAAATTTATCTTATAAAAAATTAAAAACTCAAATTCATGCAATGAGGAATGAAAAGAGTGAAACCACTACAGATCCTATGAAAATTCACAAGGTCATCAATACCTACTTCAAAAATCATTATTGGCAAAGGCTGGAAAACATAGAAAAAATGGAAAGATTCCTGCATATGTATGAATTATCAAAGCTGAACATAGCTAATATAAAAATTCTGTATAACTCAGTATCTGTTAATGATATTAGAATGTAATTAAAAACTTATGAACAAAGAACAGTCAAGGTCCCCATGGATTAATGGTTGAATTATAAAAAATACCTAGAAAAGATTTAACACCAGTACTCTTCAAACTCTTTAAAGAAATTGAAAGGGAAGCTCTACTCCCTAACTTACTCCTGGAGGCAAGTGTTACCCTAAAAACCAAAACCAGAGAAAGACCCAACCAAAAAACAAAGCTACAGACCAGTCTCACTAATGAGCATAGGTACAAAACCCTTAAAAGATATTAGCTGATAGGATGCATCACGTTATAAAGAAGTTTATGGACCATGATCAAATGGGATTCATCCTAAAAATACAGGGATGATTCAAAATACACAAGTCAATAAATGTAATACACCATATCAATAAATCCAAAGACAAAATTGCATCATCATCTCAATAGGTGAAGAAAAAACTTTTGACAATGGCCAATATTCATGCTAAAAATCCTATAGAAAATTGGGATAGTCTTTACCTCAATCTGAGAAGAGCCATCGAAGACAAACAAATAGCCAGCATCATATTAAATGTACAAAAACTGAAAGCTTTCGCTCCAAAGTCAGGAATAAGACAAAGTTGTCCACTGTCACCATTCCTATTCAATATAGTTCTGGAAACATTAGCCAGAGAAATTAGATAAGAGAGAGAAATAGAAGTAATAATGGTAGGAAAGGAGGAATTTAAGTTATTATTCACAGATGACATGATACTCTACATATGAGGTCTCAAAATCTCCATGAAAAGACTTCTGGTACTAATAGGCAAATTCAGGAACATAGCTGAATACAGAGTCAGCACTCAAAAATCAATAGCATTTCTGCATACAAGGAACAACTAGCTGAGCAAGAAAGTAGGGAAACCACAATGTTCACAGTAGCATCCAAAATAATGACATGCTTAGAAATTAATCTAGCAAAGGAAGTAAGTGATCTATACATTGAAAATTATAGTACTCTGTAAAAGGAAACTGAAGAGGGTATCAGAAATGGAAAGGCAGCCCATACGCATGAATAGGAAGAATCAACATTGTGAAAATGGCCAGATTACCAAAGCTATTATACAGATTTAATACCACTCTAATCAAAATAACATTAGCATACCTAACAAATCCAGAGAAAGCATTCCTCAAATTCATTTGAAAACAGAAGAGTCTTAGAATAACAAAAGCAATCCTGGGCAATAAATGCCAGGCAGAAGGCATCACAATCCCGACTTGAAATTGCACTATGTAGTTACTATGATAAAGTCAACATGAAATTGCCAAAAGAAAAAAAAAAAAGATCTGAGCATCAGTGAACAGATTAGATGCTACAGAAACAACTATAAACACCCTTAGCCACCTTATCTTTGACAAAGGGTTGAAGTAGTTCACTGTAAAAAAAAAAAAAAAATAGCCTCCTTAATAAATGATGCTAGAAAACCTGGCTTTCCACATGCCAAAAAATAAAGCTAGATCCATGTTTATCACTATGCACTGAACTAAAGCCCAGATGGATCAAAGACTTAAATATTAAAACAGAAACAGATAAAGAAAAAGTGTGTAGAAATCTTGAAGACATTGGAGAAGGCGGAGAGTTAATGAAAAAAAAAAAGCAGCACAGAAAATACTTCAAAGAATGAACTACTGGGATCTCACCTTATTAAAAAGTTTTTGTACATCTAAAAAAATCACCAACAAACTGAAAAGAAAACTCACAGAATGGGAAAAAGAATTAGCCAATTCTCCCCCATACAAAGGACTTCTGTCCAGGATATATAAAGAACTGAAAAAACTCACATGCCCAAATTCAAAGACCCAAACCAAACTGGGCATCTGAAATGAATAAGCCATTCTCAGATGAAAAAAAAAAAAAAAAAAAAAAAGGAAGGAGAAATAAACACATGAGAAAATGGTCAGCATCACTAGTCATTCAAGAAATACAAATATCAACCACATGGAGATTCCATCTTACTCCAGAAAGAATGGCTATTTTAAGAAGCCAACAAATAACAAATGCTAGAGGGGTTGTGGAGAGAAAGGAATCCTTCTTCACTGTTGGTTGAGTTTAGACTGGTAAAATCACTGTGGAAATCACTGTGGAGATTCCTGAAAAGCTAGGATTAGAAGTCCTATTCCACTCAGCTATTCCTCTGCTGGGTATTTTCCCAGAAGAATTAAAAACATCATACCACAGTGATCTATGTGTATCCATGTTTATTGCAGTGCAATTTGTCATAGCGAAATCTTGGAAACAACTGAAATGCCCATGAACTGAGAAATGCATAAAAACATGTGCTATGATTATACAATGAAAGTACTACTTAGCTATAAAGAAGGACAAACTTAAGGTTTTCATAGGTAATCAAATGCCACTAGGGACCATACATATAAGTGAAATAAATCAAATTTGCATGTGTAAACATTGTATTGTCTCTCTAATATAAGAAACTGAAAGAGTAGACAAGATCCAAAGCATACAATAGATATTGTGAAAGGTAAAGAAACACTTCAAAAGGAAAGAACTGGAATGTGGGTAAGGAGAAAAGAAGGAAGGAAATGAATGAATATATATATATATATATATATATATATTAGCTAAGTTAGTTATACTACTGGTCTCTAGTACTTCATTTAAAAGAATGGTTTGTAGTTATATTGTTTGATCAATTATATATACCTGTATCTTATAATCTAAGCAACTACTTTGAATATAACAATGTGCAATACATTAAACATCGTTAATTTCCTACTATCTCATTTTCAAATTCTGTATCATCATTTTTATCTTTTTAAAATAAAAAAAGCGTAAGGAAATATCACTTTTCTTATTGTTCCCACAAACAGCACTAGATTCAAGTGAGGGACTGAAAGCACAACTTTATGAACGGTCCTTCCATGTATGGCGCTCAGAAGCTCTGGATTCATTTTGGACCTTGTGTCCTCTGGGTTTTGATGACTTTTTTTATGGCCAGCAGAAACACCAAAATGACACCCAGGAACTGGAGGCAGATTAATTTTATGTCGATGAGCATTGATTGGAATTATTCACAAAACATCAGAGCCTGGTCTCTGGTGACTTAACATTCATATGGGATAAGCCAGCAGGAAGTAGAGGCAGAAGGGCTGTAAACCGCGGATTGGTTCTTAAACAAGCATCATGGTGACCGGCTAGGCATCAAAGCGACCAGCTGTCTCTATTAAAAGTAACCGGAACTGTAAGTGGAACTATTACCTGGGAAACTGACCAGCCGAGGTGTACTGGCTGTGGGGGCATTTTCTGAGACATTCTGCCCAGCGTCCGTCTGGTCTGGCCCAGCTCTAAGCTCCTACCATAAGAGGACTTTCAGAGCTGCTTCAGGAAGTGATAAAATTGAAGAGACGAGCATGTTGGAGTGAGCAGGAGTATTTCGAGGGGGTTAATGACCATATGTCTTCTACTGTAATATATTTGTTTAAAAATGTAAATGTTCACATCTCTGTTTATCACACCTTGTAAATTAAAATAATGTCATCTTGTCCTTGCTTTGGACAAGTTTCTGGACTTCAATAACAAAGAAGATATCAGTCAAACTAATGGATTTGTGCCAACTTGACTAATTTGGTACTTAGTAATGACTTAATGAATTCTGCACATTTATAACAGTGACAGTCATATTTTACTTTATAGTTAGGTACCACTGCATAATATTGAAAAGATTTTATTTCACCCAATTTTCTTTCTCAATTTTTACCTTTATTGCTTACCCACATTTTAAGCTATCCCACATCTAGTTATTCTTTAAATGGTTTATTTTAATTTTCCTCATGAAAATACATGAAAGAAATGTGTTGAAAATTAGCATTCAGATTAGCCTCATTTCACTTGCTGAGCAGTCTGTCAATTACTATTTTTCTCTGAATCATAATTACTCCCCAATTGCTCATACATTTAAACAATCAATGCCATTATTACGTCCTGAATCAAAAATAGCACTATAAAAATTATCTGATGGGAAACAATCGTTGACTAATATTTCAAGTTCCATGTGTTTGGCAATTTAAAATAGTGCCCCCCTGTGTTTATGCTTATTAACTACAAGAAAAAGAAGAGAACACCAGGGTCCTATTTACGTAGAAGTCAGCACAGCACTAACAGACAAGAGCAAACAATTCCAGCCCACAATTGTAGAAACTACATCTGGAGTGGGATGGAAAGGCCTGCCGGTATAATCAGCACACGCAGGGAGATCCTTACAACACAAAGTGGTCTCCCTTCAGCCACACGGGTCCTCCGGAAGCTTAGTAAAAATGCAAATTATCTGGCCCCACCCTATACCTGCGCAAGCAGAATTTTCACTTTACCAAGATTCCCCAGCTGATTAAAATTTGAAAAGCGCTGGTGTAGTTTCCAAAGGTGGGTTTAATTGTTGAGAACTAATTCGCATTAACTTGGTTTGTTTTCAAGAACGCATTCTTATGTTAGACTAAAGAATACTGAAACAAGGTCATAGAGAAAGGAGAAAGATCAAAATCTTATCATCTAGCAAATTCACATCATCTATGGGTATAAGTGCACAATTTCATATGAATGCTTCCCATGCTGTTTTGTAATATGCTTTTTTTCCTCCCAAACAATACTTCATCAAGCTCATCTTTCTAGAACAATAAACACAGCTATCTATCATCATTCTAAATGGCTGGGTAAGATTCAGGAGTCTCATATAATACTCTTCTTTATCAAATGTCCTGTTGATTGAAAGTTACGTTTTTTTTTTATTTCATGCTATTTTAATCTCTAAATGCAACATCTTTGTGATACATCCTTTTGCTCTTGTGTATTTATCTCCTTATTCCAAGAATATTCATCATTTGTCACAGGCTAAAAAATGTTTTTGCAGAGAAAGCACTGGAGGAAAAATAAAAAGACATAAATTCTATGAGTGTCCCTACTGTCATCTCAGTCTGTGTATTCATGAGACATTTGGAAATTATTTTTAAGATATTCCATAGTTTTAAATGTTCAGTGATGCCAAAAGTTTATCACTTACGTGTTTTGCAAGAAATTTCTGTTTTTATTTTTCAGTTAGTAATTAACTCTCATTGAGACCAATACTAAGCTTTATTTACATTTTCTGAGTTCACTTCGGTAAGACAGTGGGCAGCGATAGCCTAAGGAGATCTCAGATGCCAGAGGAAGCTCACCCTGGCATCACATGCAGTTTCGAATTTGAGAAGTTATAGTGTAATGCTTTAAGTCAGGCATGGATTTCAAGCTATTCAAATCATCCACTGAGTGGCATCAGATCACCAGTATCCAAGGGGCAAGCCTATTATTAACTACGAGAAGTTGAGCAGATTATGGAAGTTTCTGTTAGATTTAATTTATCGACCCAAAACATGATCATCTACACAGATCATAGGATCTTTGTGTCACAGTTGAAGATAATATATGCAGGGTTCTTAGCGAAGTGCTTGGCATATGCAAAGTGTCCACTAACTTTTCAACATTTATTTATATTTTTCTGGCATTGTAAACTTCTTTCCATTTTAGAATCTTTCAAGACTACGAGAGGCAAATTCAAGTGCCAAATGCCAATTTTAAGTAATAGGATGAAGACGTTAAGGATGTTGAAGCCTAAGAGGATTTGGATCATTCACTTATTTATTCTAAATTCATCTTGTAGATCCAGAGCATAGTATTGAGATTAGAATAGGATTATCCTATTCTAGAGTGTAAGATTATGCAGAATATAGGATTTAGACTATTCATATTCAGATAAGAAGCACAGGGTTCAGAGAAGAATTACTTGCCTATAATACAGTAAACCACTGTCAGAATTGTAGTTGATTTCTGTTCATGCTCTAAGATTTATCCATCAGCACTGCCATTGACTAAAGAGAAAGTTGGACTATATCTGTGTGCTACAGCCCAGTGCCAACATAATTGTTCCACGGGGCATGAATGGACAATATAAAAATGGCCAAATGGGCAAATTAAATGGACATACTCACTAGTAATCAGAAGAAGAATGTATTAAATGCTGTTTTTAACCTATCAAATTTCCATTTCTAAAAATGCTAATACACAGGTTGGTA
Source organism: Octodon degus (assembly GCF_000260255.1). Classification (NCBI taxonomy): domain Eukaryota; kingdom Metazoa; phylum Chordata; class Mammalia; order Rodentia; family Octodontidae; genus Octodon; species Octodon degus. The sequence goes on along the minus strand of NW_004524618.1, from coordinate 9,431,266 downwards.
TTCTGGAAATAGTCATTTGGCAGTAAGTATGCGATGCTAAACATGTTCATCCTCTTTTATTTGTCCATATAGTGATTTATCCTAAAAAATAGCTATAGATGTATATGAATTTTTATGAACAAGGATAATTTTAGGAAACCACATAAAATCTAAGAGTAGGACATCAACTAAACAAATTGCAGGAATAATGCAGATGTGGAAAATCACATATTAAAAGAGTAATGTCATAAATAATGTAGTGAGGATATAGGTTATAAAACACTCAATATAGTACATCTGAAATTTTATATAACTAAACACATAAAGAATTTATAGCACAATGTTGATGTGTCTTTGGAAAGAAATTAAAAAGGTTTTTACTTTATTTTTCCTTTTTTTGTATTTTTTAGTGAGGGTCTTCACGGTCTACAGGGTCTCACTATGTAGATTGGACTCATAGTGATCTGCCTGTGCTCAGCCTCCCAAGAGCTGGAATTACAGGTGCAAAACACCACGCCCAGTCTCAATCGCCATCTCAGTGCGCCCCTAGGGCAGAGCTGGCACAGCCCACTGGGGATAGAACCCCGGCCGGCCGCTGCGTCTGCTTAAGCAGGTGCTTTAATCTGCTGAGCTATTTGGTCAGCCCCTATTTTTCCTTTTCTGTATTGGTCAGATATCTCCATTGACTTACCCTAGCATAGTTACTCTACATGAAACATTCAGGTGGTTTTTCTCATTTAACCATTTCAAGCCCAAGTGTTCTTAACTTGGAGTTGTAATAACAGAAACTTCCTGCTGGAGTTACTCCTGTATAGACCTCCCCTGACACAGGTTCAGTGCAAGACTCTTACCACGAACTCACATCTACCGCCTGGCTACTTCTTTCTTTTCCTACTCAAGAAAAATTTGTCAAACTTTTCCCACACATTCCTCAACATGAGCAAACTGAAATTTTGTCCTGTCCAATGTGGACTCTGTACGTCCCCATTCCTGTGTAAACCTGTGGCTTTTCACATGCTATTACTTTCAGAGGGAGAGGTCATCTGAGTCACTGAGAAAGAAGCCATGTAGTTGGTTGTAAGTCAGAACCTGGGTCTACTTTGTACCACTCCTTTGGTGCCTCCAGAGGAGGAATTCGGCCACACTTTCTGCCTGTATTTCCTATTTTTCCACAGGAACTGGATACTGTGCACAGTTTTTTCTATGTTTGTTAAGATCATTAATTTGCTTCCACTCACTAACCTTGAAACTTTGGCCTTTTAAAAGTACAATAATTTCTTTATTGATGGATATTGCCCCAATTTTGTGTGCTGGGCAACATAGTCCTCTTGACTTTTTTCCACATACTTGATTAATTTTCCATTTCTCTCTCCATTAAATAAATCACCATGATCATTAAGCAAAGGGGAACTCTTTGCCCCCACCAACTGTCTCTCAAAGGGCTACATAAACTAAATCTTGATTTAAAGTAAAGTAACTTTCATTACTGCTTTCCCCGTAAGTGTGGGCATGCTGGATAAGGATGTGATTTAGCATGTTTTGAAGAATCTTAAGGTTCTTCACATTTACTGACCACCTAAGTGACAGACTAAAAATATAAAGCTTAGTTGAAATCATGGGTCCCATCTCTTGTGATCATTCTTTGGGGAGTTTAAGAGAAGGTATTTTACTATTTTTTAAGAAAAATCTTTAGGTGTGATTAGATAATAGAATTCTGGCATCAAAGGGCTTTTTCGATGTGTTGGAATGAAGACTGAAACCACCTACTCATTTTTTCTATCATGTAATAGACTTTTGTATAACTATAGATTAAATTAAGATAGACAAGGGAATAAGTTTTGGCTTACATTAGGAAAAAATTCCTAGAGTCAAACTTTCTCAAAAAGTATAATAAATCAATTCAAGTCCAGAAATATTTATTAAGAGAAGGGTAAGAATTTGACAGAGATAATTTAGGAGATGCTGGGTAGAAGTTGCATTTGTGATCCACAGGTTCCACCCTAAATTACACACCTAGGAATATTTCAGTGAAAAGCTGGCCTCTGATCATTTTTTCTTTAGTTTTTAAAGAGAATAAGGCCAGCCAAATAACTTAGTAGATTAAAGCACCTGCAAGCAGGCTCAGGGGCTGTGGGTTCAATCCCTAGGCCTGCCATGCCAGCCCCACACCCAGGCGTACTGAGAGAGCAATTGAGACTGGGCGTGGTGTTGTGTGCCTGTAAACCCAGCTCTTGGGAGGCTGTAAATAGGTAGGTCACTATGAGTCTGATGTAGTAGTGAGACCCTGAACATCCTGTAGACCCTTCCCGAAAATACAAAAAAAAGAAAGCTAAAAATAAAGAGAATAAAAAATAATTAACAATACCTTAGAAATGATACAGAATTTTACTGAACAAAATAATAGACATTCAACAATGGGTGTTGTATATTGACTTCAGATTATTTGTTCAGATTATCAGATATAAGCATACAAAACTGATCACAAAATTGGACAAAAACAAACAGACAAATAATAAAAAGAAGGAAAAAAGTTAAGCATTAACGGTTCCTTTTAATAGACTAGTAGAAATCAGCAGTACTGTTATCCCAGCTATCCTGTGTATATGCATATATTTTGTTACCTTTCTTCTTTTCTCCTTTCCCACATTCCAGTTGTTCCTTCCCCTCGAGTAGTTTCTTAGATCGTCTGATTATTTTTGTAAAGTTAATGAATGTGGTAGGGATGGCAAATAAATAAAAAAGAGTATGAACAAGCATGCCTATTTTTCTATAGGCCATTTCTTTGAGTGCGATTATTCAGTGGTATTTAAGTAGTGCACCTTTGTCAAGAAACCCACTATGACAGTGAAAGTGTAAAAAGTAAATTAGACTTCCAGCTAGAAAACCTCAGATCTGCTATCAGAGAGTAGATAGGCTTTGAGACACTACATCATTTCTCAGAGATTATATTCCCTAAAATGGTTTATATTCATAAACTTTAAAAGCTGTGGCATGCTTAAACATATCAAATGGTTTTAATTATATGAATTTCTTAGAATTATTCCAATGGAACGAGGCATGGTGGCACATGCCTGTAATCCCAGTACTTGGGAGGTTGAGACAGGAGGATCGCTGTGAGTTTTCAATGAGCTGGGGTTACGAAAGTGAGCATCTGGCCAGCCTGAACTGCACAACCAGACCCTGTCTCAAGGGAAAAAAGTGGGGCTGGGCAATTGTTCAGTAGAATAAGTGCTTCCCTGGCAAGCGCAAGGGTCTGAGTTCAATCCCCAGTTCTGCCAAAAAGAAAAACACCTCATTTCCCAACTCCTAGATTTCCACAAGCACCCCGAACACCACCCCATCACACACGACCGGCAGGTAGCGCCTATGGCCTCGGAAATGCTTTGCAGTTTTCTCATGATTCCTGCAGTTGACACTATGAGCATATTTGCTTTCACCCTGTAAAATAATCAGTTGAAATAGCTCCCATTTATTAGATGCGCTTTTCATTGGTGGCTTGCATCTTTATGTTTCTCTACATCTGCAGTGGAAATAAAAGTTATGTAAATCATCTTCAATAAAGGCACAAGGCACTTACACACTAGAATAAGTGGTAGGTCATAGATGGCACATATGAAGGACAGTAGCAATAGGTCCACTATTTTTTTAAAAAATGTATTTAGTACAGGGTCTACAGGGTCACACTACATAGATTGGACTCCTAGTGATCCTTCCTGTTTTCAGCCTCCCAAGCCTGGGGTTACAGGAGCGCACCACCGTGCCCAGTCCCAATTTCCTTCTCAGAGTGCCTCAGGGGCAGGGCTGGCGCTGCACACCGGGGATCGAAGGCCATTGCACTCTGCCTAAGCAGGCACTTTAGTCCGCTGAGCTATCTGGCTGGCTGCAGGTCCATTATTTTTAAGGGAGGAGAAAAATGATATATCTATGTAAAGGAACTAGAGGAGTTCAATACAAGATACAGCAGCAGCGTTACTGACAGTTCACTGCTCCAGCAGGCTGAGCATCCATCTCTGTTGCATGCCTGAGTACAGGCCTGAGGCTATTGGCCCATCCATCACAGAAAGCAGTTGGACCTAATGGACTGAGCGGGCTGTATGGCTGTGGGCTCATTTAGTCAGTCACCTCAGGCAAGACATGCATGCCCTTAGAACACTGGACTCATTCATAAAAAATGGAAAAGTCTTCTTTCTTTTCATGACCACCCACATGCCTCAGAGCCACAGCATGGGTCAGTTAATCTTTTATTGTCAACTTGATTAGATTAAGAGACTCCTTGAAAGGTTTATGGTTTGAGTCTCCATGTACCCTGCAAAACCTCATGTAGTCATAGGTAAGGCTTTTTCAGATGTGGCTGAATTTAGAGTGTATGATATGAGGATTAAGGGTGTAGGATTATTAATCATTCTGTTGATTGATTTGACAGTGCCCTAAACCCAGTAGCCTAGATAGAGTATAAAAGACCCGCTAAGTTCCTTTGCTTGCTTTGCTAATTTCTGGCCACCATGAACTGCTTCTCCTCTGCCATGCCTATCTGTCATGCTGTAGAGAGTCCTTCTCAGTCCTCACCAGGCCCAGCAAGTTGGTATCTGTAATCTCATGACAAGTTATTGGAATTCTAGGGAGCTAATTCCAATCTACCACTTCCAGTGCAAACCACAGTGAGAACAAAGGCACTGAGGCATATTAGTAGTAATGGAGAGCCAAAGGGTCCCAAGTCCAGCCACACTGTTGGCTAGCTGGAATAAGGCCTCCATCCAGGCCTGAAACTGGGTTTTATTAATTCATGAAGAAAAGAGTGGCTTGAGGATGAGTGACTGAGAATTGCAGGAAGTAGCTTAGTGCCATAAACTGGGCTAGTTAGAAGACTTGAAATTACCTCTGCAATATGCAGAGAGAAAGATATGCCGAAAGAGTAATCTGCATAACACAACTGAGATGTTATCTAATGTTTTGGCATCAGTGCTTCAGCTCTGATGTGTAATCTTTGAAACTCAAGGAAGTTACAGTCTCTATCTCGAGGCTCAATCCCATGTGAAACATTGTTTTTGCACCTTGCCTTGTGCAGGAGCACACAACAGAACAATGGGGGGGGTTGTTTCCCTGGAAACACACCTGCTGCCTTCAAAGACCACCATCAGCACCTCAACTAGACCAATATGCATCGCTTAAAGCCAATTGAAGGGATTAAAAAAAAGTCCTAGCTAGCTCTCTACATATGATACATGGAAATAGCATCAGGCTCAGCCGAAATGGAGGCAGTTTGTCCTCCTTTTTTTTTTTTTTTTAAAGAGAGAAGAGCATTTTATTCGTTTGTTTTTGCTGTACAGGGATTTAACTCAGGACCTTGTATTTTCCAGGCAGGTGGTCAAGCCACTGAGCTATATCCTTGGCCCTGTCCTCCTTCAAGGAGAGTCGCCCACGTGGTCCTCCGCATCATGTCACTCTGCCTTGGAGCACGCCTACTATGGACTGAAACCTCTACAAACTGTAAGTCAGGTGAACTTTTCCTCCTTTAACTGTGGGTGTTGGGTATTTTGTTTCAGGAACAAGAAAAGTGACTCAGAGAGGCAAGAGGTCTTTGGATCAAAGCATTAATCTACTGGCATTCAGAGTGGAATGTGATATTAGGAGGGGGCCCAGCTGGAGGAGGAGCATCATTCACTGTGTGTCTGTGGAGGGTAAATCTCACTAGCCCTCCCTTCCTGCTTGCCTGCCTCCCTCCCTCCCTCCCTCCCTCCCTCTCTTCCTTCCTTCCTTCCTTCCTAAATTACTCAGGCTGGGCTCAAGCTTGCGATCTTCCAGTCTCAGTCTCTCAGAGTGATGAGATTACTGGTGTGCACTCCCACACTGAGCTTTATTTGTGTGCTTCTGTGCTTTATTCTTCCACCTTTGGGGCGTGTTTGCCCTACCAAGTTCTTTCACCATATTGTTCGGCCTCACAGAAATAGAACCAGGAAATCAGAACCCAAAGCCCCTGATACTGTGCACCAAATAAATAATTTTCTCATGTAAGGTGTGTATATCAGGTATTTTTTCCCCTGACAACCAGAAAGTTGACCAAGGCATAGTGAGACTGGTGGAAGACAGCAAGCTGAGGGTAGGAAAAAAAGTAAAATAAAAATCTACAACCCAGAATCTGCTTTCAAACTCTGAGTGTTCTATAGACATCTGTATTGTTTTGGATCAATCAGAAGCAGTAGTGTTTGGTGGGTAAATGTTAATTTTGGCATTAGACTACCTGGTTTTGATTTTAAATTTACAAATTCACAGTAGTTCAAATTTGGGGATTATTTCACTTATTTGGGTCTTGTTCTTGTCACCTGCGAAGGAACACATAAGAAGAAGCATCTTGTACAGCAATTAACCACTAGGAAGAATGTATGCAATTTGTTAATTATTGAAACTGTCCTACCAATTTGGTTTGAAACTGTCTCATTGCTATTTGTTTCTCAATAAAATTATGGAAAAAAAGAGAAAAAAACAATAATAACAAATAAACATTTTATTGTATGAAAAAAAGAAGCATATGCATGTTAAATGTCTAACTACTAGCTTTTAGGGTGGGGGAAGTCAATGTTTTCTTACTTCCCTGGTGGAGGTGTTCCCACTGGGGCCAATCCAGGCCAGAAAGTGTGCACATCAGCAGGGTTCTGGCCCCAGCACCCAACACCCATATAAAATGCTTGCTGCAGAGCCCGCAATAACAGTGAGCTCAGTTGTTCTTAGAGACTGTTATGCATTTTTGTCATTTTAAGTAGATTTTATTTTTGAAATTCAAGAAACAAAAATTTACTCTTCTTTTCTCTTGGTATTCTTCCTCTAAAATATAACAAAAGTAGAAAAAAACCATAAATTTTGGGGAACTATACTGACAACTAAAACATTAAGCACAACCAAACAACAATCTTATTTAAGTTTTTCTTTCTTCAGAGGAAAACATAGGAAGCTAGAAGACCTTCTTTTGCATGTTGTTGCTGTTCATATGGCTTGGGTGAGTCATAGCCTAAGTCTCAATTTTGGTGCCTGTAAAATTAGTAAAATAAATCATGTCCACTTACTTTGCTGGAAACTCTGAGTATTGAAATCTAATGCTTATGACAATATTCCTTGTAAACTTAGCACATCTTGTTTTACATTCAGAGTCAGTGATTCAGTAATCTACAGTACGGGATTTATACTAAGAAAGTAATTACAAAGAAGAAAGAAGGCTTTAAAAATATCAGACAATTGGAAAGAATTGAAATGTTCATGATTGTACTTTGTTTTAGGTAACGTATCTTAGGTTGATGCAATTGAATATTATGTTAATATACATGAATACTATCTAATGTATATGAAAATATGCTAATGTTATGTTAATGTTAATATAACATGAGCTGTTGTAGAAAAATATTGTCTTCATGAATACAAAGATGACTTTTTTGTGGGGGAAAGGTTTATGACATTATATGGTAAAAGTTACTGATCTGAGTTATGTTACAATTACTAGGAAAACAGGAAAAAAACAAAAATGTTTAAGACTGGTTTTAGTCATGGATTTCATATTATAAAAGTCATGAATAAAAATCAAATTTTAAAGATGCATTGTAAAATAGTTACAGGGTAATAAGATATTAATGGAAATCCAGTAAATAGGAAGACATCAGCCTAGTGAATTCTTTCTTTCCAAAAGACTTTCCATATTTTTTCCGGATCAGTTCTACTTAATTCACTAATTACTGGGGCCTCAGAATGCAATGAACGTCAGTTTCCTGAAACTAGAAGCATATTTAAAATTTGAGCTGGTGATGGGCTTCTCTTCTAGGTAAAATCCATACCCAACTTGCCACTCAGGTCACCCAGTGCCTGGGGGGACTTCTGCCAGAGGCAGCCCTGGCATCTTGCCCTCTAATTCTTCCAGTATCCTGGTGTTCAGCTGTCCAGAGTTTCAGTTTGACTTTGGGGCCTCCGTCTTCCTTGCCATCCAGTTTGGGCTGTTGCAAACCTTCATCGTGCTTTCCTGAGCTCTAGGCCACTTGTGTTTTAATTCTCACATAAGTAACGTCTGAGCCACTCCCTGGACCCTCCAGCCCCGTGCCCTCTCACAGTGCATATCCTAAAACTGTGGATGTACCCCCACATAACTATTGGGGATGCCCTATAACTACTGATGAGTCCCAGAAGAACCAAGTTTTCCCCGTCACTGGTCTGAACTGCATTGCCTTTGCTTATGGGGATGAAGCAATCCTAACACCAGCTTGAAGCTTGGGCTGCCCTGTACCAAGAAGAGCAGCTTCTCTGCCTGACCCGGAGCACCGTTGGCCTCTGACCAGAAGCAGGCTTACCTCCAGAATTTTCAAACTCAAAAATCACACAAGGTTAGTCCGATGGCACAGAAGGCGGTGACTGCAAAATTCCGTGAAAATTATAAATTAAATCCCTTTGGTTGCACTGTGTATCCTGCAAATACTTTGTGCATTAAGTACGGTGGCCACAGAGGGCGCTGCAGGCTGCGAGTGTGCTCTCGCGCAGGCCTGCAAAAAGAGAGGAGTGCTGTGCGGCGCTATGGCTGAGAAAGAAGGCAGCCTTTCTAGTGTGCTTTCTCTCGCCTCGTGACACCTGCTGGCATAGGTTGCTCAGCTCCACTCTTAAGAACCACTTGGGCTTGACTTAGAAGGGATGTAAGTACGCAGCTCCTTGCTGTTCTGATGCAGTAATGAATACCCTTTTCCCCTTTCCTTGTTTCCAGAGTCACTGTCCAATCTTCCTTCACAAATGTTCTGAGTTCTCAAGTTCATGCACCACAGCAGGCCGACTACATTGGCACCTCTTCAATAGCCCTCGTTCCGAGAACACCACACCTGCATCCTTAGTCCTTTCAGAAATGAAAACCAGGCTGCACGTAGAGTCTCCTTTCAACATCCTGTATCAAATGAAATGCCTCAGGACAAACATTGCTATTGTCTGAATGCAATATCTAAGCTGATGTGTAAGAGTTTGATTATGGAAAATGTTTTTCATGGCTTAGACTCAGATGGGAAAATGCTCAGGATCTTATCAAAAGCTCTAGTGATCTTTCTGGAATGTACTTTGGTTTTAAAAATATATTTAATAAAAAAATAAAAAAAAGGGGCCAGGGAGATAGCTCTGTAGAATAACCACTTGCCTGGCCAAGCACAAGGGTCTGAATTCAAACCCCTGTTCTGCAAATATATATATATGATTTTTGTTAATATATCCATCCAAAATAGTAAGAGGTGTTGGGCAATGAATTACTATGCTCAGCACTGAGGTGGAAACTGTAGGATCTTCAGGGAAAACTTAAATCACAGTCTGTTCTCACAGAATTTCTAATCCAATTGCAAGCACTCCTGTATAACAATCACAAACATATACTCGCAGCCAGGAGATGAATGCATGCATTTAAATCTCCCCTTTGCTTTCATTCTTTTCCTTTTTCTTTCCTCAATTTTTTTAAACGGAATAAAAATAGTAAAAAAAAAAAAATGCAACCCATTAGAAATGATACAGAGTTTTACTAAATAAAATGATCAGAATTCAACACTGGTTGTTGTATTGCATGTTGTTGCCTTCAAATTAGTTGCTCAGATTACCAGATAGGAGCATGCAACATTGGTCAAAAAATTAAAAATAAGAGAAAAAAAAGCATTACCTGTTTCTCTAAATAGACCAGTAGAAACCAGCGTACAATTATCCAAGCTACCCTGTATATAAACACAATTTTCCCCTTTTCTCTTTTCCTTCATTGCAGTTTTTCCTTCCCTTTGAATACTGTCTTTCCCTTTCTCAGCATCTATTGTACCTTTCAGATTTTATTTACTCTTTCAGGTTCTTATACTACACACACACACACACACACACACACACACACACACACACACACACACAAAATAGTTATCATCTCTTTATCATATATTGAACTCCTACTTGGCTAGTTTACATAAGAGAGCTCCTAATCTACTCTGAAAACTGTCAATTCTCCTCTCCTACTTTATAATTAGGGAATGATACAGAGGTTTTGGGCCCAGGGTCACATGAATCAGGAGAATCAGAGATCTGTTGGTCTCTCAGCATGATCCATTGTTCCTGGGGAGACTACATTGGCAGAAATGAGGGAAACATATACAAGAAGACAAGAGCTGGGTTAGGTGGTGGCTGATCTGCCTGGTTGATGAAACAATCCACTGAACAATAAAAAGAGCCTTTATGTATACTTTTATAAAGTTTTAAGACATGAGGTTGCCTAGCAACTAATAGCCCACAATGTCCAGGATGTTATTCCCAAGACTGAGGTAGCTTGCCTGCTTTTAGGCTTTTCCACATAGGATTGATTTTAGCTTCAGCAGGCTGCCAGCAGAGAAAGGAAAAGTCAAGGGTGTGGTGTTTGCCTCTAAAGCTGGTGTTTTTTCCTTTGAGCGATTTCCATTCTTCATTTTCATTTGAGTTAATTAATGCACTTTTACCAACTTCAGCTACCTGGGTCAGGTCAGAGAACAGCCTCTGTTCATTTGAGGCTGGGTCTTCTGCATACGTAAAGAGCCTCATATAAATCTAATGAGTCACCAGGACAAAGGACCGCTGTGCTGAGTAACACTGTACTGCCACAGGGCAGCCAAATGCTGAAAACAAATACGAGCGTTAGGGGTAGAGAGTTTGGTGTGTCAGGGTGTGGTGGGCAAGTTGAGGTGAAGCAACTCAGTCCTAACAGTGAATGACAGAAAGCTCACAATCTTACTGGTGAATCATTTGCCCCAGAGTTGGAACAATAAGTCATCTTGATGCCATCAGATTCTGTTCTGTCAAGAGAAAGTGAGTGGGTAAGATTTGTGTGCTGTTCTCATTGCTGACTGTACTGCGTGTTGCCCTCCATGTGTGATTCAAGTATCCCAGAAACCGGGGATGTAGAATCACATAATTATTTTCCAAGAAGGAAACCATGGTTCAGGGTGATGAAGAGACTTGAGGAGCATCCCTTGGCTACGTAGTGACCCCAACATCGCTCATTTCATTGCATCATGTGGACTAGGCTGCTCCCAGAGCGTGGGATCTTCCTGGCACTGCTGCAAATTGAATGATGAGATCAATAATTAAAGAGGCTCCTAATTGAATGAAGTGAAGGGTATGGCTATATTAAAAACAATCACTACTCTTGCAAGGACTCCTTAAGCTCTAAAGACAGATGCAGCTCAGGCTGTATTACCACAATCATCCCTCCAAATAAATTATTCAAATTAGGCTATGCATGTTCATGAGCTTGTGAAATGCAGATAAACACATTTTTCCCCCAAGCCACTTACTAGGGTATTAGTATGCATTCCTTCCTGACTTTTCTCCCCCAAATATAATGGGCTGCAATACATCAGACTATGACCAGGTGATAACACAGGAATGTTCATTCAAGCACAGGCAAGGATTGAATTAGTAACCTTCAGGAAAGCTACCTCATTTGGCCTGTGCTTCCAGAAATCAAGTTGTTATAGAATAATTAATTTTGGGGAAGTAACTACGAGACGCTTCTATAACAGAAAGAAGAGTTGAAATAACAGATGGTGTTATCAATGAGCAGCAGATGTTTCAGTGAGCTGGGATCTGTGGTTTGAATTCCCAGAGTAAAATGATTTTCTGAAAGAGGAGCGCCTGGTGTTGGGTTCCTTTGTGGAGCTGTCGCACACTGTGAAAGTCCCCGGCTGGGGAGAGGTGCGTCTTTCTGTGCCACGTGGCAGAAGACAGCATCCTGCACAGCCACTGAGGCAGCTTGGGCTGGGTCATTTTACTTTTCAGGAAAAAAACTTTTAAAGAATAAGGGCTTCTAGTCTAGTACACCAAAAAATCTGTTGGTTGGTAATTGACCGATGTAAAGAAAGAAAGAAGGCAAGATTCCTAAATGATTGAAGTATAGTAGTAATTGAATGAAAGAGTAATAGTATTAAGGACAACTAAAAGGTACAGCGCAGTCATAAAGGCCATCTATGTATACATATAATTCTTCAAAGAGTCTTTGCTGCTAGCATGTCCTAAGGAATTATTGTCATTAGTTTCACTTATGTGTCCTTTATATAAGAGAATACGGAGTCTTCATCCAGAAGCCATCAGTCTGAGTTCAGTTTTTGCAGCCAAAATAAACTCTGGGTTGTTTTGCTGTTAAGTAGCAAGTACTTAGTGGATTGAAAAGGAAATGACTTATCCAGAGGAGGTCGCATATCTGGGTCTTGAATAGCCCAGTTTTCAAGAGTAACTGGGTCTCTCAATTTTCAGAAAGAATGGAAGGTTACTGGAGTGCATCTTGGACAATCTTATTAAATATCGCATCATTTCTATTATGAGAAACCCAAGATATAAATAAAGAGCAAGATACAAGATAAGCAATAGGAAAAGGGAGGGCAGTAGAGCTTTTGCAAAAGAGAAGGGGACCTGGGGAAGGGGAGGGGAAGGGAACATGAAAAGACCAGAGATGTTATGCACACACGCCAACTCCCTGTGAGAACTGTGTAATGTGTGGCAAACATGTTATAAGAAGGAAATAAAGTTGAAAAGAGCAAGGGCTGGGGGTTCGATCCCCAGTCCTGCTGTGCTGGCCCTGCCCCCAGGGTGTGCTGAGTCGGCAATTGAGACTGGGCATGGTAGCATGCACCTGTAATCCCAGCTCTTGGGAGGCTGTAAACAGGGGGATCACTATGAGTCCAATTTAGTAGTGAGACCCTGAACACCCTGTAGATCTTCCCCTAAAATAAAAAAAAGAGAGAGAGAGAAAGAGGAGACAGAAACCAGAGTGGGGATGGAGCTCTGTGATGCACACAGGCCTAGCATGTGAGAGGCTGTGGGTCTGAGTCCCAGCACAGCAGTGAACACAGAACAAAATGCAGACCGCACCCATATCCCCTGTGCTAGGAAGAGGCCAGCAGGCAGCATGTGGTGACCACCACACAACCACACGACACACACCAGGTAAATGTTCAATGGTCCCTTATTTCTCAAGACAGACAGAGAAGCTGGTGTGTTTATTATTTCTTTACTCTCTCTGGCTCTCCTCTACAGTGGAATTCCTTCTGTGATGTGTAAAGAGTTCCCTTAACTTTTGGATAAGAGAGAAGACAGATGAGATGCGGGGCAAGGGCTGATTCTTCCCTCTGGTTCCTAGATGTGCAGTGTTTGCAGCAGCAGCAGGGACACTTGTGATGGAGAACTGCCTCTTCCAGCTCCTCACAGTTTTCAAAGTAGTAAACACTGATTGCATGTGGAAAATGTTGGGGAAAAATAACAACAATGCTCCCAATCTGGACGTCCTCTCTACAAAAGGAGCAGAGGAAGAGAATAGTCTTATTATCGAATAAGCATTAAACCAGGATGTGGTGTGCATCACGGACAACCACTAAGAGGGCTGCAAGGACAGAGGGAAACGGCAGCCTTTCTCATAAGCATGCAGAAGTGATGCGCTGCACACACACTCTCAATACAAACATTAACTCCTCCTCCAGTGACAAAGCTTGACAGTGTCATTCCCTTCTCTTAGCTCATCCTGGAATGACCTGGCAGTTGTGGTCCCAGATAATTCACCCAGAGGAGAAACAAGTTCTTGTGTTTTCCTAATGAGAGCTGGATCTGCAACTCAGGGTGGGGGTGCCCACCTGCCGGAGCCTCCAGCCCTCACATAGATACCAGACAGCAGCCTTGCTGTCTCCCTGCTACTCACATTTCAAGGATGGCTCTTAGGTCCTTGAGAAGGATATTGCTGGGCCATAAACCTGACAAAAGGCCCATCTAGTTTTCAAGAGGATCTATATACATTTCTGAGCGAGGAGAAAGCACTTACAATTGCCAAGTTTTTCGAAGTAAATGCTCTAAGAAAAGAGAGAAAAGGAGAATCTTTTATTTCCAACAGAGTGAGTTTAACGTTTTATGTTCGGTATTTGTTTTTATAAAAACTAACCTTCATTTCCATTATTGCAGAGTGTTTGACTCTGCAAAAATCTTTGAGCTTTTTGTTTCCAGAAAGTTTGCATCATTTTCCTGGCAGACCTAAGACAGGAGGATTCCAGATGAGGCAAATCAGAAGGCCATGGAGAACTGAGTGAAGAACAGATTCGGTGTCAAGTCTTAGTATGAATTTCTTTTTTTTACTTTTACATTTGCATCCGTATTTTATTGGCATCTAAATGCTGCTGTGTTGTTCTCCATAGCACTAGCTAAGTAGAAAGGGGGAAAAGGAGGGAGAGAGGGAGAGACGGAGAGAGGAACAGGATGAGGAAGGTAGAAAGGATGGAAGGCAGTGGAGGAAGGAGGAAGGGAGAGAAGGAGGGAGGGACAGAAAAAATAAAAGCAAGACTAAAAGTCATGAAGTCTTAGTACATGTTTACAGTGCATGAAGATCACATTCCTCACAGCAAGTTGGTGCATGTACGTAACACATCTTAATTCATTTTTTTATCTCTTCTCTCTCCTTCTCCCTCTCTCCCTCTCTCACTTCTCTTCCCTTTACAAAAGATCTGTCTGTAATGAAAATAAAACTGATGCACATCATCATAGAGCTCAGTGGCACATGCAAAGGTCCACATCAAACTAAAAAGCAGGAGCATCAGTCTTCGTAACCCCTTCCATTCATCCAGTGGCTTTTCTTTTCTTTTTTACTGTAGCAGTCTCTCTGTCTACTGATTGATCTGACAGACAAACCTTGGTCCCTGAATTGGGTGACAAGGACCACAAAGCACATTATTGAAAGGTGCATGTCTGCCCTGGCTGCACTGGGCAGGGTAGGTGCTGATACGTTAGAGATAGCGGCAGTGTGATTAAGGAAACGGTGTCACATCCGGAGTCACCCGAGAATCATCTATAACCAGAGACAATGCCATTGTTAATTGCAGGCTGCCAGCCACAGCTATAGGGTTCTCCAACAAGGAAACACAGTGATAAATAAAGCCTAAAAAACCTTCAACTGATCTTGAGAAATGGAAAGTGTTTATAAAGTCAGAATTAACACAGCAAATCAGCAGAATAGCAACATGTGCAGAGGAAGCTAGAGATGGGTGTGCAGTGCTGCTTCCCTGAGCTTCACCCTCAGGGTCTTCTGTGGGGCTGGAGGAAAAGCACATGGCGTCCGCCACCTGCGAGTGGAGCCCACTCACTACTCGGGCCATCTACCTGGAACCAGGGTGCATTGCATCCGCCACGTGAATGCGAACCTCAGGAGGTCCTGTGGGCTCCAGAAGTCAGGCCATGCAAGCGTCCTTCCAAAGCTGGCCTGTCAGGGTCTACTTGCTGCTGTTGTACTCAGGAACCCAACAGTTTCAAGTCATCCAAATGGAAGACCTTTAGAAGGCCTATTTTAGCATAGTTCAAACTTGCACAGTTTTGAGCCAGTGAGTCCATAACCTTATTAACACTGATCTGCTGGCCTTTTGACCTACGCTTTTCAGCCAAAGAGCTGCATCTGCACCAGGTGAGCAGGCAAGCCAAGGTTAAGACAAAGGCAGAGCATTCAGGGAAGAGCAGGCATGTCCACAGAGACAGCTGCTACTCAGATCCACTCACTGTTGCACAAAGGTGAGCTCAAGGTCATGTCAGATATTTACATATTAAAAAAGAGACTGGATGATTTATTTATTTATTTATTTATTTATTTATTTAATGTTTGTGTGTGTGTATGCAGGGTCTCACTACACAGCTTGAACCCGTAGTGAGCCTCCTGATTCCTGCCTCCCTAGTGCTGGGATTAAGGCATGCATCACCACGCATAGACTCCATCACTGGCTCAGCATGCCTGGGGGTGGGCCAGCATGACATGCAGTGCCAGGGTTCCAACCCCGGCCCCTGTGCTTACCTAAGCAAGCGCTTAGTTCGCTGAGGTATACTGCTGTCCCTGAAGTTTGATAACTTAATCTGAAATTTTCTTGTGTTAATAAATGACTTATAAAAATATTACGTGGATCAAACAAAATGTATATTTGCTGTGAATCCAATGCAAGGACTCATGGTAATGAGCCACACACCTATGAGGACAGGTGTCTTATCTCACTCTTTGCTCTCTGTGATCTGTACTACAATGTGGGCTAGGTGAGACCTTCAGTAAAGGCCCACAAGCACAGAGAACTGGCATGTCCCATCCTGGTCAGGTCCAAGCAATCAGTGTGGTCTGTTCCTGTGCTTAGGGGGCCTTGCCTGACCTATGCACTCTGCTCCCCCTGGAGGTCTGAGAACTGAGAAGACAGTTTTCCCAAATCCTCTATCTGGCTGCCTCTGTCTTCCTCCCTTTCTACTTCCTCTTCCAGCATTTACCTGTTTGCCCAGACTCAGCATGAAAGGGCTGAATATCCTTGCCTTTCTGGAGGTGTGGCCTTTACCCAACTTGCGTATGTCATACCGGGGACAGCCTGAAAATAACAAACCTTCACAAGGACGAGAAGTGCGCTCCTTTCACAGGTGCCTAAACTTGTTCTGAACTTGCCAATTAAATTCTCTTTCACTCTTACTTTGGGACTGTTAGTAAGAAGGTCTAAGAAAACATATGCATTTAATTCATGTCTAGAATCTCCCAATTCTGATATTCAGGCTGGGAAGGGTGTAAGTGTTTTAGATATTCAATGATCTTCAGAAATCTCCTGTGGTGGTAGCAGGGTTACATTGATAATCATGCAAGTATTACCAAGTACCAAAGACTGGGGCTACAGAAGCTACACACAGCACTGGGGGGGTTGGGCATGGCAGCCCACTGGCACAGCAAGACAGGCAGTGTGCTTCTGTTCATTTAAATCAGCAAATTTCTGGTTCAAACCTAGATAGTGGTACAGTTGCTGGCACTAGGGAGACCTTTCTATCTGTGGAATTCTTCTAGCATCTTAGGGTGGAAGTAGTACCTTGAAAAGAAAGGCAGAGCTGCTTGCTTCCTATGTGCGTCTGCTGCCATCCTCATGTCCGACTCCGCTGGGGTAATCTCCTCATTGATTCCTTCTGTGAGACAAGGCCTCTGTGGACTGCCCGGCACAGGTGGTCTCACCCCAAGGGATCCTCACGTGTCTTCTCTGCAGGCTACTGGGGAAGCAGCTCAGGACCCTCTCCCTCAGCTTCCCAGAGGTTCAGAGCTTTCTTCTCTGCTATCTTCCTTTCAACCTTTGCTGTTTCCTGGAAACACTTCCCCACAGATACTGAGGGATAACTGTGTTTCATGAAGACTTCCAACCTATTCAGTTTTACACCTGCAAATACATACATTTGTACTTATTTAGTTTGTCTTTTGCAAATGAGGAAGATTAATAATTCAAAGCAGTTAAGCCTTTGGCTTAGGCCACACAGGATAAGTGCTATTCAGAACATACATATGTATTGTGTGTTACATATGTGTGTTGGTCTGGTCTCTATAAAGCTATGTAGAACTCAATCTTGAGGGCTCCATAAGAATGCCCTAATCTTTTCCTAATCATTTCCCAAAGTTCTCACCTTTAAACAACACAGTTGAACTAAATTTCTATCCTCTTACCACCTCATAATGGGATTAAATTCGACACAAAAAGCCATGAGGGAAACTCAAACCAGACCCAAACCATAGCTATGAGACTTTTGTTTGCAAGTGAGAGAAACCCAGTTCACATTTTTTTGTATAAAGGGAGAAGAAAGGAATTTACTGGCTCTAACTTGAAATGTTAGGGTAGATAAGTCCAGGGCTCAGTTTATATTCGCCAGTACTTTCTCTTTCTCTGTTTTTGTTTCTGTGTGTGTGTGTGTGTGTGTGTGTGTGTGTGTGTGTGTGTGTGTTCTGGCAGGCTCTGTTTTTTATGTAAAAGAGACAGATCTTGGCTACAAAATTTTAGCTTGTGATGTTTTAAAGAAAGGGACCCTTCCTCACCCAGCCGTCATACAAGTGGCCCCCACTTGGCCTTCGCTGTGTTACCTTTCCAGCTCTGGTGGAGAGGCAGTGCCCTTGCCTTTGATGGTTAACTTCCTTCCCAGGTCACAGAGCTTATGGGAAATCTTCCCCTGCAAGGAAGCTCTCAGGAAAAGAAAAAGCAGGCTGTGACCGCTACCATTCTGGCTTTACGCTCAAAGAGCGATTTTGACAGTTTCCTGCCAACAGGTATGGATGAGTCTTCTTTTTTTACTTATGGTCTTCATCTATATTTATGTTGACTAAGCTCAGCTCCTGAAAATGCAGTTTGGATCCAGGTACTTGGTGAAGACACACTCTTGCACTGAGGCTTCAAGAATCAGCATAGAGTGATGACACAGAAGCAGTTGTTGGAAATTGTAATTAATAACTCTGATTAAGACGTACTCAACCTATGACTTTAATTACAAGTCTTAGATTTTTTTCAAACTTTACTAAAGTTTTTCTCATTTGTGCCTCAGTTCTAGTCAGAGATACATGATTTAAATATGGTATTGACTTTTAATTTATTTCAGAGCTCTCACCCCAATACACACATCCTTCAACTACCTTGAACCCTCATACTCAATAAGTTCATATAGGAATCTCTTGGGGGAAAAGCTCTGGCTTCAAATGATGATTGATAGCTGCTACCAACACTAACCACTCACAGAACCCTCTTGACAAATTCATGTTGTTCCTTCCTCCATAAGTGAAATGACCCAAGTCTGGATTATGTTTCACCATTCTGAGCTAAATTGAGGCTCAGCTGAAACCTTAAATTGAGATTCTCTTAAATTAACAATGACAAAGAATCAAACTAGTGGTGACAAAATTTGTGATAGTGAAAAATAGGATCAGGAACATGTGTTTCATATAAAACATCAAAATCTCACATCTAGTCTTCTGCCACGACTCTTCCTACAGGCACTGCAGGAAGACAGCCTTTCGAGCAGCTGTTAGTTGTGTCTTCTACATGTATAAAGCTATATTAAGGGCTCTGGGAGATGAAAAATTACAGGAGACATCATTTGCTCCATCCACAGCCTTGTCAGGCCATCACTGCCGTGTGTGCTAGGCATGGTCTTAAGTGCCTGTTATGTATGGCCTCATTTATTTCTTATCTCACCTCTGCAGCACAGTCCATTAGCCCCAGTTCTCAGTTCCAGACAAGAGAAGCCTGTTTGAACTAGCCTCGGTACAGCAGCAGCACCAATGGCTTTGTCTTAGCCACTTTCTTCTTTCTGGGACAGTGTACTTGGAAAACCATAACTTACAGGAAGAGGAATTTATTTTGTTTCACAATTTTTAGAGATTTCAGTCCAGATTTGCGGCTCCAAGGCAGAAAGTGCATGACAGAGAGGCAGGGCCAACAAAAGCGGCTCAGGCAAGGTGGAAAGCTAGGAGAGAGTGAGGGGGAGCGGTCTGGAGCCTGGGGGGGAGACGTCCTCATTCCCACTGTGCTCTGGGGGACTGGTCTCTTCGCAGCAGTGCCCACCCCCTATGAGCGCATTCAGCCACTGAACTCCTTAGGGGTGAATCCACTGATGAGTGAGCACCTCCATGATCAAATGGTCCCCCCAAAGCCCCACCTCTGGGTGCTTGAGACTCTGGGCATACCCCAGAAATAAACTATGAAAAACATCTAATAATACTGACACAGGCAGAGCAGTCTAGGTGTATCAGTTATGAATGGCTCTGGCCCTAAGTTTTTCTCTCCTGTCTCTTTGCTTGAGCACCAGGCTCTACTCCATGAGCATGCTTTCTTCTTACAGCAGAACTGATTGGTGTCTGCAGTCCTAGCGGCAATCAAACATGCTTGCTTCTCTGTGAAGCCCAAGGAATGATACTTAGTGACCTAATGTAGGTTGTTTGTCTGTTCTCTAAGTAATTAGCAGGGAGGTGGATGTTCTTGTTGGCCAGTTCTGGTTATAATGCCTGAGATGAAGTCTCAGGTCCCAGCTCCTGTGTTTAGCATCCCACTAGAGTTGGCACTGTGTTGTAGAAAGGACAGACAAACAAAAATCAGACAGCCACCAAAGGGTCATTGTTTAATAATTTAACAATGACAATCTTGAAGCTTATATTATCCAAGTAGAAGTGGCAGGTTTTTTTTTTTTTTTTTTTTTTTTGTATTTTAGGGAAGGGTCTACAGAGTGTTCAGGGTCTCACTACTAGATCAGACTCGTAGTGATCCATCTGTTTACTAGCCTCCCAAGAGCGGGGATTACAGGTGCGCACCACCATGCCCAGTCCCAATTGCCATCTCAGTGTGTCCTGGGGGCGGGGCCGGCATGGCAGGCCTCCAGGGGATCCAATCCTTAGTCCCTGAACCTGCTTGCAGGAGCTTTAATCTACTGAGCTATTTGGCTGACCCAGAAGTGGCAGAATTAGATAGCAATTTGAAAGCCAATATTTTTGAAGATTGAACTAGAGTCCCTTCCTAGGTCCAGTCTTACAAGAATTTACTATATTTTACAATGACTAAAATTACTATACAAAAATCTGGATAATTGATACAAAAGAGTATATAAATAGCAGAAAACCAGACTCTTCATTTAAATTCTGTGAGCATATCAAGTAAAGGACACTGGATGATACCATGAATTATAAAACAGTTATTAGGGGAAAAATAATTTAAGTAGATTGGAAGAAAGGTGAATGACTGGCTAATGAGAAAGCAAGGGAAATGCCATCTTGCTTAGTGATGTTTAAGTGTGAAATATTTCCACAGTTTCTGCTGCAACCGTATCTCTAGCCAGTACTGTACAACTTAGAGCTCAGGGGCAGTGGGTCCCCCCAGGTCCAGCTTTGGACTCCTATGTGACAAGAAGCATTCAAATCTGGTTTGTTTCCTTGTCTATAAAATGCTGGCATAAACACTGGACCCGCCATTTCCAGAGAATATCCATAGGTTTCAAATAGAAGAGCGTGGTGGTTAAGTTTAGGTGTCACCTTGATTGCATTGACAACATCTAGGGAGCTGGTAAAGCTTTTTTCTTGGTGGGTCAGTGAGGATGCTTTCAGAGGACCTGGCATGTGAGTCTGCTTAGACTGCTGGGAAGATCCACCCTCAGTCTGAGCTGGCATCATCCAACTAGCTAGGGGCTGAGATAAAACAAAGACAGAGGAAAGCCAGATTTGCCTCTTTCCTTCCTGGAGCTGAGATATCTTCTTTCCTGCCCTTGGGTAGCAGAATGTCAGGTTACCCGAGGAGGGGACTTCCATTGGATTCTAGAAGCTGTGACTTCCTTAGGTCTCATCTGGGTTCATATGTGTGTGTGTGCGTGTGTGCGTGTGTGTGTGTGCGTGTGTGTGTGTGTGTGGTACACCACCAGCGTCCCAGGGTCCCTAGCTTCCAGATGGACTGCTTTGGGACTTCTCCACTTCCATAGTCATGTGGGCAAATTCCCCTAATAAATCCCTTTTCATATTTCTCTATATGTATCCTATTGGCACTATCCCTGGAGAACCTTGACTGTTACAGAGAACAAATACGAAAGTGCTTTGAAAAGCCAAACTCCCTGTCTAAATGGATGATGGCATCATTATTTCTTATTAAACATTTCCTCCTGGGCATAAAGCAGAACATAGTTTTTCCTTTCTGTGATAGACTTTCTAAAATTAGATGGAAAGCAAAACCATGTAACAATTGCAATTTTATAACCAGATGCATACAGATAAAAATTATACCCCAAAAGTTATCTCTATTTTTATCCTGTCCCAAAGTAAAGCTATTCAACTCAATGTTCTCATTTCTAATTAATCCTCAGCAGGACAGTTATAGAGTAAATTCCGTGCCTGAGAACATTTTGCTCATAACAAATTCAACATATTTTTCTTATGTTTATATGTGTTTGGTAAGCAGGGGTGTCATTAATCTTTGTCAACTTGATTAGATTGAGAGGGGCATAGTGCCTTGGTAACCCTTAGGACATACCTTTGGGTGTGTCACTGGGGGGTGTTTCCAGAGACAGCTCTCATATGGGATGCGACAGAGATGCAGAGACCCACCTTGAGTATGAATGGAACCACTCAATGACTGGGGTCTCAAAGGGAAGCAAAACAGGAGGAGGAAGCCAACCAATGCCTGCCCTCCCTTGCTCTTTCTTTCTCTGCTTGCAAGATCTGAGCAATTCTGCTTCACCACGCTTTCTCCACCATGCTGCTTTATGTCACATTGGGCCCATAAAAATAGAGCCACCTGACCAGGGATTAAAACCTCCAAAATTCTGAGCCAAATTATTTTTTTCATCTTTGAAGTTCATTTGCTCTGCTACTTTCCTTCTCAGTGAAGAAAAACTGACTGACACCTTGGGTATTTTATTGGATGCTTCTTTCCTGCTAGTTAACTAGCAATAATAGAGTAATGAATCTTACCTTGCATAAGCTGAACAAAAACACTTTGAATCTTCCTCTAGTCTCTTAGTAACTTCAGTCAGTATGAGGCATCAATTTAAACTAAGTCATCATCCAGTGCTTCAAGGAAACAAGGTGAATACCACATTTTGTGAATAACTGGATAAAAGAATAAATATGAAACCTGACAGGTTAAAGCAATGAAGTCACTGATTTGTTAAGTCCTCTTACAAATGTTAGTGCAGCTGGTAAAGTGGCAGGCAGGATGCCAGCAAAGAGGAAAGACAGACATTGTCAAAGTTAGTCACCGCAACTCAAAACTCAAATTTGCTGAGCTGGGTGTGGTGGCTTGCACCTGTAATCCTGCCACTCAGGAGGCTGAGGCAGGAGGGTTGCTGTGAGTTTGACCCCAGCCTGAGCTACATAGCAAGTTGAAGGTAAGCCAGGGCTACATAGTGGGAACCTGTCTCAAAAAAACCAATGACAGCAACCCCAACCAAAGAGTTTACCTGAGGTGGGTACTAACCTGTTTCTGTGTTCTTATAAATTTTTGTTGTGCAGAACATGTGAATATTTTTCAAATCTCACCTTGTGATGAAATAAGTAAACAGCCCTCTGAAAACACTGCTTAAAGATCCTCTGGTGTCAAGGACAGAAGGCTGAGTTTGGCCTCAGGGTCTTGCCCTCTTGGGAGGCCCTGGAGTGCTGGGTCAGGCCAACAGTGGGCAGAAGGGTTCTTCCGTTCCTTTCACTGTGCCCTTTCCTTGGATTCCAGGCTGAGAATAAAATAATTAGAAGACTTCTGAAAAGGGAAAAGACAACACACACAGAAAACAAATACTATGTATGTAGACATAACAGATACATGCAATTTTGATATGGTAGTTAATTTAATACGTGAGAACCATGACCATAACTGTCAGAGAAATAAAAACAGTACTAAAACTATTTCCAGTGAGATTTCAGATAAGGAGGGGTTGGATACAGACACCACTGCTTTCTATTACAAATACAACTTGAATTTTTACTGAACCATAAGCATATATTACTATTTATAAATATTCTGATACAAAAAAGGAAAATAACATAAACATGACATAGCTAAAATGCCAAAAATTGACATACAAAATGAACTAAATATGCAAACACTGGTTTGGAGTACATGAACCTACAATATACAAAAATCCCCAGAAAATGCTAATATCAAATAAATCTTGAGTTCTTTCTGTGTATCATCTATGGCCTCTAGAACTTTATATAAATGGATTTTCTGATCTTAAAACAACTCTCTACAGTGGGTACCATTGTTGCAATTTTACAGAGAAGGATGCCCAGTTACACATGAAGGTGCTCAATTTTGTTTGTTTATTCATTAATTTTTATGTATTTAGTACAGGGCCTCACTACACAGCTCAGACTCCTAGTGATCCTCCTGTTTTCAGCCTCCTAAGTGCTGGGATTGCAACTGTGTGCCACCATACTCAGTCTCAGTCGCCGTCTCAGCATGCCATGGGGGCAGGGCTGTCTAAACTGTTGCTTTAGTCCGTTGAGCTCTCTGGGTGGCTGTTGAAGCTGCTCAAGTTTAAGGTGGTAGTTTCAGGGCTGGGATAGAAACTCAAGCACTCGCTGCCCCGTGCTGTGCTCCACACGAAGGTGGTCCTGAATGTCGATGTGAAGGATTTCCGGAGGCTTCTGATGACAAACTCCCAGGGTATGGCATGGCGAGTGCTGCCCAGGATGTGTAACATTTCTTGTGTTTTCTCATAAACTTAAGTTCCTGGTCTGGATGTTTCTGCCACACCTCAGATCTGCTTATTGTACTACTGTCTGTTCTGCATGTCTTGAGTACACCTTGCCATGTGGTAGGACAAACAGGAGCAATTCTTCTGCTTGAGGATTTTAGTTCTCCCAGTCTCAGCACGGGAAATTACCTTTTACAGACTTAAAAATCTGGAGTCACCCCAAAGCTCCCTTTCTCTGGTCCCTCCACATTGTCCAGGTTAGCCTCAAGCCAATCACTGGGAAACTATTAACACTCACAAAACTGGAGTGGAGGAGAGCTTAATGGTTGAGAAGATTAGCATTCAAATGAAGTCAAGTAATTTTCATCAGGACAATAGGTTGGATTTCTTGAGGGAATACGCAATTTGTAAGACTCCACCCTTTGCAGGCTCAGGGTTCAAGTGTGAAACTTTGCTTCAAGAAGAGAGCCCAGGATACCCTGCATGATAATTGGTTTCCTAGAATTCATTTTACAGTGCTCCACCATCCAGACACTCAGAGACCTTTGTCACCATGGTTCAAGGGGTCCCAGCCACTGCTTGAACTAGGGCAGACCTTGGCATCAGCCATGTATTGCTACTTTTACAGGCATACAGAATGCAAAAGTTGTGGTGTCAAAGAGGCTTTGGCTTGATTTTAAAAGAACACCTGAAAGGCCAAGCAGTTTAATTCTGAGATGGCCCCAGGAAATGGGAGTATACAGGACATGAAATATCTGAGGAAAGCACCAGGCAGTGAGCTAAGCTATTCCAAGAAAAAAATCCATGAGAGCTGCAACCTGCAATGCCATAGGGGCAGGGGTGCCCAAGCTCCTTGATGTTTTGATCTTTGTCCCAGGTGCTGGACATGTGCTATAGAATTTAATGTTTTACCCTGATATGCTTTGTTCTTGTTTCAATCTGAATTTTTCCTATTCCTGTGTTCCTTTCTTTTGGAATGGTACTACTTATCCTCCTGTTCTTTCTGACTTCTCAACACTTTTCAACATTGACAAAACTGTTAAGACTTTGATGATACTTGGAGATGGACTAACTGCATTTTGCTTAAAGAGACATACATGAGCCTTTCGGAGACCCAAGGCAGAATGTCAGGGTTTAGATAATGGATGTACCTTCAAGTTCTCATGCACTCATACATGAGGATTTTGGATGGTGATTGAATCATGGACATCACATAGCTGACTTGCTATTGGGAGTAGCTCTGGTCAAAGGAGGCAGGACACGGGAGACATGACGTAGAAAGGCATATCTTGCTTCCCATTTCCTCCTTTCTGTCTCTGCTTTCTGCCACCATGACACAAGCAGATCCCTCCCTTCAGGTCTGTCCACCTTGCTACCTTGGTCTTTCAGATGACAGACCAAGGACTGTCTCCATGAACTAACATCAGTATCTGCTCCATTAAGTTGTGTGTCAGATGTTGAGTTTTCTCAATGAAAGTGACCAGGGAAACATACAATAAAATTAATTTTTATATTGTGTCTAGTTCTATGAGTTTTAACACACATGTAGACTTATGTATGTATTCAGCCATACAATAAGGATACATAGCATTTCCATTATTCTGAACAACTCCCTTGTTATTCCCTCTCTCCATGCCTAACCTCTGGCAACCACTGTAACAATAGTTTTGTCTTAAGGGATGAGCAATACTCCATTGTATAAAAATACCACATCTTTTATATCCATTCCTCAGTTGATGGGCATTTGGATTGTTTCCAAGATTTAGCTATGACAAATTGTGCTGTGACGTGCATGTAACAACAGCTGTTGAATGCCTATCATCTTTTTGCTTAACTGTGTATCATTTCTATTGTCTTTTTAAAAAATATATTTATTTCCTTAAAAACTAAAAAAAACTATAAAAAAACTATAGTTTTGTCTTTTGAGACATCAATAGGATCAGGTCATACATAATAATTTGGGATTGGCTTTCTTCAGTCTGCGTTATGCCTTGGGGATTCATCCAGAGCACTGTGTGTAACAACAGTGCTCCCTTTTTTATTGTTAAAAGGCATCCCAAAGGATGTATAATACACATCGTATTCTATTCATCCTCTAAAGAGGTTTTGGGGTGTTTCCAGTTTGAGTGATTATGAATCAATAAACAGTCATTGTAGTTTTTTTGGTGAAATAAAGAGTTATGGATTTCTCTGGGATCAATACCTAGAAGTAGAGCAATTGGGTCTTGTTTTAGCTCTGTATATATAGTAATTGGACCACACCCTTATATCCTTAATTTTGTTAAAAGTTTTGAGAAAGAAAGTATAGTCAACTCTCCCCTCTACTAGCAAGATTTCTTTTCTCTTTCGATTTTAATCTATGTAGTTCCATTTCCTTTCTTTTCTTTTTCTTTCTTTTTTTTTTTTTGGTGGAACCGGGGATTGAACTCAGATCCTTGCGTTTGCCAGTCAAGCACTTATCCTACTGAGCCATCCCCCCGGCCCCTCCATTTCCTTTCACAGTGCTATTTTTGTATGCCTTATCCATTTTTCCCTAGTTCTGGCCATAGTGACAATAGTGCTCAGTACCCGAACTTTCTTCTTCCTTTCCAGATGATGAAATTGGTAATATTATTTTATATTTCACCATTTTAGCTCAGTTGCACAAAATATTCTTAAATATCTGAAATGATTGTGCAAATAGTGTGCAATAAAGGAAAAATACTATGTGTTTTTAATCTATTCACATATAAAAAGTCTGGGGAAGCAATGAGATCAATTATCGCTAAAAGTAGCAATTCTCTCTGCTTGAATATTTTGTTTCTAAGTCTGTGATTATGATACATTTCATTCCACAAGACTCAAAAAACACTTGTCCTCTGTCTTTTTGAGCTGCTGCAAAATCCATCAATTTATGGATAAATATCTAGAAACTATTTAGCAGAGAAGAGAAGGCGAATGAGCTGAGAGTGAAGAGATGACAAGAAGCAGCCACGTGAAGGAGGGGAGGGTGTCCCCTCCAGGGAACAGCACACGCAGAGGCCATGTGTGGGGCCGTGGGGTACCACAGCACAGCTGAGGTGAGGGAGGAACAGGAGCAGAGCGTATGACATCGGCAAAGACCACTTACCGGGGACTTTTGACCCAGTTTTTATCTTATTGAATGAGGGAACTAAGAGCTTACACATTAAAAAAATCTTTCTCCTTTACGAGGCCAAGATATCTGTTCTGTTTAATCACCTTTCTCATTTACTAGAAAAAATTTTAGGCCCAAGCTTCCAAAATATTTCTAAAAGTAAAAAGTGGTATTACCCTCAAGTGATTAAACAACAGTAAGGATAAATGAATAGGTTTTGAATTTAAAAATTGAAATATATATATATTTAAAAATATATTTTTCTTCTGCCCTCATTATGGCTGGAGCTGGGGGGTACTCCTTGAATGTGAGTTTTGAGAGATGGAATGGGAGTGAAGAATTCAAGAAGCTGGAACAACAGTGTGGGCAGTACTGGGCTGGCATGATGGAATGTGGAAAGAGGGACAATAGTCTTAATACGTAGAGACTTCTTCAGACTTGCAGGAGCTACTCATTTCTCCCTCCTGCCTGGTTTCTCACATCAACTGTCCATCCACTCCCCTCTGGGTAGCTTTTCCTCTCAGGACTCCATTAATGAAACATTTTGCAGGACCTTAAGAGGATGCTGGGTCAGAAACTGCTTGAATTAGGCCAATGTACTTCCTTATCTGATTAGATTTCCTTGTCACTTTTCTGCACACAGATATAGCTTTGGGGGAGTTAGTAGTATTATAAAGCCTCCACCTGTTGTCTGAGGGAAGCAGGAAATGGAGATCTAGAAATTAAAAGATAATATTAAAAACAACCATTAACCAACCAGTCAATCTTCTGGCAATAATTAGACCATTTCTCAAAGTGAAATAAAAATTAGATTAGTAGAAATGATGATGCCTCTGTGAGCTCCACTCTGAGACATTTTTGTCCAACGAGACAACTGAGGGAAGCCCTGCAGAAATAGTAAAGGGGCCTGAAGTATGCTTTCAGAAACACCCTCTTGTGGTTGCTGGCTAGTGACCTTTCTCAGGAAATCTAGTCACCTGTTTTTCCATAAAAAGTGACATCCCTGGTAGGGTGAGATTTCCAGACAGGAGGCAGGAGAGTCCCCTCATCTCAGATGGACCACACTTTGTCTGAACTTCTGTGCTGCTCACATTTTGCTCTGGTTTTCCACGTACACACTTGTCCAGGGAGAGAAGGACGTCAACAGACCTGGAAAATGGGCATTAAGTAAATAGTCCTGTTAAGCTCTGAAGACACACTGATGAGAGGAAAGAGGCTGGCCTGGAGCTCACAAAAGCATTCTTAGATTCAGATGGAAGAGAATTTTCTCTTTCTCTCCTACCTAGAGCACACACCCCAGAGGATGGTCTTACATTTATGGAAAAATGGACATCACAAACTGTGTGTCTAAAACGTGAAGGCAATGTCATAGGTACACATATATGTGTAAACAGATATATTATATTCATAAAAATGCAACATACATTGTGGAAAGCAATCAAGTTCTTAACATGAAGGAAACCCCGCTATTACGACAACATGGCTGCTACAGTTTGTGTTTGCATGTCTCCCCAGAGCCTCATGTGGTCGTAGGTGGAGCTTTTTCAGAAGTGGCGGACCTACAGTGCCTGACTGATTTATGGTGTGAAGCCGGGATCAAGGGTGTATGATATTAAACTGCTTCGCTGAGTGGGTTGGCACCGCCCCAATTCTGACAGCCTAGATCAAATCTCAAAGGGATAGAAAGATGGTGTAAGCCCTCTTGTGGCTTTGCTACCTTCTGCCTGCTATGAGCTGTTTTTCTTTGGAACTCTCCCTCTACCCAAGCCACCCTGCCTTGGACCTAGCTGATTATGGACTGAAACTTCTTTAAACGATGAGCTAAATAAACCTTTCCTCCTTTATCTTGGGAGCATTTGGGTATTTTTTGTCTCAGGAATAAAAGAAAAATAACTAACACAATGTATAAATTTGACAGACATTGTGCTAAGTGAAAAAAGCCAGGCACAGAAAGACAAAGCCTCTATGACCTCATATATGTGTGAAATCTAAAACATCAATGGTGGTTATCCTGCTCTGAAGTGGTCAAAAGATACAGTGCTTCAGTTGGGACGACTAAGTGCTGGAGATCTACTGCACAGCAGGGGGCGACAGTAAGCAGTAACGGATAACATGCTTGCAGATTGCTGTGGGAGTAGATTCGAAATGTTCTCACCACAAAACAGGTGGAATAACTCTCAGTGAGTTTGATCTGACTATTTCACAATGTATCTACATATCCCTTTGCACTCCACATTATACATAATCATACAATATTTTTGTCTGTTATACCATAAAGCTGGGGGAATTGGTGTTCTTAGAAATTGATACCTTCCATTGAAACATTTTATTTTATTTTAATTAATTTATTTATTTTTTTACATTTCAATTTTTTTTCTTCAAAAGGAATGAATTGTGTACAGGGAGGTTGAATGCTTTATAGACAAGAAAAAAAAACTGCGCTAGGACCAACTTATTTATCATTCTCCTCCTCTTCCTCCTCCTTCTTGCTTTTTTCAGCCTTGACGTCTTCCTTTTTTTGCTGCATCAGGTTTTCCTTTAGCCCAGTAGGCAGCGATGTCCTTTTCATACTTTTCTTTCAGCTTAGCAGCCTTTTTCTCATATGGAAGCTTCCATTGAAACATTTTAAATTTCATCCACCGTAGGTCTTCATCTGAGCTTCCAAAGTGTCAGCAGCGCTTCCGGGCTATGAGAATCACACAGTGCAGATTTTTAGGTACTAAGCTGGGCACGGTGGCAAACGCCTATAATCCCAGCACCGTGGGAGCCTGAGCGGGTTGGCAAGTTTGCACCCAGCTTGGACAACATAGCAATTTAGCCAGACCCTGTCTCAGACCCAAACTAAAACCCAAAGAGAGGACTTTTTCATTTAATCAACCTCTTCATTTTTAAGCTCAGATAGCAAAGAGGTCCCTCGAACAGGGGTCCTCTACAAAGTAATGTCAGTGTCCAAACAATGGCACGAAGCTACCCACCTTCATTTAGATTTATTCCAAGGCATTCCAAGGTATGTGCCTCCAGGTCTTGGCCATCTAGGTGTGGCCAAGATCGATAATGGGGATACCTCTCCAGGGTGGCGTGGGGCTCCTTTCTAGGTACCAGGGTTACAACGATAAAGGTCAGCACTGTGCTTTGTATCCAGCTCGGTCTTCAACAAGTACACTGGTACTTCGAAGAAGCTCCAATACATGTCCCCAAATACCTAAATGAGGGCTTTGAACAATGAAAGGAAAATGTTTTCAATGGAACAAGGTGCAGAGGGAGAAGGGTATGTTAGGAAGTCAGGAAAGAACTCAGAAAGCATCTATCACCAACATCAGTTTTTGCCTAGGCCGAGATAAATTTGCACTCAGGACCGAGCCAAAGTCCCAAGGTCCAGAGAGAGAGCAGGAAGCCGCAGTCCTAGGAGGCCGAGGAAGCTCCGGGGTCCCAGGGTCATTGGTTGCAGGAGCCGGTGGCCCGCAGCCCGCATGCGCACAGAGGGACGGGCAGGGGACCCCTCACGCGGTGCCTGCCCGGGGCGTGGCCCGCCGCAGCTGGGGCCGAGCCTCAGCTGCACCCGCCAGGGGGCGCGCCCTTCGCGCTGGTGGCAGCCAGCTGCCACCGACTTCTCGCTCTTCTGAAGCTGAGTGTGGAGCGCCGCCCTGCCGCCCCCGAGGAGCCCCGCCTCCAGTCGGGGAGCCCTCTCCTTGTCGCGAGGAGGGCAGCCGGGGTCCCAGCCCTCTGAGCCCGCCCGAGCGGGGTCCCTCCCTTCCTGGGCGGCAGCACCCGCGCACCCGCAGGGGCTGCCAGGCGGGGCTTCTGCGGCGGCTTGCTTTGGCTTTGCTCGCTCCGGTCTGCAGCGCGCCAAGGTGCGGCCGGGACCCGGCCTCGGGAGCACAGCCCAGGCACAGCCGCCTGCTCGGAGCGGCAGGAGCTGAGGCCGGTGGACGTCGTGTGTGTGCTGCCGGTGGTCCGTGCTCATCCTAGCCCTAACCCACCTTTCTGCCCACAAGGGCAGCCTGAGTAGAGGCGAGGTGACGACGGTCTGGAGTCGGAGGAGCAAGGTTGGCGAGGTGGCGGAGGATGCGCGCGTCTGGCTGGCAGCGGCTGCGCTCCAGAGCCCTCATTTTCCGCAGATGGGACGTTTCCTTCTGTCGGACCTCCCATCATCCCACTCAAACTCCGAGTTCTTTTCCAAATCCCAAGCTTGTTACAAAATGGGTGTTGCGAGTGGGGCCGGGGCTCAAATTAGACCCGGACGCTAATATTTATAGGGTAATTTGTAGAGTGAGCTCCTCCCCTAGTCCGTTCTTCCCTGAGAGGGGAGGTGGCATTCAGTGGGAAGTCGGTGTCCCTAGAGTACCCTCTGCTTCCAGATGCGAATTCTGGGGAGAGAACTCTGCAGCATTCGGGATGCCAGAGCAGGGGTCAGAATTCCTGCTTTCCAGCTGGTGGCGCTGTTCTCCGGTGTGAAGTTAGATCCTCGGGAAGAGCACCCTGCTGCTCCTCTTCAAATAGCTTGACCCTCTCTAGAAAGAGAAGAGCAGCACTCAGACTTTGCTGCTCGCCCTCTCTATAGTGCGGTCAGGATTGCTCGATTACAAGAGGGCGGAGGTTAGACCAAGAACGCGAAGGAAGGTTGGCTTTTTCAGGCAGAAGCTTTAGTACTTTTTTTTTTTTTTGGTAGAACCGGGGATTGAACTCAGGCCCTTGCGCTTGTCAGGGAAGCGCTTATTCCACTGAGCCATCTCCCCGGCCCTTAGTTGAGCACATCGAGCTTTAGATCATTGAAAACATTCTCCATCTTTAAAATCACAGCGATCTATTGTAATGTAAACTGATCTAAGATATGTTACTTTCCTAGAAAAAGTCATCTTGGATACCATATCCGAGATGTTTAAGTGAGGATCATTTAAATAGTGCTCAGCGGGTAATAAGAAAGTTGGCGTCTAAGAAAGATGCCTTCTACAGTGTTTCTATTGTCATGTAATTGCCAGAAGTATTCCCAGAGAGATGTCACTTTTAGTTGTGTTTATTGTCAGTTTATATAAAAAAAACTTGAACATTTAAAAGGTGTTGCTTTGTTCCGGCTCCCTTTGCTGCCTGTGCAGAGATGTATTAATATAAATCTTCCCAACAGCAGCTTGGATCTGGCTATTTTTTCTTCAATTTATATTGTGAGATTCAGCTATGGCTGTCCTTCTAATAACAAATACACGTACATGTGGAAAAAAGTTACACCATCCTATGAATATCTTAGTTTATTTTAAGCTAACTTGTGTTCTAGATATATGTCCCTTGTCTGAGGAACAATTAACTAAAATTTTTCCCACTCTGTGGGAAAACTATTTTCACTCTATTGGTTATTTCTTTTGCTTTGCAAAAGCTTTTTCATAGAGTGAGATCTCAGCTGTTTATTCTTTGTTTTGTTCATGACATCTTTGCTTATACTTGTCTCTTCAAGAGTTCTACTTATCCTCTCTTAGGGAACATTTAATGTTTCTATTCTAATGTTTAGATCTTTCATCCATTTCAGTTTTAGTTTAGTGCGTGATGAGCGACATGAGTCAAGTTTCAGCCTTTGGCATGTGGGAAGCTAGTTTTTCCAGTACCATTTATTAAAGAGGCTAGTTTTCTTTCAGTGAATATGTTTGTTCATTTTGTCAAAAATAAGCTGGCTGGGTGGGTTTGGAGTTGTTTCTGGGTCTTCTAATCTGCTCTATTGATTCTCAAGTCTGTTTTTTTTTTTTTTTTTTTTTTTTTTGACAATATCATGCTGTTTCTATCACTGCTGCTTTGTAATATAATTTCAAATCAGGAATTGTGATGTCCCTTGACTTGTCTTTGTTGCTGAAGATTTTTTTTTGGTATTCTAGGTCTTTTCTGCTTCCAAATGAATTTTAGGAGTGTTTTCTCTAATTCTTTGAGTTATGCTAAGGGCCCAATCCAAAAATGAGCATTTGCTGTTCACTTTTTAGAGGAAGAAATACAAATGTCAAATAAATATATGAAAAAAATATTCACCATCATTGGTCATTTAAGAGATGAAAATTAAAACAGTGAAATTCCATCACACTCTAGAAAGAATGGCTATTATCAAGACATCAATCAATAACAAATGCTGGCAGAGCTGTAGAGGATAAAGGAGTACTTCTCATTGTTAGTAGGAGTGTAGATTGGTGAATCAGTGTGGAGAATCCTCAGAAAACTAGGACTAGAGGTGTCATTTGACTCAGTTACTTCTAGGTATCATCTTGGAAGGATTAAAAACATCACACCACAGTGACATATGTGCAACCATGTTTATTGCAGCAATTTGTGATTGCTACATGTTGGAAACAACCAAATGATCATCAGTTGAGAAAAGGATAAAAAAAATGTGGATTTATTTTAATGTTATGGAGCACTCTCCACCATAAATAAGGATAAACTTGAGACATTGCTAGGTAAATGATGCACTTTAAGACCATACTTTTAAGTAAGATAAATAAATCACCTGTGTATAAATATTGCATTGTTTCTTTGATGTGAGAAACTGAAAGTGAAAATAAAAACCAAGGTGTACACTAGGTATTGTGGAACAGGAAGAAATTATTAAAAAAAAAAGGAGTGATGTAGAGAAGAAGAAGGAGAAAAGGAAGGAAGGGAAAATGATAAAAGATAAAATGGAAGAAAGCCTTTGTAAATGAGGAGGGGGGAAGAGTTTGAGGGGAGGGGACGGGAATGGAAAAAAGAGGAATCAAAGTGTGTCATATACAGGCACAAGTCCTCTGCTGTTACAGGAGTCCTGTGTTAGGTTGTCTTTGTTGAGATGCGGTCTCTTGATTAGGGGAATATCTGCTCTGGGCATTTCCTGTACCACTCTCCATCCCAGGGCACTGGTGAGGTCGAGGAGAAGCAGCATGAGGCCTGGCGTTAGCCAACCATGCGGTGCAAAGGCTGCAGTCATCAGCAGTAGAAGCAGACCCATCTGTTCTTATTAAACTTGGCTCAGGAGCCAGGAGCTTCTTGAGTCTGGCATGAAGAGTGGAAGGTGTAACTCTACTTTGATGTTCTTTCTACAGCTGCCATGAGGACGAGTAGTTTGTGTGAGGAGAAGTTGCGAGTGCTGAGAGGGAGGAGCATAAAGTCTATACAACCAAATGGACAAAAGCGTGACTTAGAGGAAATTATGGGCTTCAAGAGGGGTCAAGCTTGACTTTAATTCAAATTCCAAAGCTATTAAGCAGGTTAGTACTGTCTATCAAACCAATTAATCCCTCTAAGCTTCTAAAATAGGGCCTTGTAGTTATTAATTCAGCAATGCCTGGGAATATGTTGATACCATCTCTCAGTAGGCCCGTCAACAGACAGGCTATAGATTGACATTTTGTACTAAGGGCTACAGGGGCTGTGACAATGAAGGAAAAGGGTGTTGTTTTTGTGGAGAATCTTTTTTAGGGGAAGAAAATCAGGTAAAGATGAGCTTAGGGCTCCTTAGTTATAAGGCCTAATTAATAGAGGCATGATG
The DNA here is from genome assembly GCF_000260255.1 of Octodon degus. NCBI lineage: Eukaryota > Metazoa > Chordata > Mammalia > Rodentia > Octodontidae > Octodon > Octodon degus. Next base: position 9,396,728 of record NW_004524618.1, on the reverse strand, counting down.
GCAGAGGAAGATGCTGAAAGATTAAATGAGGTGATGTTGGACTGATGAGAAACTAAAACCAAGTCAAGGGATGGCCATTTGGTTACTGTTCTATAAATATAAAATCCCTGATGATCATTTTGAAGATGTTTTACATTCCTTAGCTGTTTTAATGCATGGATGCAGACAATAACCCTAGAAAATGCACACACTGAGGATCTGAGGGTCTTCAGAACTTGTGATTGGAAGTGGGAGCTTGTGTAGGCACCCCCAGGGCACAGCCCATCATCAAAGGGACTGTGCTTTATCTTGAAGTGACATTTCCTGTCATTGGCACTGGCCACAAAGCGACTTAGTTAAAAAGTTGTCCTGAATTTGTCTGGCAAAGATGTTCCAGTGATGGAAAAGTATCAGTTTTCAGTGAGGCTAAGATAGTAGCTCATACATTTGACTGGCTTTTAGTCAGATTTTATATTGATCCTATGCTTGAGACTTGTCAGAAATTGGAGTTAGACAGTGCTGGAGGAGGCCCTCGCTGGCCTGCTCTTGCTAGCGATACTCCAGAGATCCCGTGGACTTAGAAGTCTCTAAAGGACACTGCTGTAGGCGTAACATTCCACGGGGCCCACTAGTGAACCACTTGCTGTTTAGCGCTGCAGAAACAGGTGCCTAAACCTAGTGATGGTCTGACATTGAAAATGTCAGGATTTCTTATTTGTTGGAAAAAGTTGTCAGCCTTGGTGAAGTGTCATGACACTGAGTGGGCATGGAGTTATTTCTGGTGAAGAAGATTAAAGTGTGCCTCCCACAGCATTGTCTCAGCAGGAAGGGAATTCTGTGGGGCATGTGTTGAGAAAACCTTCAGACACTTGGGGGTTCTGTAACGATGACTTGTGAGGCCGATATCTACTATGGATCTGTCACGATTCTGAACTCCCGCCTCACTCCCACAAGCAATAGCACTGTGAGGGTGTTTATAATAGAAGGTAGTTTTTGCCCGTTAGCATGCCAAGCCACCTAGGCAGGGATCGATACTATTGACCCATCTGACAGGATGTCTGTCCAGCCTCAATTCATGTACCAGATTCAATAGGACACCACTGTCTGATGAGATCAAGGAGGGAAAAAGCAGAGACAGGACGGGTGGAGAAGATATAGCTCCCCTTTTCCACCCATCTCTCTCCTTGAAAAACCACCAGAATCTGGATGAGCCTGTTTAATATCACTTAAATGAAAGCTTTCATCCAAATGTTCATACTGGCTTTTGTTATTTCTCATAATCTCTCTACATCTCACCAAATAATTGTCTTTTTGATTTGTTATAACTCAAAGTGCCTGTGGCTTTATTTTCAGTTTGCATTCTATAGGGATAAGTCCTTTATTTTTGATAATTGAATAGGCTCAAAATGTCTCCCTGTCTCAGTCTGATTCCAATCTTGGTTTGAGTCAGAAAAAAAAAGAAAAGAAATGGTACTTTAATGAGCAGCTGTTATGAGGGAGCTGAGCTATCAGTGGTATAATAGGAGGTGTTTTCACAGAAAAATCATAAGTAAAAACCCAGAATCTTGTCCAATTCCCATGGTAATGAAGAATAAAAAAGTGAATTCTCAACCTTTTACAAAGTGCATCTTAAGGGATATTAGAGACAGTATGTAAAACAATTTAATTTTTTGTTGTTGTGGTGGTGGACGATATTAGGTTAGATGGTTCTTATTCACTGCATTACTGATTTGTAAGTCTCTGTACTCCTCCCTTTGAGCCATCATGAGGGACATTCCTCCACCTCAAAATTTCACATTTGTGTTTGTATCAGAGACATTTTGTATGGCTGGATTAAGGGATAGACTGAAGGGCGAATGTCCTGTGGGAAATAACTTTTAGTTTCCACGAGGCTAACAGTCTGTGTCCCTGGCTGACACACTATGGCTTTTGTTCCAGGGTGGGAGTGGAGGAGGAGTAATGACTTTCATGTCGTTTGCCAGATGTTTATTTTACCAGCCTTCCTTTTAGAAAAAGATAAAAGAAAGCAGGTTGTACACTAGTAATCAATGAGGAAAGGGAAGAAATCTTCTGGGAAGCATGCTCAGGGTAGAGGAAAGAAAGACAAGAGTTTGGAAAGGCTCCTTATAGTTTACAGGTGTGATGGAGTCATCTTGCTTTTGATCTTAAGACTAGATATATTAACTTAGAGTTTATTGTTTATATTTCTTGTTAGAAGAAATCCTTCCTTTTCCCTTGAGTGTTTTTGGTATACTGTAGCCACTGTCTTTTGATGGCGAAGCAATAGATCTAAGAATGAGAAGCAGTACACAAGAGCAGAATGCAAGGACCAAAGAACTCAGAATTTTGAACATAGTACTGAGTTATTGTACTAAATTGCCCATCTTCAAATCCTTTGTTAACAAAATGAATGTTTCTGTGATCCTTAACAAGCTTTATAAAAACTTAACTTGCTGTTGAACACATCATAACTGATATGTGCTTTTTTCCCTACTCTTCTAATTCCTGCTCTTAAGAACACAGGGAGCTCAGGGGAAATGAAGATGTTTCTTAGCAGGTTTTGAAGAGTGCCTGAGCATGCTGATATTTTATTGATTGTGAAACTAACATCTTGGCCTATTTTCAATTACTTTTTTCTTTGATTGATTTTTGTCCCCAATAGGGTCTGCTACAACTGTATCCCCATGTTCCTCAGGGGCCCCTGAGGTAAACTTGCATTTATTAATAAATAAGCCGTGTGCTGTTCATATGCAGCTAATGAATTAGGCCTGTTACTCTCTGTACAAAAGTGATTACTGTTGGGTTAAACTGTGAGCTTCCCAGGAGCATCTCAAATAGGATTTTAATAGCCTTTGAGGAACTCATCATCTGAGGTGCTGCGAGCTGCCCTCATTTCTCCTTCATGCACGAGACTCCCAGGGAGGGGCCCCGGGTTCCCTGGGGCCACAGTGATCTTTGAGAAATGCAAGGCCCCCCACACTGACAGGCAATTAAGGATTCGGAAGGTGCAGAAATGGTGCTGTGTGGACAGGACACGCTATTTTAAATGCTCTCAATTTATAGACTATTAATCCCCAGCAGCTACTTTTCTCCTTTCTGCCTTTTAATAATTTAACCTGTGCTCAGATCCACAAACCACAGCCTGCCCTACCACATGATACCTCCTTCTGGTTTTGCATTTTTTTCAAGATACTATGGTCTAGGAACTTAAGAAATACGGAAAATAGAAAATGGGAAAATGCGAACTACCTCAGGCAAATTTTAACCCCTTCACTGTCCTACTTATCTGAACCACATACTTACCTGTTTTTCTATAATGTTTATTCTTTCTACAATGTGCTTAATAGTTCTAAGCTACTTGGAAGACAACAATGTGCAATAAAACATTGTTGAATACCTGTCATCTTGTTTTTTTAAAAAATTGTGTGTTGTTTCTAATTTCTTATCTATTATTTGTTATTCTCTTTAAGATAAAAAATTAGGGACTGGGGAGATAACTCAGAGGTCTAAGTGTCTGCCTGGCAAGTGCAAGGACCTGGGCTCTATCTCTGGTACCACATGCCATGCGACCATGCTGACCAACAAAACCAGGTGTGGTGGCACATGCCTCCCAGTGCTGGGGAGGCTGCGACAGGAGGATCACTATGAGCTCAAGCTTCACAGCGAGACCCTGTACCAAATAAATAAATAAATAAATAATTAAAATAAAAAATTAAAAAAATAAACTACTTTGGTTAGCAATAGTTTCTTTCCATGTTTACCCATTTTATCTTTTCAAAACTGTCTCAGTTACTCTTCTCTTGTTGCTGGGACAAATACCCAACACTCAAGAAGAAGGAAGGAAAGGTTTATTTAGCACAGTTACTGGAAGTTTCAGTTCATACTTGGCTGGCTTCAAGGCAGCCTGGCTCATGGCCAAGGGCAGCAGTTTATAGCAGTAGAAGGCAGCAAAACAGCAAGAGGAAATGGGGAGAGTAGCAGCAACAATGGCAACAGAGAACAAGTCTGTCTTTTTGTCTCTCTTATGTTACATTCAGGCTGTCCACTCCAGGCTGGGTGTAGTGCTCACACCCATAATCCCAGCAGTACTCCAACCTATAATCCCAGCCTTGGATCATGAATTAATTACAAGCTGTAGAACTGTACCTCAATGATTGCATGAGGCTTTGGTGGGACAACTGCACACAAACCATAACAAAAACATAAGTATTATCTATCAATAAAATGAAATTTGCTCTCCTTTTTGTGGTTTTGCCTAATGTTTGACCTTGAGTTGAAGAGTTTTAGTTCACACTCATGTATTGTTTTAATTTTATTATTGTGGTGCTCTCTGTGAGGCAACCTTGCTGTCATACCTACGGTAGCATAGAAAGTATGATTTTGTCAGATTCCTTGACAGTGATGACAATGATGTTGGGACAGATTATGAAGAGTAAAGAAATTATCTGAGCTAATGGGAGATTTTTAACAGCTCCATGTTTAACAGCTTCTTCTTCATCTTTTTAATTTTTTTTGTATTTAGTACAGGGTCTACAGAGTCTCACTACACACATCAGACTTGCAGTGATCCTCCTGTTTTCAGCCTCCCACATGCTGGCATAACAGGCGCCTGCCACCACATCCAGTCTCAGTCGCCATCTCAGCATGCCCAGGAATGGGGCCAGAGCGGCATGCTGGGGATTGAATTCTGGTCCCTGCATTTGCCTAAGCAGGAGCTTTCGTCTTCTTAATTGATCAACAGGAAAGTACGAGGCGAACTTTCAGAGAAGGGCAAGGTGATCAGGGAGGGAGAAGAAAAGGAAGAGGGGGCAACAGTGATGAAAATAGGAATGTTTGTATGTACCAATATGCCAAATAGCTATCATTATTCTGTATGACTAATGTGCAATGATAAACAGTAGTTGATCATCTATTTTTAATGTGTGCACTTTTCTATCAATTTCTGATGTTTCCTTCTATCTGTATTTATTTATTTATTTATTTATTTATTTATTTATTTATTTATCATTAGTCCTGGTGATTGAACTCATAGCCTCCTGTGCACTAGGCAGGCACTCTAGACAGATGAACTACATCCCTAGCCCTACCACTGAGCTGTACGCTGGGCAACGTAACAGGAGCTGTGTTTGGATTCTAAAGAAATATAAGCCCGTCCATGACAATGAACCCTGGGCTGTTCCTTTCAACCTAACAAAGAAACTCTTAGATCGCAGCAGTGGGTTAGTATTTTCCTTAACTTCCTGTCCACTTGCAGCCTGCAAATAGGGTCCTCGTAATGTGATCAAATTAAGATGTGTTGGAAGCAGCAACTTCATGTGAGGAAAGGGTACTAGAAATTAGGAGGCAGGAAGAGGCAAGGGCGGACTGTTCCTTTGTAACTCTAGATGGGCCACACCACGGGCAGCCGACACTTGATGTCAGACTTCTGGCCTTCCCAAGGGGAATATTCTTTTGTTTTAAGCAGCACAGTTTGTGGTAACTTGTTATATTTTTCCTAGGATACGAATACAAATATTCATATTTTTATAGGACATTTAGTTCAGCAACACAGAGCATTAGAGAAGGGGGTTATTGAACTCTCTATGCATGAATTATGTCTTTCAGATCTTCCCATATGTAAATTCTTGTTACTGGTTTAGTGCTAGTATGCTATTTTTTGCTTGCTTTTTAAAATGAAAATTGGTTATGATTTTGGTGGTCAGGATTTTAATATTTTTGATAAAAGTCTTTGCAAGCTTTTCATCTATGCACACATATATATGCATGTATGTATACAAACACAGATGCACACATGTGAACACACACAGCTATGTTATAGTGAGCTCTTCCCTAGTGAATAGAAAGGTCTGGAAATTCCAAATAGTAAACAAAATAAGGGTGCAGTGTTATTCTGTGTAGTAATCAGAGAAGGGCAAATTAAATCATCAAGACAGCCTTTCTCAGTCAGAAAAATAACACTATGTAGTGTGGGCTGAACTTCTTGTCAAGAGCACAAGTTCAGAATATCTGGGCCTCTTTCATCAGCTAGGGTTGCTATTTGTTAGTGTGTGTGTGTGTGTGTGTGTGTGTGTGTGTGTGTAGGTGGGAGGGGGCAGGTTCTCATGAGATATGGCTGCAGTCGACTTTTAGTCCTGAGCTTTTATTCTCCTTGGGCAAAGGAAATATGGAAGCTTGCTGTGGCTTCGAGTGCTGAACTCAGAGTGGAAGCATTGCCAAGAAAAAATTCTCTCCCTTTCAGGCAGTGCCTCTGTGTTCTTCATTTTTTTCTTACATGTTTTTCACTTTCACCCTAGGAAACTAAATCTCAGCGGCATTCTCTAAGGATTGCTTTCTGATTAGCACCTTTTAAGAACTGCCAAATTTTAACCTGACCTTTTCTTTCATTCATCTCAAGGGTCTTAAAAGCCAACTTTGTGGTTTCTGCAAGCTGATTTTTTTTTTTTTTTTTTACTAGTGGGAGCTTTCCCAGGGGTGAGGGGGCAGCTAGAATTGCTGTAGCTAGAATTGTGTAGGGGCAAAGGTAAGGTATGGTATGTCAGAGATAACGATTTCAGGGACAGTAAAAGAAACTATTGAGTCAACTTGATATCAGGACCAATCTTGCTGTTTGCTTGAATGAGTTAGAATGATGCCTGATTGAAAAGCACTTAGTGCACATGTTTAGAATTAAAAGTTCTCTTCTGTGAAAGAAAATTTTGGCTTGATATATATTATTTTTTGCTTCCAAAATTTTATGTAGAAATTTGATTTCCTCAGAATATATGGACAATCAGAACTAGTTTGTCACCTTGAGTCAAAGGGTAGCTAAAAATGGGATAGTTCCAAACTCTTCTTACCATGTTTGCACAAAACTTTCGCCATCCCTCTCATGTTCTTATGGGGCTGAGTGAACAGAGAAGACCCTTACACCCTCAGGCAAAGTTATTTTGATCGTTGCATTAAAAAAAGAACCTATGTAACTAAAGAAAGAGAACCATATGCTGGTTAGTGAGGTCAACATGCTCGCCTTTGCAACCCTGAGCAGGTTTGCTCAACTTTTTGAAGGAAAGGAAAGCTGCTCAAGAGTGGGAAGAGGCATGGGTGAGGGGGAGAGGATCTTGGCTCTCAACTTCAAGAGCTTCGGGGCTGTTCTGGCTGTGTCTGGCTGTTTCTTTAGAGCCTCATGTAGTCATCCATAGGGATTTTTCACAGGTGGCGGGGTCTAGAGTCTGTGATGGTGGGATGGAGGAAGCAATGCTAGGAAGAAGGGGTCATGCTTCCTACTGGGGGCAGCCTAGATCGGATTCAAGGAGGCTCGCCGCTCGCCGCTCGCCGCTCGCTTTTGTTGCCTTCTGCCTGAACTACTTCTCCTCTGTGATGGCCCTCTGCCATCCCACCCTGTCTTGGAACCAGCTACCATGCTCTGAAACTTCTACAAATTTTGAGACAAATAAGCCTTTCCTTTTTTAACTTTGGATGTTGGGTATTTTGTCTCACCGGCGAGAAAAGTAAGACTGGGTGGATTGCTTCATGTGTCTGGCTATGAGTTTTCACCTGGATTGTGAAGGCTAGATTTTCAGGGTAAATTTCTGCTCTAAACTTTAGTGGGCCTTCCATGATTCCTGTCTGAATATTCTCCAGGTAATCTAATCCTATACTTTTTAAAAATGAATCTTTTCCTAATAATGTGTTATATGTTTTCTTTCACATTTCTCTACTGGAGTTAACATTAGTGTGTCCTTTACCTCAAGCTTTCTGTGAGTATGTTGGTGCCTAGGAGGCGCCCCTAGTGAGAAGGTCGGTTTCCTCCAAGAACAGTTTTTATAATTGTTTGTGTTTGCTTTAATTAGCCAAACGAGTCCTATGAATTGCCTGCTTAAGAACATTGTAATGCTAAAAAGCAATACTTTTAATGCAATTAAAGTTAATCAATCATACATTGAAGAAATATTTGATGAAAGCATGCTAAGGCCCAGGTAGACTGCTGGGTGCCGCAAGGCTTCCCAGGGATACTGAAGAAGCTCCATTTCCTCTTTCTAATTATGAATGTGTCCACTCATGTGAAGGTCCATCCATGGCGGAGGCTCCTCCCAGTCATGGGTGGTTCTCCAGAGGCAGGGATAGCAGTTAGGGAAACTTGCTGTCTGTCCCTTTATAGAAACTTCTTAACAGGGCTGCTATTGGCATTTATTCAAGATGCTAACTCAGAAAGCATCTGGCCTGAAGAAGAAGAAAGGGGCAAAACCCTGGGAAGGGGAGTTCTTTCCTAATTTCCATGCTGGCATCTTAGAGGATGGATGACCCTGCTTTCCCAGCTCTAGCCTCTGAGGTTCGATTTCTTTTCCTCCTTCTTCGTGGATTCTTTCTCATGTTCATCTTGAAATCTTCATTTCTACAGTGAGAGATTTTGTTGTGTTCTGGACCTCTTCCCTGTTAACTATTTCCTTTGGTAAGGAATACTTAAAATGCATTTAATTTTTTATGAAGCACTTGGTTTATTAGACCAATAAATCTTTTTTTTTAAGTTTGCCAAACACTTGCAGTAAATGTGATGAGTTTATATGGAGATAAAAGTAGCACTCCATCTTTTTAATAAGACAGACGTACATGTAAAGGGAAACAGATGTCAGCTAGGAAGAAAGAAGGGCTGTGCTTGGAAGGGAGTTTGTCTCTGTTGTCACAGGTGAATTTGGAGTAGGAGGGACCTCCTTCCTCCTCAGCAGCAAAGCACAGGGATGTGTCCTTTCCCACAGTGAGTAATTTGCTCAAAAGCCTCACACTGTTCCTCTCACATTATTGATGTGGCAGACCAGGGAAGCAGTCACGGCTCTCTGGGGAGGGTGGCAGAGGCCTTCCACTTGCAACTCTCAACCCAGGCCTCATACTAGAACCACTGGAGGCGCGTCTCAAGACTTTCAGATATACACTCACAGGCAACACAATAAATGGTGGTGATCATACCTGAAAGTGGAGGCTGGGCGCCAGACCTTCTTTTAAACCTCCCAAGAACCTCTGCAGACAGGTTGCAGAATCAATGACCAATATTTTTTGAGGATTTGTTTGATAATAGTGCAAATAAGTATATGTGTGTGCATACATGCACACACACACTACAGATCACAGCTTCTTACACACATGTGTCCATGCACAGAGACAGAATTCTAGAACAAAAAAAATTCAATATAAATGCAGGCACATGTTCACAACTTTCAGAACATGGGCTTATGCACACACACACACAGGCATAGTCACAGTAATACACACACATGTATCCAAACACACAACATACACATGTGCTCCTGCATGTGTACATAGCTAGAAATGCACTGAGAGATGCACAGGAAATTGACATAGAGAGTCTCATATTTATAGAGATACACATAGACACACAAGGGTGCATTTAGATGCCCTACAAAAAAGGGACACACACAGACACACGCACACAACTAGAAATGGATTCTTGGAAGCGTTTACAACTTTCTTGTCCAAGCTCTTGAGGAGTCTTTGGCTTCCTTCCGTTTCCCATAGAATTGGTTTTGCTGAGGATGACCATTTTGTTGCTTGTATAGAAGGCACATGTCAGCTTTTGACAGCAATAGATCCTATTGAGATTTTCCTTCCTGTGGTCCTGTATTTTTGGAGAAGGGACAATGAAACTTCTTGTGAGGTGGGACAACTCTGCACGGCACTTCACTGTCTTTCAGCTTCACTCACAGCCATAAATGCAAGCTTAGCATTTGTAGTAAGCTTTACAGATGTGCCATTTCGTCTTCAGTACAGCCTAGTGCTAAACTGTATTATTTGCTTTATTTTACAGGTGTGGAAACTCAGACGTAGAGACATTAGTTGAATCATTGTTCCAGGTCACTCACCCAAGACGTTCACGTTCAGATCTGACTTGAGAGTCTGTGCCCTTCTGAATTCCTTATATTTCTGCTTCTCCCACTGAGAGGTAAGGAAAATCTGATTGCTCATTTTCTGCAGTGAGAAACAGAGTCGTAGAAGGTATGTACTGTGGCAGAGGCTCAGCAGAGACACAGCTTTGAATTTGAGTATTGATGATTGAACCCAAACTTTGGCTATTTTACAGTGGTGCAAAAGCAATGAATATTTATAGAACTCATACTTAAAATTGTGAATTCTGATCTGTTCCTGGCTTAGGGGAATAATGGCTTATAATATGTCATATGATACTGTCATGATGTCAAGCAGCTCCTTGTCACACACATGATCATGGATGTCAATAAATAGTGTTCTTCTATGTGCTGCATCAGTAAAGTAGGACATTTAGTGAGTTAGGTGTATCAAAAGCATTTCAGTTTATACTCTCAACTTATGGAGAGCTTCTTGCATTCAAACCCATCATAAGTCAAGGAGGACCTGTACTTGGCTCCTCATCCAAGCCTATCTTCTGTAGAATGATGGGCCTTTGGATCATTCCTTGACTTTTATAGGAACCATGTAATGAGGTGGGGAGCTGCTGACTTTGCGAATAAGAACCCACGACTCTAAAAGCAGTGGCCCTGGCATGGCTGTCCTCAGAGTCAGTATTTTGTTCTCCTTAACGACAAAGGGGTTGAAGGCCTCCTCTATGCCTCTATTTCTCTGCTTCCATGTTAGGCACTTTTGTACAACTCAGACTATTAGCATTGAGAAATCTGAAAATCGATTGAGTCCTCCATCAAAATCCTAGGCATAGGTGGGCTCAGCTTTGGCAGGTTGTGCTTTGCATGGCTGTGAGTCTCCCTGGGCTGACACATGGACACTGAGCAGCTATCTTGGTCAGGGCATCTCCCAACAGAAGCAGGTCAGTCTTCTTTTGACGTGGCCAGAGAGTTCTCTCTTTTGATGTGACCAAATTTTAACTGTCATGGCAAAACTTGTGAATTTCATACTGTGGCTCAGGGTACAAAGATAACGCATCCTGTTAATCCAGTCAACTGGGGATGGATTGAGCATTATTAAAAGCTTACCCCTGAGACAGATTTTGAGGTGGCTGCAAAGGTAGTGTTCCTGTAATCAAGGAGCCTAAGATTTGATCATGGAGATTAAATTGTAACAGCTGAATTTCAAAAGTAATCACTCATCTCCAACACAGTGCTTTTAAGTATATTTCTAAATGGGTTGGAAATATTAAAGTATAAGCATTTCACAGAAACATTTTGGGTTCTTAGGCTCTCTTGAGAAAATTAGCTCTAGTGACTTGGTGCATGTATCACAAAATTGCCTCGAGCCCCTGAACAAGGCTCTACCACTCTATTTCCTGCACTTCCTGTGGTCTTGTTTTAGGTTTTTAATTCATGATCAAGCAAAGGCAAGAACTTCTGTAAAGGTCAGAGATAAAAGTCTTAGAGGATAAGGAGGAAAAGTGCCTCAGGGCAGGCATAGTCAGGGAAGGGTTCATAAAGGAATTGGTATCTAAGTAAGCAGTAAAATGTCAGGGTTTAGGTAAGGGGGTGGGGTGTTTTATCCTTGTGCACATGTACATACAAAGAGGGGCAAAAGGTGTGCACATAGTTAATTTTGAATATATTGAAAGGCTAAGTGTGAAAGCTCTTCCAAATGTTTGGAAGAAAATGTGTAATGTTATGCTGTCAGAACTCTGAAAAATTTATTTTAATGACATAAAAGTCTAAGCCATAAAGTGAGGCATTTAGAAGTTGCCTGTGGTAAATTAAAGACTAAAATCAGAGGATTTCATCTAAAAATGGAAGAAACAAGTCAAAAGGCAAGTTGAAGATGGAGTATTGCAATGCATAATATAGAGGATTAATGTCTAGAATTCATTACATAAAACTTCAGAAAAAGATAAGCAATTCAATAGAAATATATGTAAAATGTTCGAACATTCCATTGGTAGACAGGAAATACAACTGATAATAAATGAAAGCAATCTTTAGCCTTATAAGTTTTCATCTGGGAATGCAAAGTAAGCATAATTTATTATTTCATACATATAGTGACATCAATTTTAAAATGTGACAACTCCACGGATATTGGTAGCAATGTAAGTATGCTGTGTTAAAGTTTTAAAGTGCACACACAAAATCATATAATACTTGAAGATAAGCTCTGATAAAAGATACATAGGGCAACCACTATCAGAATGAACCAGGATTATACAGCTAATGACCCAAAAGCAGAGCTAGAATGAAAAATAAAATATTTTATGTATTTCTCCAAAGAAAGGGAAAGAGGGACAAAGAAAGATGATGTGCACAAAGCATGGAAGAAAAAAGATTTAAATTAATAGTGTTGAAAACAATGATTTAAACATAATTACAAGGCAGAGATTATAAAATACATTTAAGAAGATTCAGTTATGTTCAGTTTCAGAGAAATGTATTTTAAATAAAGACAGACAAATTTAAGGAAAAGAAATAGGAGGATTAATCAAATCAATACTAGGGTGACTGTGCAATATCAGAGAAAATATCCTTCAGCACAATGCGTATCTCCCAAGATAAAAGGAGAAACTCATAATCATAAGGAGGCGAATCCATCAACCAGTTATAACGATGCTATGCTTGTGTGCACAATGAGAGAATTCTCAAAACACATAAAAATTGACATTACTGGGAGGAGAAATGAATAAGCCTGTAATTATGACTGGAGATTTCAAAACATTAATGCTTGGTAGAATGGTTTTCACAGGGGAGTGATAATATAGGGAAGTTGAACAGTGTCATCAGCCCATTTGGGTTAATTGAGAGTGACAGAGCCCAACACTCAATCAAGGCAGAAAGCAGTCATTTCTAGGGCACCTGGACCCTTCAGATGGAGCACATGCTCGGCACAAAGGCTTGAGGAGATTACAGGTCGGAGTCATGCAGAACATACTCTGAGCACACAGAAAGTAAAGCAGAAAAGAATTATTTTGAAAGCTATCATGGATATCCCTGAAACTTGGATCTACACATTTTTAAATAATTAATGAATCTAGGAGTAAATCAATAGAATATGTTGTCAACTGCATAGAAATGAAAGCACAAATAAAACCTTGTTGGGCATGACTAAAAAAATGATAGAGTGGGTTCTTCATCCTAAATGTTTATGATGTAAAAGAAGGAATGCTTATGAATAATTACTGAACATTGATTCTTAGGAAGCTAAGAAATAAAGATTAATTTAAACTTGATGTAGTACAAGAGAGGAATTAATGCAGAGAAAAGCTGAAATCAAAGGAATTTAAAAATAGACAGCAATAGAGAAAATTAAAATATCCATAAATAGGATTTTTGAAAAATATTGTAACCCAGGAGCCAGTTTGAAGAGGTTTCTATTAGCCAAACCTGAGATGTCTGAGCATCCCCAAAATTAGTACAAACATTAGTTATGAGACATTTAAAATATAGGGAGCCTGAATTCCATCTTGGTAGTAGATAGACTGTTTAAATAGTAAAAGAGATTCTTATTTACCAGAGAATGATGAGAATTGACTAATCAGGTAAGGAGAGTAGAGTTAGGGTATCATTTTATCACCCATGTACTAATGATCATACTAGAAAAGTAGCTCCAATGGATGTGAGATCTGGGGAGAAATTTTGATGATGGGAAAGATATTTGCATATTTATTGTTATCCATTCATCTGTTGATGGACATATAGACTACTTCCAGGATGTAGCTGTTGTGAAATACACTACCATAACATGCCTAAGACCTGTGACCACCACACCTTGTATTTAATGCAGTTTCCTGATAGAGTTTGTAGTGGTTGATACATTGTGTCAACTGCGAAAGTTAAAAGCTTAACTAAATCGGCTCACCTTAGGGTGTGGAGGCCCCACCCTAGAGCAAGTCATCCCTTAAAGATTATAAAAGAAAACTGAAAAAGCCTAGAGCATTCCATTTCCTCAGAGGAGCTTTGGTTTTCACAGTCAGCTTGGACATTGCATCTCTTTGGCCTCTGCCTTGGATCCTTGAGCCTTCTCATGTGAGTCCATCAGCCTTCCACTGCAGAACCGTTGGCTTCTGATATGGACTTGCGTGGAGCCCTGCAGTGAGCTCCAGACCTTACACTAAATCCTTCAGTCTCCAGTATGCAGATGCTCTCTGCATGCTTCCTTGTCCGACTCTGTGGCTGACCCTCATAAGCCAGTCTTGTAATTTCTTATACATTCATGCATCTTGTGTCATGTCTGTTCCTCTGGTAAAACTCTGAGTGATACAAAGTTCTTCTATGATTGAAACATTTCTACCCTGGGGTTCTACTGGGTCATGATATTGGTGTGACCATGCCTATCTACAGAGAAGACTGCGTGGTTTCTCCATCTTATCCATAAGAAAATAAATGTACTTGCATAACTCATGGTTATATCAGCAGAATTCATAATAGTGAACTCTTGGAAGTGCTTGTACCCCATCAACAAATGAATGGATAGCCAGTGAGATAGCTCAGGGGACTAAGCACTTGCTCTGGCAAGCGCAGGGACCAGGGTTCAATCCCCTGTCCCCCATGCTGTGCTGGCTTTTCCCCTGGGCACACTGAGCCGGTGACCTGGGCGTGGTGGCACATGCCTACAATCCCAGTGCTGAGGAGGCTAAAAAGAGGAGGATCACTGTGATCCAGAGCTGTGTGGTGAGATCCTGTACCAAATAGAGAAATGAAAAAAAAAAAAGATACATAATTTAGCTCCCCTCCCCCCGGGGCGGGTTGAGACAGCGATGTAGACTAGGTGTGGTGGCTCATGCCTGTAACCCCAGCACTTGGGAGGCTGAAAACAGGAGAATCACTATGAGTCTGATCTACATAGTGAGACCCTGTAGACCCCCGTACTAAATACATTAAAAAACAAAACAAAAAAACAAAAAAAGGCAAATGAATGGATAAAGAGGGTAGAGGTTTTTTTTTTCATACAATGAATTACTACTTTTTCATAAAGAAAGATAAAACTGAGTCATTTGTAGGAGAAATGGTACACCTTGAGACCATAATATCATACACATAATGAATCATACACATAAGCTTACATGTCAGATTACATGAATGAATACACATAATGAATCATACACACGTTTACATGTCACATGTTTCTCTTATGTGAGAAACACAAATTAATAGTGAAATAAAAGGTAGATATAGAAAGTATGGAGCTCTATCTCAACTAGGAAGGGGATCCAGAGATGGAGGGAGTTTAAAGGATGGGGATGAAAAAGAAATTAAGATGTGTTATGTGCACTTGGAAACTCTACATAAGGAATGCGAGCATTAAGGATTATGATCATGTACTAATAAAAAAACTCATAAAAGACATTTAATAGTGTAAAATTGTCTTCCCAAAGTCCTGCATTGGCTATAAGGAGAAGATGTAAGATTGAAGAGTGAAGAAATTTGGCAGCCCTTTGGGTGATACAAATTGACATCAATAACACAGGACAAGTAGATGTCATCTGATACCCTAGGTGAACACAACTTCACTCACTCAATATTCTTTAATTCATGAACACATGAATGTAAAACAAATTTGAGAAGTGGACTCTAAAATGTGTATCTAAAAATCTCAGAATCATAAAAGAGATTGTGGGTGTTGCTGATTAAGGAGGCCTCTCATGGGCCATCTGTCCTTCATTCCTGTATTGAAACTTCACTCTCCTAAGGTGATAGTGTCAGGAGGTGGGGATTTGGTGATGTAGCTAGAATTGCCTTACATCTTTCAGGCACACAGGGTCAGCATCCTTGAGTCCCCAGAGAGCTGGCCTCTCTTCCTCATGGGAGGACGTAGTAAGAGGCCACATGTGCACAAAGAAGTCAGGCCTTCTCCAGACTCAGGATGTGCTGGCAACTGGAGATTGAACTTCTTGGTTTCCAGAACTGCAAGACATAAATATTTCTTGTTAAGCCACCCAGTTTAGGACATTTTACTATGGTGGCCAAGCTAAGGCAAAATTGTTAGTGACAGTGGGACACGACTATAACAAATGCCTGAGGACGTGGAAGAGGCTTTGGTGAGGGATACAAGGTGTTCAAAAGAAATTGTAATCCACTGTTTTAAAGAATAAAAGCCATGCTCACGTCTGGTTAATTGAATTGTTTTTTCTCTTTTTTCTCAGATCATGTACTGTATAGCTTATTTGTAAGTGTAAAGAGCAGACATTTTTAATGAGTTAACATTTTTTTTTTAGCTATTTCTCCCCTACTCATCATATACTTTTGTTTGATTTGGTTTCAAAAGCCTTTCTTGAGTACTCCTGACAAGATTTAATTTTCAGAGTTTGTCTAATAGGATAAAAGTCCAGATTATGTGACAAGAAGCTCATGTGCCTCCCAAGGAATGGAATTATTTACTTCCTCAGTATAAAGGGGTTCTGCAGACAAGATGGGCAAAAATCAAACTTTACCTTTTCCAGGACATCATTTCTCCTTGGGAATTCAAGCCCCAGATCCCAGCTTACCTATAACATCTGCTGTTCATCGGAAGCAGCTCAGTTGCTTTTCCTAGCTCTGCAGTGCTGCTAAAGAACCCATGTAGCTGCTTTCCAGAGGTTACCTACTTGGATGACATGCTGGAAGTACAGGCAACAGGAGCATTTGCTGAAAGCTATGAGCTGAATGGATGGTCTTGAATGAACTTTCTGTTAATTTCACCTTGTCCTGTTCTGAAATATATCAGTGCATTGTATTTGGAAAAAGTACATATTAATGTGCTCCAAATTAAAAAAAAAAGTTTATCTACTTTCCCCAATACCTGACTGGCATGTATTTCCTAATTTGATAATTTGTTTAGAAGAGGGTGGCTATGAATATATAGCATGAAGCTTATTGTCACAGATAATTTTGCAAAGGCTTCCTGGAGAGTGATGGGTCTTAATCCTACCCTACCCTTAATTTTGTTCAATTAGAAGCCTCTTGAGTTGTTCATCTCAAAACTGACCTCAGTTTAATTTGTGGCATCATTAACAGGGTCAGCCTCATAGTCCTGTGCCCCATGCAGCCGGAAAGTTTATACTCCACCGCTGCTATCTTGGCATTCTCCATACAATCGCAGCAAGAACCTTTTATTTCATCTTTTCGTTGAATCCCACCCAATGAAAGTATGGGGTCATTTTTCTCTAGTTCAGTTTTGCATATGGCCAGCTACAAAATATTCAGGAGCAGACTTCAAATCAACAAGAACGGAAGCGAGAATTTTGTTTTTTTCTGTTTTGGTGGAAAGAGCCTGAGCTTTAGAATCAGGGGGACTTGGCTTTGTCCCCCTTGTGAGCTGTGAGCCTGAAACTCAGTCTGGTCAGTGGTAATGAAAAATAAGAACTTTCCGAGTTCAGAGACTGCCCCCGCCTAATCACGTTTGAGGAGCATCTAATGTGATAGAGCCTCACTAGGTGGCAAATATTCTTTTTGTTCATCTTTTTTGGTCTTTGTCTTAGTTTATTTTCTCATTTTTAAGACAAAATACCTGACACCCACAAGTTAAAGGGAGAAAGGTTTATTTCAGCTCACAGTTTGTAGAGGTTTCAGTCCATAGTTGGCTGACTCCAAGGTAGACTGGCATGGCAGAGGGTTGTCACGGGATAAACAGTTAACAGTGTGGCGGATAGCAGGCAGCAAACCACACTAGCAGCAAGCTTTCTTTTCCACTCTCCCTTTATATTCTGTTCAGGGTTCAAACCTGTTGATGGATGCCACCCACACCCAGGGTGGAGCTTCTGTTATGCATAACATTTAATCCTAGTATAACACCTTTAATCGACATTCACACACCCTAATCCAGGTAACTTCAAGACTTCCCAACTATTTATTTATTTATTTATTTTTGCATTTAGCACCAGGGATACAGGATCTACAGGGTCTCACTATGTAGATCAGACATGTAGTGATCCTCCTGTTTTCAGCCTCCAAAGTGCTGGGATTACAGGTGCATGCCACAATGTCCAGTCTCAATTGCCTTCTCAGTGCACCTCTGGGATGGGGCCGGCATAGCATGCTGGGAATCAAACTCTAGCCGCTCCACTCCTTCTAAGCAGGTGCTTTAGTCTGCTGAGCTATCAGGCTGGCCCAGAGACTTTCCAACTATTGATGTATTAATGGAATGAGGCTTTTGGGTGGACATCTGGATACAAGCCATAACAGTACTCTTTTCTTGAGTGGTGTGTGTGTGTGTGTGTGTGTGTGTGTGTGTGTGTGTATGTGTGTAGGCATGTGTGAGTATGTCTCTGTGTGCCCAGCTGGACGAGAAGTCTAGTAGACTGTGGTTTGCGTTTCTTTTCAGTTCTCTGCAGCTTCTAGAGCGGTGCTGAGCATTTAACAAATAGGTTCATGAAAACTATTTCTTGATTGATTTTTTTTTTGACATAAATAAAATTAAAAGCCAGTTGAGCTCTGTCAAATGTATTTAAAAACTCTAAAATTGCATCCTGGAGGACTCATCATGGATTTCAATAAGATCTTAAGAGCTTTTGCTCATCCGTGTCTAGGCTGAAGATACATCTTGTGGTAATCAGCCTGCAGGACACATCAGTTTAGAAATTCCATTTAGAGGACTGATGCATTAGTTCTAAATCACTCCATGCTATGCTGGTCTGTGAGGAGAAAACTACATCAATTTGGAAGACAATACCTGGGTTTCATTTCTGGAAGAACAAATGCAGGTGTCATAGTCTACAAACTATGGGGACTAGGAGTGTGTTGTAGAAAGAAGTCCTACGGCGACCAGCATCTGGAGACAGAGAACAATATTGGATAATGGGAAGGAACCTGAAATTACTTGACAATATCAGATTAACAAGGAATGTGCCGATAGTCAGGGCTAGAACATGCTCTTTTGGAAATACCAGCAAGAACACCCTGGGTTTTTGTTAAGTTTCACTGGATTCAAAGAAGAGAGTAAGAGGAAAGTGTAAAGGATTTTTCTACTATAAGTCTGGGTTTGTTGTAGAAGTGAAGCAAAGCTGAAGGTATAGCTGGGAGGCCAGTGGGCCCAATGGTGGTAGACAATAGCGATGACAAAGGAGGGAGGTTGGGCAGAGGGACTGGAATTTCCTTTCCATCTTGCACACTGTGTCCACATGTGAGTGCTTCACTGTTTTATATACTGCCAGGGGAAGCAGGAAAAAAAATCCATCAGACTGGAAGCTCATGTGCATGTTCATGTGTTAGTTTCTTTTCTTAAAACATGTTTGTAGTGCATGTAGTTTACAGCTATCCTGAGGGAATATTTATGTATATAGCACAGCTTATTTCTTTTTAAATTCCCTTCCTTCCTGCTTCCCTCCCTCTTCCTCTAAATCCCCTTTCCCCATTTTCATTCTTGTTGTTATTAAATTTAGCTGATCTAAGCACTCATTAGGTTTATTAGGTTCCTGAACATGGCACATCTTTATTCTGCCTACTTCTCCTCTTCTCCCTTCATTTTTGGTCTCCTGGACCCTTCCCATCTGTACAAAATCTATCCCTTGTCCCTTTCTATCCACCCCTCATTAGTCTATGGGTTTGTGCTTAAAAACATGCACAGTATTTATTCCAGATAGTGCCTGAAGTGGCATTCATGATTCCTGTGCCCTTGTATTCTTGCCTTGCCTGATCCTCTCCTTTTGGTGGGAACAGAAATTGCTCCAAATATAGCCAATAGATGACGTCAAGGGGAAAGGGAATAATTAAGGTCCAAGTCATTTAATTTTTATACAATGCAAGAGATTTAGGCTGATCTACCCTAGGAAAGCCTGACTCCATCAGGTCAATGCCCGCCCAAGAAGGACTAGGTCAGAGGTGGCGAATCTGTGGCACCTGTGCAGCACGGGGCATGCAGAGCCCTTTCTGTTGGCATGAAAGCCAAGTTGCCTGAGCAGCCAGGCATCGCATAACAGGCATTTTTAATAAACTAGAACTTTCACATTCAGGATTCAGTGCATTGTTGGAACTTTGAAATAAATATGTGCACTTTGGGTTGCAGTTTGGGTACTTGGTCTCTAAAAGGTTCACCATCACTGGACTGGACTCTTCCTGAGGGCTCAATGACATGACATGTAGGGAGGTCCACAGGGCATGGGTGTGTTGGCACACTCTTTTGTTTGAGATCAGCTTCTAGCCAACAACAGGCAGAATACCTGGTTCACCTAGCCACGTAGTTATGCAGAAACAGGAAGGAGTGCAGGCAGTCTGAATGAGAGTATTCTTCTCTGTGTGATTCACATAGACACCACTACCCCAGACTTTCCAGAGACTGTGGCTAAAGGGCCTGTATAAGCTATCTTCACACTCCTGACTCAGAGAAAATGGGTGGATGCCTATTATGATAATTTGTTTTATAGCCAGAGAAACTAAAGCAGTCTTGCTTTAAAAGACAAAGCAACCAGGCAAGAGTTACTCCAGGTCTTATTACCAGAGCAACAGGAACATTGCCTTCCTTTCTGCTGTGGTTTATATGTCCTCTAGGCATATGTATTTATAAACTTGTACTTGAAGATTTCAGATCGATGAGGGGGGAGAGTTCACTGTCGTCTTTTTAAGCTATTAAAATCGTTCACATTTTGGTGCACATTTTATGATTCAGACCTTTGCTTCTCATTCTTTCTGACTCTATTATACATTTATGATCTGGACTTTTTTTGTCTTTAGATTTCCTCTGCAGAAGTAAGGGGAAGTCTGACTTGGGAGAGAAGGAAGGTTGAGTTCATCTTCCAAATCATCATTAACTGTAGGGCTCGGAGGCAACCTTGACTTGTGTGCCTTCAGTGGACTTGAAGTCTGGGGAGCCAGGGAGTGAGGAGAAAGCAACTAATTGTGAGAGGTCAAAGCAAATAGGCCTGTGCTCAGGCTAACAAAGCAACTGGAATTTTTGAGCAGTTCAAATTGGAGGTCAAAGAAAACAAAAGCTCTAAAATATTGGCAGACAATAAATGAAGCCTAGACATCAATCATTTCATCTCCAGGAGAAGCACTATTTGGAAGAAAGGTGTTTCTCAACCAAGAAAGTCTGAGGTAAGCTGACATTTCTCAGCAGACCACCAGGAAAGACCCTATGCAGAAGGTCTCCAGGGCCCAGGCTTTGGTAGGTGTTTGGTTCTGGCTGAGTAGGTCTACCAAACATTTCAGATTTGAGCGTATTTCTAACTTCAACAAGTTGCTTCTCTTTGTTGCTTACAAATCTCAGCAGTATCACCATTATTAAGTAAATAATAGAATTAAGTCTAGAACAGACAGATAGCAAAGGATTGAGAAAGAAATGATTGCATAACAGTGTCTTGCTATTTACTGAAATTCAGTGTCATTGATTTCCATAAATATCTTACTAGCACCTAATAAATTACCATTTAAAAATATATACATATGAACACTTAGTTTTGTCTGTTACAGTTTTTATAGCAAACATTCTCATCATCTAAAGTAACTGTTTTCTTTTATTTCTGTATCACTTTTATTCAAATAAACCAAATACAATAAAGTCTTGCATTTGTCCACCTATTATTTTGTCATAAATATTTCTCAGAGAAACATAATCTATATAATGTAATGACATCTAACATTCTAATATTTTATGGTGATTAGCAACATTCAGTTGTGTATTCTGAGTGTAGACTACTTAATAATTTAAATAAAATAAAATAAAAGACATATTAAGCTTTTTTATTATTGAAATGAAGGAAGTTATTTCTGTCCATTCCCTCCCTCCCTCCCTCCCTCCCTCCCTCCCTCTCTCCCTCCCTGACTCTATTTCTTTCATTCCTTTTTCCCTCCCTCTCTTCCTCTCTCCCTTCCTCCTTTCCCCATTTCTCTTCCTTATCGCTCTCTTGTTTTCTTATTCCTTTCCTTGAATTATTTCTTTGGGAGGGTTGCCACATTTTGTGATGTTGGTTCAGTGGTTTAGAATATGAAATAGACCTTAAGATTTTAGTTTTATATTTTAATACTCACAATTTCAGCAAGATACACAAAGTATGAAGGGTTTCTTTCCATTTAAAGGTCTAGAATCTGAACTTGAGAGAATTAAAGTTTTCCCAAGATTAGTTATCCAGTAACTTGCAGGATCAGTTCCTCTCATGAATGTCCCCTGATTCTTAGTTTTTCTATCACAGTAGAGGAGACAAAAGCTAAAGTTTGCTTGGCTTTGTTTTGTTTTACATTTTAAATTGTCTTATGTTTTTTGATAACCAGGGATCAAACTCAAGACCTTGTACATACCAGGTAGGTGCTTATGCTCCTGAACTATATTCTTGGCAATTTTGAATTGTCTTTATAATTTTCAAAATTCATAGTCTTTCTATATTTGGTTACTAGATTTTGGAAGGAGAGTTGAAAAAAAAGAAAGGAAAAGTTGTGTGGATTCAGTATATTCTGAGGGCTGACATTATATTCTAGCAAAATAAAGTAATGAAATTAATGACCATTAGCACTTATGATATACCACTGCATGACAAACATTGTGTTAAGGCTTTAAATCAAGCATGAGAGTGAATCTGTTTACAAGCCCATGAGATTTGTGGTATAGAAATTCTTATTTAAATATAAATACTAAGGCCTAGAAAGGTGAAATAATCTCCCTAAAACATCCAGCAAGTCAGAAGCATAGCCAGGAACCAAATGAGGTAGCTTGACTTCAAAATCTTTGTAATTAATTTTCAGCCTCTGAGCTTACCCATCTGATGACGTTGAGGGTGGCTGGAGGATGCCCCAGGACTGCCAGGTGCTGATTCTGGGCTGTAGTGTTTTTTGTACATATCAGTAGTTATTTTGTGTAAGTACTGATTGCCCTCTGTGTGGGCGTCCCGCACAGAGGCATGGCTCATTTTCTTTTTGCCGCACCCGGTCCTCACTTCTCTTTCTACACCCCACTTCCCTTTCACATTTGCAGGAACTCCATCTTCCTATATTGCATGATCTATCTTTCACATTGCTTTTTGAATTATTTTATGTTTTGGATTTCTTGGAGAAGAGAAAGTCTGCAACATCGGTGCTTGTGTGTCTGATCTGTGGTCTCAAGGTACATCACTTTTCCTACAATGACTGAAATTTATCCTTCTCTGTCAAGGTAGTATTTTTCTTTGTATATAGAGCATTTTATGTATAAATATTACATTATATATTTAACATATTATCTTCATTCGATTTTCTGTGGATGGATATTATTGTAGTTTGTGTCTAGATGTCCCCTCAAAGCCTCATGCCGTCATGGGGAGGGCTTGTAGAGATTTTGATTGATGCATAGTCCAGTGCTGGGATTGTGGATGTGAGTGCTACATCTGTCCTGGGCTGGCAGCCTGCAAGCAATGTAAGAGAGTGGAAGAGGCTTGCTCTTTGCTGTTCCTCCCTTTTTGTTCTTGCTGCTTTTGTTGTTTTCTGCTGTAATGAGCTGTCACCCTCTGTCATGTACCACTCTGCATTGGAGCCAGCTGTTATGGACTAAAACCTCCACAAACTGGAAGCTAAGCAAACTTTCCTTTCTCAGCTTTTGGCATCAAGTATTTTGTCCAGTATTTAGATAAAAGTAACTGAGGCAGACTTACAATCCACTTCTAAGATTTAGCATCTAAGTGTGCATATTATACATGTGGCTATGCATATATTACTGTAATTTCTTTAGTTTTATCAGAAAGATATCTAGAAGGGGAAGAGTCAAGTGGGATATCTATTGGGTCAAGTGGGATACCTATGTTTAATTATTTGGAGGATTTCCATAGTGGTTATATAGGTTCATGGTCTTATCAGCAATGTAGAAGTGTTCTTTTCCCAAGCAGCTTTGTCAGCATTTGTTCTTATTTG
>NW_004524618.1:9367963-9372822 GCF_000260255.1 Octodon degus | reverse complement strand
CCAGGGGCAGGGCCACATCAGCAGGCCCAGGGATCAAATCCCCAGCTCCTGAGCCTGCTTGCAGGTGCTTTAATCTACTGAGCTGTTTGGCCAGAACTATTTTAATTTGTATTTTTCTAATGGCCAGAGATGTGAACATTTTTGCCATGTACTCATTGGCCATTTGTATTTCTTCTTCTGAGAACTGTATATTCATTTCAGTTGCCTGTTGTTTGATTGGGTCTTTTATTTTTGGGGAGTATCTGAGTTTTATCTAGTATATATATGTAAAGAAAATATATTTTATATAGTCTAGATATTAGTCCTTTGTCAGAGGATTGGCAGGGAATTTTTTCCCCCTTTTGTGATTGTCTTTTCACTCTGCTGTTTGTATTCTTCGCTGTGAAGAAGTTTTCAATATTTGATATTGTAGTGGTTGGTATAGTGTGTCAACTTGAGTAGTTGGAAACTTGATTGGATGGGCTCAGTCACTCCACATCCTAGGGCATGAAGGTCCTCACCTAGGGAGTAGAGGGCCTGACCCAGAGTGACTAAGCACAAAAGTGATATAAAAGGGACTTGAGGAAGGACTCAGTGCACCAGTTCCTCAGAGGCGCTGTCGTCTTCAGTCAGCATGGAAGGAAGCCCACCACTTCCCTGAAGGAACCCTAATTTTTCAGTCAGTGTGGAAGGAAGGAGGAGAGGCTTGTGAGAAGCCACAGTTGTGTCTCCTCCCTTTGCTTTGCTGTTTTCCACCACCATAAATTGCTGCCCTCTGCAGTATGCCCCTATGCCTTGGAGCCAGCTGAGCATGGATTGAAACCTCCACTAACTGTGAGCTGATTAAATCTTTCCTTTCTTACTTTTGGGTGTCAGGTATTTTGTCTCAGCAATGAGAGAAATGTAACCATGACAGAATTTGGTACCTAGAAGTGAGGTTGTTGCTGTAACTACCTGACCATATCATTAAAAAGCTTTCAAGAATGGCTTATGGGAAGAGATAGGAAAGGTTTGGAGGTGTGGCCTACAAGCGAAGAGCTAGAATGCCTTCAGCTGTTCTGTATGGGAGATTCTGGTCAGAACTCATAGGACCAGAATGCTGGTAGATATCCTTCCTGTAAAGATCAGGCTGGGGAGGTTTCTCCTGGGATGAAGGACTGCATCGATTGTTGGACTCCAGATGATTTGTATTATGGCTTGGCAGATAGTTTGTCTACATTTTGCTTGTGTCTAGAAACTTTGCCTGAGATTGAGATTAAGCACAGTGGCCTGGTTAATCTGACAAAGGAAATTTCAAAGCAGTAAAATGTTGAGCAGTGACATGGTTATTGTTGAGGGCTTTTAGTTAGATTTATGTTGAGAATCAAGAGTAAAGTACCCAAAAAGATGATTTAAAATGTTGTGAGTTTGGCCAGAAAGGAAATGCCAGGAAGGCTGTGAACTGCAAAGACAGAGCTAAAATCTTTATTTACTAGGAGGAATAGGAGAATAGGAAAGGTGTGCTGAAGGCATCACAGGAGGTGGCAGGTTCTTGCAAGAGTGAGGAAACTGCAGAGCTCCATGTTTGAGAATGGAGGCAATGGCCACACCAAATTCCAGAATGTGTGTGGCATAGAGGATCTGTTACTGGGAATCAGTGTCAGAGTGCTCAGTGATCCAGGCACTCAACTCCAACAGCCAAGAAAGAAGAAAGCCTGGCTACTGCTCCAGCTAGCAGCAGACCTTGGCATCATCCATGTGGCATTGGCTTTAGGTTCATTCTCAGTGCAGGAGTTATGAGGTTAAGAAGGCTTCTACCTAGATTTCAGAAGGCCTGGGAGGTCAGGCAGTGTGCCCCTGGGAGGGCATTGTGTAAAGCTGTGAGTGAGAAGCCTACTCAGTAGAAATCCCAGAAGATTGGAAAAGCCAGGAATGTGGATTGTCTGCAAAAAGCTTCACAGAGGGAGCAAAGCCAGCCCCAGAGAGAAACCATGGGAGCTGCCAGCAGAAAAGGTGTAGGGGCGGAGCCATGTAAAGCTTTTGGAGCTCACAACTTACTACAGGTTGCTCCAGATGTTGAATATGGAGCTGTTGCCCTGATCGAGTTTTAAAAAGTTTTTATTCATTTTAATGAGAAAAAAGATAAAATAGCAATGAAACAGCTTCAAAACAGGTTAGTAGGACAGTTGCAATAATTGATACATTGCATATTGTTGTTTTCTTAGTAGTTATTCAGAAGACAAGATGTAGACATGATATCTTTTCTAAACAATAGTAGTACAAACATTTCTTCTCATTGAACTAAGAGAAAGTAGCTCTACTTTAGGATAGATATATCTATCTTAACTATTATATAACACAACAAAACAGCCCTTTATGTGTCCTTTTTTTTGTTTTGTTTTGTCAGATATAAGTGTTCCATTGCAGTTAGAGAAACTGTATTTGGAGAAGTCTTTAAAGGACCTTTTCATACCTGATGCTAGTTTAAATATTGTAGGCACTTGAGTTCAGCAAAATAAATTGTCCATAATAGCATTGAGTTATCAGTACAACCGGCAATTGTTCAAGATTATTGACGTGAGCCTTTTACAGCTCAGCATATTAACATAGCTTTACTTTTTATGCCTCATGGTTACACTTTTCTGCTGGATGATTAAGACCAAGTTAGAGCAAGACCTATATAACTGAAAATGTAACTTTTTCTGTCTGATAATGTCAGTCAAATCCCCTCAGAATTTACCCTGAAACCATGTACAGCACCTTGTGGATCTTTTGTCAGTGTCAGCCATCTGGAAGAGTCATAGCCATTGCTTGACCAATTTGCTTTCTGTGAAAGCCTGAGAGAATTTTTTTCTCTCTAGGGGACTCTCCTTAGGTACACTGTGCATTGTTGATCACTTTCCTCTGTGGTCCCCAAATTCCCTTGATCAAATAATTTGGGACATCGTTTAGTTACAGAATATCGCAGCAGAGGTTCTCTTATGCCCTGAGTCCTCACTGACCTAGAAGGGCTAGGGCCAAAATATTGGACATCTTTTTAACCCATATATCTGTCTAATTTTTGGTATGAAAACGTTAGTTGTCAAACATCCAGAAAAGAAGCTAATGATATTATTATCCTATAACAGTTAAGATTAACATCACTATCTGTCTGAATATCACATATTTTAGACATAAAATGAAATTTATTTTCCAACAACCATGGATATTCTAAAATTTAAATCCTTATATAATGTTAACAAATAATTACATATTTTTTACACAGAAATTTAGAAATCAAACAATGTACAACATTGCAAAATTACAGTGCTGCTACATTTTATTTTTCTTGTTCCATGTTTGCTTTTATTACTTTGCCCTGATGGATTTTGGACTTGCTTTGGTTCCAATGCTTTTAGTCCCCTGTTTGTACCTTTCTGAATGGTAATGTTTATCTTGTGCCACTGAGTGTTGGAAGTGTTTAGCTTTTGATTTGTACAGGTGCTCACAGTTAAGAGTTTGCTTAGATCTTGAAGGAGAATTGGGACTTGGATTTTTCAGTGTTGTTGAACTGTTAGGCCATTGGCAACTCTTGCATATAGACTAAGTGTTTTTTGCATAAAGGGATGTACATGAGTCTTGGGGGAGCAGGGGAAGAATATTATGGTTCTCATGTAATATAATGTTGATAGACTTAATAATTATATTTTTTATTTTAGGGAAGGATTTACAGGGTGTTCAAGGTCTCACTGCTAGATCGGACTCATAGTGATCTGCCTGTTTACAGCCTCCCAAGAGCTGGGATTACAGGTACACACCATCATACCCAGTCTCAATTACCTTCTCAGCATGCCCCAGGGGTGGTACCAGCACAGCAGGCCCAGGGATAGAACCCCTGGCCCTTGTGCCTGCTTGCAGGCACTTTAATGCACTGAGCTATTTGGCCAGCCCAGTGATTCTTAATGATAGTTAAACCCATGTTATAATATTGAATAAACATGTCTTTGTATGTTGATACTGATTTTAAGGACTATGCCAGTAGCCAAGTTGACAGGGGGTGGATTGTAGTGGTTGATACATTGTATCAATTTGAGAAGTTGGAAATTTGCTTTATGGGCTCAGTTACTCCATACCCTAGAATATAGAGGCTCCTCCCTAAGGCATGGAGACCTCTCCCTAGTGTGTGGAGGGCCTGTCCTAGGGCATGGATGGCCTACAGTAGAGTGACTAAACACAAAAAGGATATAAAATGGGGTTGAGGATGGATTCAGCGTGCCACTTCCTCAGATTAGCTCTAGTCTGCAGTCAGCATGAAAAGAAGGGCACCACTTTTTGGAGCTCCAGTTTGCAGTCAGAATGGCAGGAAGGGTACACTTACTTGGAGGAATTCTAGTCTGTAGTTAGGATAGAAGTAAGGGGTCCATTTCCTTAGAGAAGCTCTGGTCTTTTCAGTGAGCATGGAAGGAAGGGAGAGGGGCTTGCAAGAAGCTGCAGCTGTCTCCTCCCTTTGGTTAGTTGCTTTCTGCCGTCATGAGCTGCTGCCCTCTGCAAAGTGCTACTCTCTGCCTTGGAGCCAGATGAATATGGACTGAAGTATGGACTGAAGACTCCACTAACTGTGAACTGAATAAACCTTTCCTTCCCTAATTTTGGGTGTCAGGTCTTTTGTGCCAGCTAGGAGAGAAAAGTAACCGAGACATATATGATCTTTATTTCTTATGAATAGCTTCTGTAGAGGAAGCTCTCGCTTATGTCTACATCTTTGAGAGTCTTATCTGTTTTATCTTCCACCAGATTAAGTGTTTCCGTTTGGCTTCCATAATTTTGATGAGTTTTATTTTATTACATGATGATATACATAGGTCTAGATTAAAGACTTTGGTTGCATTTAATAGTTTTCCCAGAAATATTCGTTAAAGAAG
>NW_004524618.1:9351895-9359778 GCF_000260255.1 Octodon degus | reverse complement strand
TATTCAAAGTGGTTAGGATAGATATATAGTTACATTCTCTTAATGAATAGAGGGATTTGTTCTAATGGTGTTTGTAAATAGGGTATCATGTCCGAATCTTTTACAGCAATTAGCCACTAGGAAGAATTTATGCAATGTGTTAATTATTGAAACTTTTCTACCAATTTAGTTGGAAACCATCTCATTGCTATTTGTTTCTCAATAAGATTATGGAAAAAAAAAGATCTTGTGGAAATCAGTTGTGAATACTTAAGGTCCTTGGCTTTCCTTAGTTGTTGATACAGTGCTATAGTTTTTTTTTTTTTTCATTACTGCCTCATTTTCATTGCCTGTTATTGTACCCTTTCAGGTTTTTAAGTCTTCTTGTTTCAGTATTGTTCTTCATATGTATCTAGTTATCCACCTCTTCTAGATTCACTAATTTATTGAAATATAGATTTTTATAGTAATTACTGATTATCTACTAGATTACAGTGGTGTCTGTTGTGACTTTAATTTTTGCATCTCTAATTGCTTTGTTTGGGTCTTTGACTCTTTTGTTAAGTGTGACTGAAGAGTTGTCTGTATTGTTTATTCTTTAGAAGAACCAGCTCGTTGTTTTTTTCACATTATTTTGTAGTCTCAATTTCATTAATTTTCTCCCTGAACTTTATTTTTTATCTCTGTTTTTATTGGCACATGTTTGCAATGCATAGTGATTAGATTTTTCATGAGGAGTTGGTACATGTGTGTAACACATCTTCATTATTTTTGTCCCCTATTTCTCCCATCTCTCCCTGCTCCTTCTAGTGTGGCATACTTTGTGTAATGGTTGATGCTTTGTGCCAACTCTAGAAGTTTAATTAAGGGACTCATCAGGTAGTCAGGGTCCTTACCTTGTAAACATCCTCATCCTGCACAAGAGGAAGGCATGGAGATGCTACATCACCCCTGGGGAGCCATAGCCTGCTTACAATATAAGGGTAGAAGCTTGTTCTCTCTCTGTTTGCT
The DNA here is from genome assembly GCF_000260255.1 of Octodon degus. Taxonomy (NCBI): domain Eukaryota; kingdom Metazoa; phylum Chordata; class Mammalia; order Rodentia; family Octodontidae; genus Octodon; species Octodon degus. The sequence continues at coordinate 9,358,788 of NW_004524618.1, read as the reverse complement.
TTTGCTGTCTTCTGCCTCCTGAACCATTGCTCCTGTACCATCCCACTGCACCTTGGAATCAGCTGATCATGGATGGAAACATCCACAAACTGTGAGCTAAATAAATTTTTCTTTCCTTAATTTTGAGTGTCTGGTATTTTTTCTCAGCAATGAAAGAAGCATAACCAAGGCACTTTCCCATTTTCAGAAGCTCTATTTCCATGTTTTCTTCAGTTTTTTTCCTTTCCATGACCTCTCCTTCCTCTCTCCCTTTCATCTTTATAATTTCCTCCCTTGTTCTGTCTCGGGATCTGAATTGTTCTTGCTTTCTAGGATCCTGACATGCATCATGAACTTAATTATTTGGGTTTTTTTTTTTTTGTGTGTGGGCATTCACACTGAAAAACTTCCAACTTTGGACTGCTTTTATTGCATCCCACATGTCCTGGGTTGTTGTTCTGGAAACATTGTGATGGGGCTGTGCCCATGCAAAAGTCTGCTGGATCAGCAGGGTGGCAGCCCTCACCATGCTTTCCAAAACCAACACTGCATGGCTCTTAAACTACCTTCTGGCCCTCCCCCATCCCGTTAACCTCAGCCTCCTCTTTGTTTTCTTTGTGTGTGCCATGCCTTCTCTATTCAGCCTGTTAAGACCCTCTATTCTCTGTGCAAACTCTACCTCCAATTCAGAGCTATAAATTCTTTGTCTCTCTGCCTCCTCCTCTGAGGGTTCTTGCATTCTTTCTTTACCTTTCCCCTACTTCTCAGTCATGCCTGAGGAAGAAACCTCACAGTTTGATTATTGGAACTGTTTAACTTCTTTCATGATTTACTATGTGACCCATTGATTATTCAATGGCATATTAATCTCTACCTGTAAAATTTCTGTAATTTCTTTGGTTTTTGATTTTTTCATTGAGCTATTGCCTGATAATATTCTGGGAAAATTTTGATTTGTTTTTGTATTTAAAAATATTTACGAGCTATTATATGGTTTATTTTGGAGAACCACCACATGCTGCTGAGAAGAATGTGTATTCCTTTGTTACAGCGTGGCATACTTTGTAGGTATCTATTAAGTCCACATATTCGAAGCTGTGCTTCAGTGCTATTTTGTTTGTGAATTTCTATCTAATTTACATTCTTATTTGTAATAATGGTTTATTGCAGTCCCCTACCATGATTTTATTGATATTTATCTGCTTTTTTATGTCCTGTAGTGTTTGTTTCATTAAGTTGAATGCTCTGCTATTTGGGCATATGTATTTACAAGTGCCATCTCTTCCCCTTAGCATCTATATATAGTTGACTTCTTTGTCTGTTATGATAAATTTTAGTGTGAAGCCCACACTGTATGAAATTAGGATGAAACTCCTGCTTGTTTTCAGCCTCCAGTTGCATGGAATATTGTTTCTGTTATGTCATTTTTAATCTATGAATGTTTTTGTATTGCTTGTTTCTCTTGTATGCAACACAGTGTTGAGCTTCGTTTTGTGGTTCAATCTGTCAATATATGCCTTTTGATTGAGAAATCAAGATCATTTTATTTCTGAAAGTTATTGATGTTTTTCTGTCATTGCATTCTTTTTCTGTGGCTGATTCCTTTACCTTTTCCTTTTGCTTCACTGCTCAACATCTTAAACGTACTGTCACTATTACACTTCTGGCATCTTGGCTTCATTTTCTCTGTCTAGGATTTCTTGAGAATTTTTTGTCAGGTTGGCTTGGTGGTCATAAATTTCTTAAGATACTCTTTATCCTGAAATGCCCCTTTATCTTTATCAATTTTGAAAGGTAGTTTTGTAAGATATATGAACCTTGGTTGAAAGTTGTTTTCTTTTAGGGCTTGATATGCTTCCTTCTAAGCTCTCCTGGCCTTCAAGATTTGTGTTGAGATATCTGCTGTAATTCTAATGGGTTTACTTTGTAAAACGAACAGCTTTGTAAAAGAAAAATAGCTTTTAAAATTCTGTCCTTGTGTTGGTCTTCTGAGATTTTGACTATCAAGTGTCATGAAGAAATACTTTTATAGACATTGGCATTTGGGGTTGTATATGCCTCACTTACCTATACAATGAACTAATTCTTCCATATACTTGGAAAGCTTCCTGCAGCTTCTGTCAGGTTATGTCATAAAGTCACAAACAGACTTTATGATATTCATTCTGTCTTCCGACTTGTCTCTAACTCTGATTAGTCCTAGTTTTCTGTGCCTCACCACACATGTGTTGTATGCATTTTCCTTGAATATTTCTGTTCTCTTAAAAATATTTTGAATATATATAATTACCTGCTTCTGATCTATCTCTATTATCGACGCTTTCCCCTACATTGGTCATTTCTGCTACCTCAACTTCCACTTGAATTCTTCATCTGCCAGGTTTCTGTTTGGAAGCATTTCATAAACTCTAATTCTTCGCAAAATTTATTGTTCATGTTTGGAATCATTTTGGTTAGCTCTCCTAATTTTTTATTCACATCTTCTTTAAGTGCACCGATCATTTTTTAATTAAATCTATTATCTTTTTAGTTAGATCATCTTTGAGCTTGCTGAGTATGCCCACTGGGTAGCTTTGGATGAGACAGGAGTTTTGGGAGGTATTGTGTGGCTTTGTTTTCTGATTTTTCTTTATTTCATCCTGAGGGTTAAGGATTGAGTAGAGTGTCCCAATTCTGTTGCTAAATGTGGATGTCTTTGACTAATGTCTGCTTTCACTAGATGTGCTCTTTGCTTTGGTCGCTTTTTTGGTTTTTATTTACTTTTACTTTTTTTTTTCAGCTTAATAGGTTCAGGCCTGGTCACTGTTTTATAAAGAAAATCTCATATCAGCTTCAACAAATCCACCTATAAATTTCTCATGCACATTAAAACTTGTTTTAATTCATCCTTTTATTGACGACTCACAAATTATACTACACTATTACTGACACATAGGCTGGGAAGTAGTGGATGGAGGAAAGGAAAAAAAGATGGAGAAAAGAGAAAAGGGACAGTTATTTAGAAAAAAAAGAGAAATGACAATAGAGAGAAAGAAAGTAGATCAATCTCTGTTGATACTATTTTCACCTTTTGAGAAGAAGGCTAATGCAGAGGAAACTTGAGAAGATATTTGTGAGAATGGAAGAAGGGATGTAGAAGGAACAAAACATAACTGGAGATTGACTGAAGCTGTGAGAAGTTCTCACCACAGCCTGCTAATATGCTGATGGTTAGCTTGTGTTTAGATCCTTTGTGTGTGTGTGTGTGTGTGTGTGTGTGTGTAGATCCTTTAGACACAACTGGTAAAGCTTACCCTAATTTACCTACAAAAAGTACTATTTAGATTAAAAGAGAATTCTCACTTTCTTTTCTCAATAGACTGATTTGTGCTGGGCCTGTCTGTATCTGTGTCTGTGGTTGCCTCTGCATCTGAATTATCTGTATTGGTATCTGTATCTATCCCTGTATGGCTCTAGCTGAGCCACTGTGTCTTGTCCTTTTTGATCTCCTCCTCTGCTTTCTGCAAAGTGTTCCTGCAACCTCTGTGGATCTAGGGCTCTCTGATGCTCTGCAGCCCTTGGACGCATGTATGGGGGAGTTCTCCTGTCAGTGCCCATCCTTGAGTGATGGGCAGAATTGCAGGAGCACACAGCGTTTCCCATAGTGCTTATACTCCCTGATATTTGTGAGATCAATAGGAGAATGTGTGCTTGGGGCGGGCTCTACTGTACCTCCCTTTCTCCCCCATCTTAGGAGGTTCAGTCAATGGCACCAATGATGGTTGATACATTTGTCAACTTGAGAACTGAGAAGTTGAAAAGCTTAACTCAGCAGGGGCCTAGGGTCCTCCGTTTATAAACATTCTGAACTTGTGGAAGAGGAGGGCATGGAGACTGAGAGGGCAGATAGGAGATCTTGTGGGCAGATTGCTTGCATACGGTATAAGGGAGGAAAAGAGGTCCTTTTTTGTCCCTTATCTTCTGCAACTTTGAACTGTTCCCCCTGTGCCACGCCACCCTGCTTTGGAGCCAGCTGATTGTAGACTGAAACCTCCACAAACTGAGAGCTAAATAAACATTTTCTTCCTTAATTCTGGGTGCCAGATATTTTGTCTCAATGAGAAAAGAAAAGACAGCTCTCTCCTTGTGAGTTCTGTTATGCTTAGGCCCACTGATGCTCCACAACATTCTGCTGCGTGTTCAAGGGAGGAGTTTCCTTTCAAGAGCTGGCTGGTGGCTGGTGGGTGGGATGTCACACTGACACCTTCTCCAGTGTTCAGAGAGAGATAAGAGAGCTCATGGTTTGTACTGAGCTTCGAGATCTCGCTTTCTCTCCTGCATCTCTTTGGTTGTGGTTTACAGCTCCATACCTATGAGTTCTTTGGCACCGAGGGCTGCAGGCCAGGGCTCTGAGCGCTCAGTAGCCACTCACCGTGTGGAGGGGAATTTCTTTGCAGTGGCAGGGAAAGTGGTGGGGAAGTGGTGGGAGTGGCAGGAAGTCCTGATAGTGAATACCCCAAGTTCTGGTGTTTGGGAGAACAGAAGAGTACCCGCTCTGGCTTGGCTGTGTTGTAGCTCCCTTTCTCCTGTGTCTCACAGGATATAGTCCACAGCCCTCCATCTATGAGTTCTGTGTGGTCTATAGCTCATGCTGTCCAAGCATACTCTTCTTGGGGGCAAGAGATTTTTCTCTGCCTGTGCTGAATGGAGGGCAATGGGCAGGAGGCTGCAGGGACACAGAGATCACTGGTGTTGGGGAGGTTGATGGGAGGAGGATGAATGGCTGGCTTGCTTTTCTCTGATGTTTCACCAGTTAGTGTCTGTCACTCTCTGGATCTCTATCTGCAGTTGTCTCCCAGGCTGAGTTTCCTCCCTCGGGCTGTTAGAGCCTCCCCGAAGAAGGGGCCCTCTCTAGGTACAAGTGTGGGGGCGCTGTGGGCCAGCAGCGGTCTTGTTTCCTTTTCTCACCCACTCTGATAATGGATTGGATGGAGTGGATGTCACTTTCAGTTCAATTCTCTGTATTTGCGTGTTTCCCTCCCCCGTTTAGAACACCCACGTTGGTGCTTGCCTCTGCTTTCCTTCAAGCACCTCTCTGGCCCTAGATGTCCACAGTGTATTCTCTGGGTTGTGGGTCTTATTTTTCTTTATTTACCCAATGGTGGTTAGCCTTGGAACCATAACCTTGTTTGTATCATCCCAGCTGTGGTCCTGTGGTTTGGGTATGTGTAAAGTTCCCATTTCTGTGATTGAGTTTGGTATCCTCAGGGCCTAAGCATCCTGCTTAATCATGAAACTGAGTGACCCAGCTCAGTGTACAGGCTGAATGATTTGCAGGTGAACAGGGTGAGGGCGTGGCTCATTTTGTGATTCACGGGAGTAAAAGGCACGGAGATCCTGCCTTTATAATCCCTGGATCTGAGCTGCTCACTTCTGCAGCTGGGAGTGAGTAGTCATGATTCACACAGGACAGCTCTTTTCTCTCTCCCTGAAGGCAAAGTGATCTTGTTGATATCGTTTATCTTCTCACGCTCCATCCTTTTGCTGGGGTGGGGGCAGTTATTCTGGGAAGGTTTTTATTTGAGCTGTTTATTCTTCTTTGCTTTGACGGAAGTGGGTCCCAGAGCCGGTGCTACTGTCGTGAGTTGTGTTAGTTAGCTTCCTGCTGCAGTGAGGAAATCTTGACACACACGATGTGGGTGGAGGAAGGGGTTGTTCTGTGTCGGGGACTCAGAGCCTTCAGCTCCTGCTCACCTGGCTCCTGTGCTTTGTGCCTGAGATGAGACAGAGAATCAGGGCAGAAGGTCATGGCAGAGGAGAGCTGCACCCCTTACAGCAGCCAGGAAGTGGGGAGAGGGAAAAGCAGAAAGAAAAGGGGTAGGTCAAAGCACAACCAGCAGAGCCATACCCCTGTGAGCTGCTTCATCCAGGTGGGCCCCACCTCCTGATAAAGACACTGGGCTAAAAACCCAGCAATGGGTAGATCCAGTAATAAAGTTAAAGCCCTTCTAGACTAATCCCTTTTCCCAAATCCTGCCTCTGAACACTTTTGCATTAGAAATCAAGACTCCAACACATTTTTGGGAGACTCTTTGGATCTAATTCCTAACAATACCAATGTCAGGGAGAAACCGGCATACAAAACCAACGTTAGATCGTAGCAGAGAAGGAAAGGGCACTTCTCACTTTGTAATGGAATTCATACAAATCAGGTGTTTAATTCATACAAATAAGCTCATTTTGAGGAGCTAGGAATCAAGGGTCCATTATGTGACAAGGGTGTGGACATGTCCCAGAGAGACAGGGATTTTTTTCTTTTTTTTTTGTATTTTAGGGAAGAGTTTATAGGGTATTCATGGTCTCACTACTAGATTGGACTCGTAGTGATCTGCCTGTTTACAATCTCCCAAGAGCTGGGATTATAGGAGTGCACTACCATGTCCAGTCTCAATTGCCATCTCAGTGTACCCCAGAGGTGGGGCTGGCACAGCAGGCCTGGGGATTGAACCCATGGCCCATGTGCCTGCTTGCAGGTGCTTTAATCTGCTGAGCTATTTGGCTGGCCCCTAGAGACAGGGACTTTGGAAATGAGGGTAATAACCACGAACCTGAATTCATCTTGAAGTAATTCCTAGAAAATATTTTTAACTAGAGCCATTTGATATAAAAATTCTTAGACTATGGTAATTTGTTTTATTTACTATATTATTTTACTAAAATAGAACTTAAAAATTATTATAGGTCAAAGCACATTCAACATATCTAAACATCTTTATATATCATGTATCAATAAATTTGTTCTTTTACAATAGCACCAAGGAAAATGAAATACCTTGGAATTAACCTAACTAAACAAGTCAAAGATCTTTTCAAGGAAAATTACAGTACTCTTAAAAAAGAGATCCTAGAGGATTTCACAAAATGGAAAGATATCC
>NW_004524618.1:9338248-9351795 GCF_000260255.1 Octodon degus | reverse complement strand
AATATATAAAATATGTGTTGATGGACACACAATATTATATATACTGTGTGTCCATCAACACATATTTTAAGTGAACAGTATAGTATTAACTATGAGCCCCATGCTGTATCTTAGTTCCCCAGAACCTAACTGTCTTATAACCAAGTGTGAGTATCTTTATCTGCTATTTCTTTCTTTCTTTTCTTTTTCTTTTTTTTCCTGTATTTTAGGGAAGGGTCTACAGGGTGTTCAGGGTCTCACTATTAGATTGGACTCATAGTGATTCTCCTGTTTACAGACTCCCAAGTGCTGGGATTACAGGTGCGTGTCACCACGCCCAGTCTCAATTATAGTCTCAGCTCGCCTCGGGGTGGGGCTGGCACAGCAGGCCTGGGGATTGAACTCCCAGCCTCTGGGCCTGCTTGCAGACTTTTCTGATATTCCCTCTTTCCCAGCACTTCAGCACTGTATAGGTTGATGTTAGTGTCATTGTCTGCTATCTGTTCTCTCTCCCCCTGCCTCTGCCTCACTCCAGTCACTGGTAACCAGTATCCTATCTTGTGCTTCTGTAAGTTTGACTTTTTCAGAGTTTACATTTAATGGGAATCATGTAATAATAATAATAATAATAATAATAATAATAACAATAGTAATAATAATAATTGTCTTTCTGTTTCTGGCTCATTTCACTTAGGATGATGTCTTTTAAGTTCATCCATGTTATCGCAAGTGATAAAAGTTCTTTTTTATGGCTGAATATTATTCCACTGTGTACGCGCACGTGTATAAATATTACATTTTCCTGTCAGAGGACACGTTCAGCTTTACCTTTCTCGGTAGTAATGTTGAATAATGCTGCAGTTCACAAGAGTGTGCAAATGTGTCTTTGACACACTGACTTCATTTCATTTCGATAGACACCCAGAAGTGGGTCTTTGAGATTGGTAGGTAGTTCTATTGTTAATTTTTTAAAGGATTGCCTATTCTGTTTCCTTAATGATGGTACCCTTTGTATTACTACTAACAATATATAAAGTTTCCCATTGCCAACAGTTTTTCCTTGACTTTCTTCTTCTTCTTCTTCCTTCTTCCTTCTTCCTTCTTCCTTCTTCTCTCTCTCTCTCTCTTCTCCTTCTCCTTCTCCTTTTTTTTTTTTTTTTTTGCAGAACCGGGGATTGAACTCAGGCCCTTGCGCTTGCCAGGGAAGCGCTTATTCCACTGAGCCATCTCCCCAGCCACCTTGACTTTTTGATAAAACAATTGATCACTATGGTTTTGATTTGCCTTCCCCTGATGGTCAGTGACCCTGAACACTTTTCCACATACTTGTAACTTGCTTGTCTTCTTTGGGAGAAGGTCTATGGTCTACTTTTTGAGTTATTTGGATTGTTTGTTTTCGTTATTAAATTGTGTGAATTCCTTACATATTTTAGCTGTCAACATCTTACCAGATGGGTGATTTGCAAATATTTGCTCCCATCCCATTGGTTGCTTTTTCATTTTGTTGACTGTTTCCCCTAAAATATTCATCCATAAGCAGTCATCTGTGACAAGCAAGCTTGAATCTCAGCTATTAGGGAGATTGAATCTGTAGGATCACAAGTTTGATTGCAGGCTTGGAAACTTAGACTATTTTCAAAAAAAAGAAAATAAAACAGAGATGCAGCCCAGGAGTAGAGCACATGCCTAGCATTTGTGAAGTACTGGGTTCAATTCCTAGTACTGAAAACAATTTCCACAATGGGGACATGTAGTCTCTACAGTAAATAGTGCTTAAAAAGATGAATATTTACAAATAATATATAGAAAAATTAACATGAAATGAATTAAAAACATAAAAGAATCTGAAGGTATAAAACTCTTATGAGAATACTTCAGGAAAAAGTTTCTTGACCCTCATAATACTATTTTGGTTATGACCTTAAATTCACAGGAAATAGAAACAAAATTATCAAGTGGGACTATCATATGAGGAAAGCTATGGTCATCAAAGGAAACAACGAAATGAAAAGAAATAGAATTAACTAAAGTTTTATTGTTTTTTTTTTTTGGCCGATATCATCAACATTTTGAGAGGGTGTTATGTCTTAGAGATTCTACTGGCATTTTTCACACATGCTACTTAACCTGCCTGACACCATAGTTAGTTTCATTAACTCCAATTTGTAGACAAGGAAGCAGGAGTCACAGAAATTGTGCTTGTTCAGTCCACATACTGAATAAATAACCAAAACTGATTAAATTGTTGGTCGTATCCCAAAACTTATTTTTACTTTCCCCCATCATATGTTATGACATCACTAACATAAGATAAATGAACCTATATCAGACTTATAGAGATTAAAATCTCCCTGATTTCGAATTGGAAACTAGTATATAAATTGAATAAATAGGAAAGACAAACCTTGGACAAGGCAGTAGGACAGACTTTATTGAGACTGGGGAGGTAGGTCACTGGTGGTATATCTTCCTTGTATGCCTGAAGCTCTGGGTTTCATACCCAGCATTTCAAAACCAGAAACAAAAACCAAAGCACAGTTTGCATTCAGTCTCCCGATGAATGGCATAAGCAGTGTATCTGCAAGACTAAAATTTCCTACAGCTTTTCCAGGGAAAAACTGTACTATTAATTTCTCTTTCAATTTCTCTTCCTTTTGCCGGGGAGATGGATCAGTGGAATAAGTGCTTCCTTGGCAAGTGCAAGTGCCTGAGTTCATTCCCTGGTTCCACCAAAAAACAAAAAACAAACAAAACAAATCAATTTCTCTTCCTTTCAAGAAGCCATGGGGATCCTCGTGGTTCTTGGCTTCTGCTTGTGCATTGGCACTGTGTATTGTCCATGTGGGATGGTTTCTCCCTTTTTTTGGTAGGTGACCATATTCATCAAGAACTGGGATTATTCCTACTTTGATATTCACAGACCTTTGAGTGGAGGGATGGTGGTGTTTCATTTTTTCCATTTCTTTCTTACATGCTCTGCTACATAATAATCACATTCCTTGTGCAGTGCTGATACAAATATATAAAACATCTTTTTCCTTCTCTTAGTCTTTTCTCTTCTCCCTTCTCCCTTCCCTTGCATCTCTTGATCCCCTCTCTCTCTGAGAAAGATCTATCTTCCTACTTCCTGTCACCTACCTTTGATTTTCCCCTTTATTTATATGCTAGATTCTCATATAAGAGAAACTATGTGATATTTATGCCTGTGTGTCTGATTTCTCTCATTTAAAATTATGGTCTCAGGGTGCATCCATTTTCGTGCAAATGATTCATTTGTGAGTCTGGTACTTAGCAGAGAGCTTGTAAAGTCAGTTGATAATCCTGAAAGTGTCCTGAATAAATGCCCCAAGGTTCCTGCGGAGGCAGGATCTTTCAACTCTTTGCAGTGAGCTTGTCCTTCTTTTCTCCTCCACTTTCTAGAAGCCCTCACAACCTCTTGCCTGACGTCACAGATGGTCCACATTTCTGTTTTTGTAATATTTCTACCTCCAAGAATTTATGAAACTTGTGTGGACAGACGCTTTAATATCTGTTCCCTCTAAATCCTAGAAAATGTCTTGTATCTCTGCCTATATTTATTATTGATCCTGAGCATTTCTGGCTTGTGTTCTACCATTTGCTTTTCTTTATTTAATATTGGTTGTATGGAAATATACTTTATTTCAGAGCTCTCAATCTTCCATTTCTTGTCTTCTCAAGGTTGTAGTCACTGGACTCTTTTCTCTGTGAGTATTCTGAGTAGGCTCAAGTGACTGCAGGAACTTAGGGTGACTAGAAATTGCTATTTGTCCCTGGAGGCCTGGCTGAGACATACCCACAATAGACAGTATCCCTGCAATATTTTATTCCACTCATTCATAATACATCTGCCATGTGACAGTGACTTTCAATCCCTTTCATCTACACCAGTTATGGTTTGTGTCTAGTTATCCCCCCAAATCCTCATTCAGTCATGGGGTAGCTTCCACAGTTTGTGATTAATTCATGATCCAAAGCTGGGATTATGAGTGTGACTGCCTCACCCACCCTGGGACTGATAGCCTGGATACAATATGAAGAAGGGAGAGAGGCTTGCTAGCTCCCACACCTGCTACTCTTCCCTTTGCTCTTTGCTGCTTTCCACTGCCATGAACAGTTGCCCTCTTCCATGTGCCACTCTGCCTTGGAGCCAGCTGAGTATGGACTGAAGCCTCCAATAATTGTGAGCTAAATAGACCTTTCCTTCCTTAATTTTGAGTGTCAGGTATTTTGTCCCAGCAGTAAGAGAAAAATAACTGAGACATTACTCAAACATAGCTTTATTTTATAAAGTCTTCTAGACTCGGATAAATATGAATATTTGGGGCTGGCTAGATAGCTTAGTGGTCTACAGTGCCTGCTTGGGCAAGCTTAGATAAGTGCTGGGACTGCAGTTCTATCTCCAGCACCACATACTGCACCAGCCCCTCTCCCAGGGTAGACTGTGGACCCCCCAAAAAGAATATTTGACCTTGAAGCTACACTTCTTCCACTAATTTATTCCCTTTCTCTGTGTTTCCCCATTGGAACAACTTTTTGTGTGAATATGTTCTGAGTCTGTCTGTGCTCTTACCTCTAGTTGGATAAGGGTGAGAACATTTTCCGCTGATAAGACAGTGACTTGTAGTAGATGATTTGTCACCAGCAACTTCCTAACATTTCATCTAGGCTGTGGAGATTTACTGAATATTGTCTCAGCATCTGCGGTGCTTTCTGCCCATAAAATAAAAATCACACTATTATCAGCTGTATAAAATGATACATATGTAAGGATCTCAAAAGGCCTTGAAGGTGAACAGCCTTTAAAGACAGAGACAAAGTCATTTGGAATTAATATGGAGTATTAAGTCTATCTTTGCTGAATATTGAAAAAGAAAATTATTTTAGTCAAAGACATTGAAGGAAGTCTGTTTAAGAAGGCAGATCACGTGTTATGCTGCAAGCTCACTGCTAACAAGGTTAGAGGTAATAGATTATTGATCCATTTAATGGTTAGTAGCAAGCTAATTTTTTCATAAGCTATACAATTGGGCATTTGTCTCCTTTAGAGGTTGAGCCTATAAATATCCTTCATTTGGTATTACTTCCTAACATCGGGGAGCACAGTCCTTGTGTGCATTGAATGCTGTTTCTTGCCACCACGGTTCCATGGCACTGGTGTGCCTGCCATTTTGAGGAATCTCTTTGCTGAGGTTTGCTTCCCTTTGTCCCTTGGGAGACCAGCTAATCCTTCCCTGGGCAGAGAGCTTCTGGCTTGCAGAGGGGAGATGAGGTGGAATCTGATCATTTTTGGCCAATAGCTGTCCCACTTGACTCAGGCTCCTATTATGTGGAGTTCTACTGAGTTTCTTAATGAAAAACTGGAAATGTCACTTATCTTCCAGGTGTCCAAATCTAATCTTTGGTGTCCAAAGTTCTAATCTTTGAATAACAACAAAAGAAATCTTGTAATAGTACTGAAGCCTTGGAATCACTGAATTTGGAAGAAGAAAATACGAGATTTAGAAAGTATGGACTTTGAACTCCCAGATATATGTTGGTGTGTGGGTGTACACTGTGTGCTTCAGGCTGTAGAGAAAGTGAAGCCATGTAATTTTCTCTAACTTGTATTGTGAAAGAATTAAACCTATTTAGAAACAGAATAATGGTACTTAATTGGCTTTGCCTCTGCTAGAGATAGAACATACTTTTATGAGGCGACATTGTGCTGAATTTGAGAAGAGAAACCTTATTGTCAGAGGAAACTGAGTCAAGGGGAGCAGGTGGTAGTGGGAGATGACACAGTCGGACTCCACCCTTATCTCCTTACCAAAAGCTGTAAGCTTTCTTCACTGGAACATTTTCCAATTCTGAAGGACAAAGAAAAGTTGACTGCAGACAATAAGGTTCTCTGGGTTCAAAACTAACCTCCATTTCTGACTGTGAATCTTTGGGCAAGATCATCAGGTGACTCTGGCTCTATCTTTCCTGGAGAATGTGGAAAAACTCACACCAGCTTGAACAGAGGTTTTTAGTTTTTAGAACAGCACCTTGTTCTAAAAATAGAACACACATATTGTATCTTGTACACACATATTGCATCTATGTGGTACTTCCGCAAAATCCTCTTTGGGAAACATCTAGTTCTGTTTCTGGAGCTACGTGTTTTCCATGCTTCTGGCCTTCTTTCTAACAGGCCTTTTGATTCAGTGATTTCACGTTTTGATTCTTTCAGTCTTGCTATTTTCTTTGCTGAGTGAAGTGCGCGTAATAGAATGAGTGAATCCTACTTACACCATGGCTAACGGAAAGGAATGAGGAAACAGTTATCAATGTATACTGTCCCTCTATTTAGTTTCTATGGCTGGATTTCATTGTACCAGGTGTATATATTTCATAATTTAACATAAAGTTCTTTATTTAAATAAGACTTAGTATGTTACTGTTTTGTGATGAATGCTACTTTTGGCTTAGATACAAATGTGACTCATGCATCCTTTACTTCTGAGCACTAAATTCAAGGTGTTTATAAGTAGTTTGAAAAATAATAACAAATTTACATTGTTGTGGACAAGAGGCATTGGGGCCCAGTGGGGTCACATGAATGTTTGATGCTGAAGCTCAGTGAGGCTAAGTAGTGACTTTTCTTATTAGTTCTCAGGTTTCACTTTCTGGCCTTTAGCATCCCTTGGTTTATTTGAGAATCTGGCATACGTAGCATCACATTTTTTTTTTTTTTTTTTTTTTTTGTATAGAGTCTCACTACACAGGTCCAACTTGTAGTGATCCTCCTGTTTTTAGCCTCCCCAACACTGGGATTACAGGGGTGTGCCACCATGCCCAGATTTGATTGCTGGCTCAGCATGCTGGGGGTGGGGGCAGGGCCAGTGCTGCATGTGTTACCAGGGATTGAACCCCAGTCCCTGCGCTTGCCTAAGCAGGTACTTAGTCTGCTGAGCTATGTCACTGGTCCTGTGGCATCACATGTTTTTGTGCTTATGGACTGATCTCTCCACTTAATGTGAGCATTCATTCAAGCTGAGCTTTCTTGTTTCCCTCAAACAATTCACATATTCACAATGTCTGTGCAAATTGATGGTAAACAGCCATGCTTGCCTGGAACAGATACTGTTCAACATGCTTTTTAGAAGGACTCCTCAGCTTTCTCTTCTCCCAAATTTGTTGTTTTCCACGCCTGTCTGCTAAAGTGCCGAGGAAGGCAATCTGCCACTTTACACAGAGAATGGTAGCTCCTTGATCTTGGAGAAAGGAATGAATCAGAGTCCACCGACTTGAAGGGCTCAGATAATCTTCTCTGGAAAGGAATATAACAAGTGTTGAGCAACATAAAGGATTGAGGGTGACTACCTTGACCATGCCTGGTGCTAGTACTGTCCTGTTGGATTGATATCAAGCTGGTCTATTTTTACATGGTGCCCTTCGAATTTTATTTTTTTCCCATGACTTAATTATCTGCATTTTAGTGGAACACTTAGGATATGATTTATGACACTGAATTGCAGACTGATTAATGTGACACTGGGGAGCCACCCTGCACAACATAAGATTGAAAGAAACATCTATTTCCTGGTTAGGAAGCAACTACCTTCTCTACAGATGAGACTCACGAGGGGTAGATCTTTGTAGTTCCAAGGCACTTTCATTAGCCTTGAAATAGTGCATCAAGTATTGTGAAATAAATTATTCTACCAGCTACTTGATGAGTTAGGGACTAAAGAGCACTGGTTGTAAACTCAGCCAACACCTTGCCATCATTTCAGATCTGTGAGTGACTGCCCTCCATGCCTGCAGCTTCCAACACACCTCTTTTTTACATCATTCATTTAAGATGAATGGGTAAGCAGACTAGTCATTTCTTGCATTAGAAACTAGGCTTTTAAGCTAAAAATAAAGCAGGCAGGTTATTAGAACTATGCACTTTACTGAGTATTTATTTCAGAATAGTCTGGACAAAGCCCTGCAGACATTAGTATATGGAACAATTTTACATTATCTCTGGGGCTGGATCAGGTGACCTGTCTGTAATGGGCCTGATCCCCTTCTGCACTCACTTCAGAATTCCTATTGTGATGGAAATAGCCTGGCTAAATCAGCTTCAATTGCATCTAGACTTCAAAAACAATTTCACAACTGCTTTTAATGTAGCTATTTAAAAGTATAACCTCCACACAGATTTCTCCCTCTCCCTGTCTCATACAAACAGCAATTATTAATAAGAAAAAGACAATTATTCCAGTGTATCCCTTCATTACATGGCATTATGGAATCATGCCTTCCTTGGGTGCTTCAAATTCACTGTGAAAGTTTCCATTATTACAAATACGCTCTTGCTTCTTTTCTTCATGTTCAGAAAAAAAAAATTTTGGAAAGTACTTATTCATGGCTTATAATCAAATGTGCAAATAATATACTTAGATAACACTAAAAGAGCTTTAATAGGGTGGCAACTCATTTACTCTCCAATGAAAATGATGGAAAATCTCAACAGTTTTCCTTAATGCTTTTACCATGAGGAATAAATTTCTATGCTAATGCAATTCTGAAAAACAGTATGGCCAGCACACCACACAGGATGGTTAGACCGGACAGTGCTTGTGCGGACGAGGCTGGGGCTCCAACGTAAGGACTTATGCATCAGAACTTATGCTTCTCATTTTTTTCGCTTTTAGAATTGGCAGGAAACCAAGATCCTTTCCTGAAAGTAACAAATAACCTGTTTCTGTAAAATAATGAGTGCCTCAAAAAAATTTATTCATCTACTCTGGCCATTGAAAAGACTGTGATACCCTTAATCTCGGATACAGCAGTATCTCTTTGAACATCTAGGTCACCGTGTCAAAATTTCACTGTATAGTAATGTGTTTAGCCAGGTAATGAGTTCTCTGGGGGTCTCTGGGGCCATATGGTTGGCTATAGCTCTTTCTTGGCTGGATATGAGCTTCAGTGTTAGTAGTATACAAACTAGCCCCAGTAGAGTAGCACAGAACCCTTCCTTGAAGCAGTAAAAGTTAATGTTCCACAGTATAATGAGGACAGGGCCAGTAACACTGAGAGTTGGATGGACAAAAATGAACCCAGGGACTATTTAGCAATTCCTGATCATATTTATTCTGTGAATTGTATTTTGATTATCTCTACTATGCAAACTTACATGGGAGAATTCAGTTACTCTATGCACTATTGCTACTTATAAATATTTAAAATAGATAATGCTAAATAAGGAAAGGTACTCCACTCCATTAAAAGGTTCTAGAGGGGTGCTGCGGAGATAGCTCTGAGGTCTAAGAGCCTGCCTGGCAAGAGTAAGGACCCAGGTTCAATCCCTGGTACCACATGTTGTGCCACCCACCAAAACCAGGTGTGGTGTTATACATCTATAATCCTGGCATTAGGGAGGCTGAGACAGGAGGGTTACTAATGAGTCTGAGCTGCATAGCAAGACCCTGTACCAAATAAATACCTAAATAAGTAAAAGATTAAAAAAAAGTTCTGGAGGGTCTGGACCTATACTTTGATAGTTAAATCTTATGTCAACTGTGCCTGATAGTGACAATTTATTTATTACATTTTCCAATGACTCTGTGAATGTCCACTGGTCCTAAGAAGTTATATTCTGGCTGATTATTGTGGTTTTGTATTAGCATAACACCTTTTATCCTGGAGAATTTCTAAGGTTGGTGAAAACTTCAGGC
Organism: Octodon degus; assembly: GCF_000260255.1. Classification (NCBI taxonomy): domain Eukaryota; kingdom Metazoa; phylum Chordata; class Mammalia; order Rodentia; family Octodontidae; genus Octodon; species Octodon degus. The sequence continues at coordinate 9,342,106 of NW_004524618.1, read as the reverse complement.
CTATCAGTGTTTATGAATCTCTTCACTGGTTAAGTGAGAATGCAGCCTGAGATAAATTACCCTGGGCAATTTTAATCAAGAGCTTAATTTTAATGATCACCTGTGGCGCAAATAAAATAAGAGAAGCAATGAAACCATCATTATGAAAGTAAGTTGTATGTGTCTCTGAGGGAAGTTATATTTAGCAATGTTCATTAGCGATTTCTGTAAACTATGACTGGAATAACAGGGTGGTAGAACAAAGCTATGAATATAGTATAAATATGTAATTAAGAAGAGGAAGCAACTTATTTTGCTCTTCATGATTGCTTTGGAATTGTCCTTTAGGTGCTTCCTGTGTACATGTCTAATTCTACAACCAAATTTTCAGGTAATGTCCACTCTGTGTCACTGATTTGAATGTTTACACGAATGGAATGAGTAAGACCTAAAACATATTCAAAACCAGTTCTTCTCTAACTAAACGTTCCAGAAAATAGAAAGGTAACATTATCTAGAGTGAGTGTGTGTGTGTGGAAGTTTACAAACAAATGTGAGATTTGATGAGTTACTGGTTAACTCCTCCAACCCTTATTTTGTCTTTCTGCATAAGCACAGCAAAGTATAGCCCAAGTACAAAGTATTCCCAAGTGCTTCTTGGGAATAAGGAGATAATGCATTTCAAAAACTTGCATCCATGTGTTTCACTAGTTAGTTGTGGTAGATGTCAGTGGTGTGAGTTTCCTGGTAATTCTATTCAAACATAATGAAGGGAGTTCAGGGCATACATTCATTGTCAGCTGCGGTCTGGTACAAAATGCTGACTTCTCCATCACTTCTATGTAGTTATTTTGTTCATTAGTGCTTTCTTTCCTTCTCTCTTTTTTTCTGGATTCCTTCTTTTACCTTCTCCTCAGCTTCTTCTCTTTTCTCTAATAGCTCACAAAGTGGGATGGCTATCAGTCTGGTAGGAGATTTTTCAAACATCATTAAAATTAAAGACATTATTAGATTAAGTTTTAAAATGGGGAATTGGCTAGGGAGTTAGCTCAGTGGCATAAGCACCTGCCTGGCAAGCGCAGAGTCCCTAGTGTGATGCCAGAATCCTGGGCACGCTGTGCCTGGCCCCAGAAGCAGGTGTGGTGGTGCATGCCTGTAATTCCAGCACTAGGGAGGCCGAGATAGGAGGATCACTACGAGTGTGATATTTTGAGCTCTTTTATTTATCATTTTTACAAATGTTTTATGACACTTGATGCTCATAATATCTCCTGGCCTTGAATTTCTTGGCATGGTGATCCCAGAGTGCACAATGTTAACAAAGCAAGACCAAGGTTGAGATCCTCGAAGACCGGTATTTTTTGCAATCTCTGATGACTGAGCTGTTACATTTCTCTGTGGTGAAAAAGATACTACACTGTGTTCTGATTGTCTGGATTTGCTCTGAGTTAGATAATTACTACATGAAAATGAAAGAAGCTGAGATGCCCAGCTGGTTGCTAATGAAGTCTGAAGTTGCATTTCTAGGGCACGTAGAGTGGGTTCACCTTGGGTAATTATTTTCACTTTGCCAACAGAGTTCTCTGCTGAGACATTTAGCCACTCCTCACCTGGGTTTTAATGTTTGGTGTCAGACATTGCTAGAAAGAATGGTGAGGCCACAGGAAGGGCTGTAAAAATTGGAGAATGGGCGAGATAAATTTGCTTATCTCTTTCTATCACTACCACTCACAAAGCTACAAAGAAAGAGCTAAAAACCCTTATAGCAGAAGTCCTTAATTGCTGGAAGTCTCCCTGCACTCACACCTACCACTGCTGAGTCCTGGGGACTCAGGACACACACATTTACTGAGTTTTACTCTAGGTTAGGGCTGGGAGCTGTGAAAGGTTGTGGTGGAAACTTTGGTTTTGTTATTAGAAATTCTAAAGCTGAACAACTTCTGGGTCATCTCAAAGGCTCAATTGTAGTATAACCTAGGGAAAATTACTTGATTTTTTTTTCTACTTGAGTTTTATTTATTTAAACAACTAAATAATACTACCTAAGATGATGTGAAGTATAGACAAAAGTATCTAAATTACTTAGTAGCATCTTTAATATTTAATGATCTATTAATTTTACTACAGTAATAGCTGCCATCCACATACTGTTACAGAGCAATTGTAGGCTGGGTTGTAATTTTATAAGTGCTTTTTGTTCTCTTAAGGATATCACTGTTAAATGAGAGAAAGACATGACAGAAAACATTTCCATATAGACACACAATAGGAGTGTCCACATGATATTATAGAAATATGTATAGGAAAATCTATATATGGTTTTTATTGGCTTCATTGTTAAAGATCATGGAGTTCAAGATATCTGGGCATTCTCATTTTATTCAAAAAGCAATGAATTGAATTGTGTCTGGATCATAGTGGATATAATGGGAAGGAGAAGACACACATAGGAAGTCAGCTTGTCTGGGGCCATGACCAAGCTGCAGAGCCCACACAGTGAGGCTTCTAGGCCAGCCAGGGTCTTTCATCCCATACAGCTCAGGACTGCCAGGGTGGTCTGTTTCCTAGTAGAGAATTTTCAAGGTCTCCTTGGGAGTTGGCCATGTGCATCTCAATGTTAAGATCTGATTCGCAAAGGAACATGGCATCCCACTGCCACAGCCTTAGAAGTTCCTGCAGTTTGGGATATAAGCAGAGTTAGACACAAGGGGTGATCAGGAGACATAGTGAATATTTGAATTAAAAGAAAATCTTATTTCAGTAAAAGATACAGCTGGCTCCAAAGCAGAGCCATCCAGGTGGCAGAGCACAGTTGGATGAAGGCACTCACTGCACTGTAGCTTAGAAGGAGAACAAGGGAAGATCTCCAGCAGCAGTTGTACCCTTAAAGGCACACCCTGGAGACCCACATCCTCTGATCAGTCCCCACTTCCTAGCAGCACATTCAGCTGAGAACCCCATGGACCAGTCCAATATGGGTACGGCACTCCCATGACCAGTCACCTCTCCAAGAGTCTCTCGTGCAGGGAGGTGACAGCTGAGTTCACTGGCGTGCCTCTGTGTTTTCCCCAGGGATTTATGCAGGACACACAATAATGAGTGACATGGAATACCTGAATTTGAGAAACTTAAAAATATGTAGAGGTATTTTGTCAAGTATTCAGATATTCCTTCACAAATCAAAATTTCACCGGACAATGAGCACACACGGGCATTATGAACGCTACTCTACGCCCACCATTTGAATTGGGGCATTTCATATTATAATACAGAATCTTGCAAGACTCTATATAATGGAAGGGTATCTGTAAATTGAAGGTTTTTCTATTCTCTGCAATCCAGCAGCTATAAGACAATAGGCAACTTGTTTTCTCCAATGCATGTTTTTTTTTTAGAGAACATTAAGAATAATACAGTAGACACTCAAGAGGTTATTATGAGATGATGATGTTTAAGTATGTCAGGTGTTTGTAACAGTGCTTGCTTGGAATGATAGCTATTGTATTGTGAGGAAAATAACTGATATCATTGGTAAATATAGCATGAACTTTAAAAAAAAATCTGTTTTTCATAATCATGTGGGGAAAGGCTAAATGGCAAACATACAACTTCCAAATATTTGTGCAAATAATCTCAATTTTCAAGTTTTTCTGATGATCATTAATTCTGAAAGTATCTATGTTAATGTCAACATGGCATTTTCATCCAGTATCTATTCTTCATTGTAGTGCGTTGAGATTAAAGCTAATCTCATGATTAAAGACTACTTGTTTTTTAAAACTATTTTCTTAACGTTCTTATCTCTTGAGCTCTTCCACAAACTTCATTTTCTTGTTTTTTTGATTAAAAATTATGAATTGTTGAAAATGGCAGAAGATT
>NW_004524618.1:9336207-9338148 GCF_000260255.1 Octodon degus | reverse complement strand
TCCAAGACTAGGATTATTATTCTTCTACCCACCTTGAAGACTACCAATAATATCTAGGTAAAGCCTGCTGAAAGATTTCCTCAGTATCAGTGCTGCTTCAGTTGGTAAAGGGTTACACACTCTCACCCCTTGTGAAGGTTATTGTTCTGTGATTAAGAGCTCAAGGGTACACCAGGCTAATTATGCTCTTGGTTTTATGCCAAAAAATGACTTATTCTTGCAACTTATTGTAAGTATATTGGCTTGCTAAGTCAAGAATGTATTAAAACAAATTGCAGTTTTCTTTAGCTTTGCCAAAGCATTGGGTTCATAGAATGAGAGGCTTAAGGTCCTTTAAGGTTAAAAATTCATAAGTTTCATAAACAAAGATAATTTGGTTTAAAAGTAGCAAGTCTTTGCTCCACTCTTGGAGTCCTTACCGAATTAACTTTCATTCTGTGTGAAAAGACATCCTGGGTTTTGAATTTGGGTGAGAGGATGGGAAATGTGACCTAATACTTTTGTGCACAAATGGCTTAGTTAAGTATAGGTTCTTATTTTACAGACCCTAACCCTTAACATTGGATGATCTTGACCATTGTCTTTTATGGAAGGCATTTTACTTTTTGTTTCCCATGAGATTATCCAAATACTTTCTGCCAAACAGATAACAAACAGCAGAATCTCAAATCTTCTGGTTTTGAAATGGGTTAACCATCTGAGATAGGCCTAGGAGCCATTGGCCAGACAGAGCAGAACCATTTGACAAATTGAAAGCTCATTAACATCTCACATGAATTAGATGATTTAACTAGCTCCAAACTTAAAATATCAAAGACAGCATCACTGATGAAATAGCAGCAGGGAAATATAATTGTTGTTTCGACTCGGGAGATGGCTCAGTAGAATAAGCGCTTTCCTGGCAAGTGCAAGGGCCTGAATTCAATCTCCAGGTCCGAAAAAAAAAAATATAGTTGTTTTTTCACTATGTGCTTGGTCATAAGAGGTACTGAGGAGGAGTAGATAGAGGATTGAGTAACCTCAATAGGGTGTGGAATCCATAGAGTCCCCCAAGAATTTGTTTGCATCCAAATATACCTGAAGCAGCTCCTGCCAAAGAACACAGTCTAAGAGTAGAATAGCCTGGTGATGAGAAAAGTCTTCATTGCTGGAGCCAAGTGACAATGATTAATTCAGAGTGGAGTCTCCTTTGAGCCAGCCAGCAAGTATAGGAGCCATTACAATGGCAGTGTAGTGGGGTACAAAGGAAAACACGCTACAACAGACTTGTGCATGGGAGCACTCGTTGAGTATCCAGAGATATAATATAGCACGATTCAAGAGGAGACGGGAATTTGCTTATTGCAATGACAATGTCCCACTTGACACTATGAGCTGCTAGCATATCTATTGTAGCAGGATACAGTGTCAATGGTAGTTTCTAACGGATATTAAGCTGCTAACAGAAACTTCTACAGTGCATAGAAAAGAATAACAGACTTCTTTCAACTTTCTGTTCAGTTATCTTTTGAAAGATATCTGTAATTACTGTCTTAGACAAGATTCTGTCTTTTATGTTTTTCTTTAATCACTCAAGATCACTGTGAAATTCAAACACATTGCAATTCATTGCTCTCTCAAATTGCTACAAAAACAAAGAACTGAAATTTTAGGCACACCACTAAGTGTTAGCAAGGGAAATGTAAATAGAACGTGAATAATAGATGTGGCTTTTGTTCTCAGGTTCTCCTCCTTTTGTTTCTGGCTGACTTCTTGTCTTTAAGGTTCTTTATGAAGTGACAGGCATCTCAGTTCTTTTTCTCAGGACTCTATTTTACAGTCAAAACGAGGACAGAATGCCAAGAGCCCTTCCTTATTTACTCTAACAGAGGTTAACCAGCTCTAACAGAAGTGGAACTTTAAAAAAGTTTGCAGACCAAAATTAGAGAAAAAGGAGGGCTA
>NW_004524618.1:9322268-9331552 GCF_000260255.1 Octodon degus | reverse complement strand
TTGGCTATAATTGCAGCCCTCATTTTACTCTAATTTTTTGATCTGAAAGCTTAGCTTGTTAAGCCTCTAGAAGAGAAATTTAATGATATTATTATCCTATAACTTTGGCAGTTGAGTTGAACACTATATGTCTACATATCAAATGACTTAGACATAACAAGGAACAGGTATTTTCCATCAATCATTGATATGCTAAACTTTAAAGCCCTACAGAATGTGAAAGAAAAATAAAAAATAAAAAAATTGTAAAATAATAGAAATAGAGAATTACATATTTTTACACACAAATTTAGAAATCTAAACATACACAACGTTGTAGCAGGTCAGTCTGATGACATTTTTTTCTTATCTCTTGTTTTCATTTATTACCTTCTTTTTTAAAATAAGCATTTACTCGAGAGAGAGAGTATAGCAGTAATTGATATGACATTAGAAGCAGTACACATACAGAAGACCAGAATGACAGGCATTCCAAGCATGGCCCTAGTCTTACACACTGCTATCCTCAGTGCAGTTGCTTTATTCACAGGTATCCACATATATAGTTAGTCAGGGTGAGAATCCTACCAATTAACTGCTAGTTTCAAAAACCTGATGGAGAGTTTCAGGATCATTGCCTTAACGATTTTGTGCATATAAATGTATGGTTTTGCCTTTGCCATGTTTCCTAGCATTTATCCTTGACTTTTCTTCATTGTTTAATCCTTAAGTGCTCATTTTTCATTAATTGTGATATAACTTTCAATTTTTCTTTCTTCTTTTGAGTTCTTACACTAGGGAGGCTATACGATGGTTACACATGTGGGTCTGGTTTATTTCACTCTAGAGTATATCTTCAAGTGGCATCCACTTACATATGAACGCTTTGAGTTTATCATTCCTTATAGCTGACTAATACTCCATTGGATAAAAACACATCTTTTTCATCCATTTCAGGTGATGGGCATTTTGGTTGCTTCCAAGATTTGCCTATGAGAAATTGTAATGCTATAAATATAGATGCACATATTTTACTATGATATGATGTTTTCAGTACTTTTGGGAAAATTCCCTGTAGGGGATAGCTGGATTGAATGGCATTTGTAGTCCTAGTTTTTTAAGGAGTCTCAACACTGATTTCCATCATGGTTTCACTAGCCTATACGCTCACCAGCAGTGGAGAAGGGTACCTTTCCCCCCACAGCCTCTCCAACATTTGTTGTTGGGTGATTTCTTTATGATTGTCATTCTTTCTGGGGTGAGTTGGTATCTCAGTGTTATTTTAATTTGTATTTCATGGATGGCTAGTGATATGGAGCATTTTTCCACATGTTTATTAGTTTCTAGAATTTCTTCCTCTGAGATGTGTGTGTTCATCTTGGTTGCCCATTTTTGGATTGAGTCTTTAAATTTTGGGGCCCTAATGTTTTTTAGTTCTTCATAAGTTCTAGAGAGCAGACCTTTGTCTGAGTGCTTATTAGTTAAGATATTTTCCCAGTTTGTGGGTTGTCTTTTCACTTTGTTGGTAATTTCTTTTGACGTCAAAAACTTCTCAATAAGTGGATGTCCAAGTTGTTCTTTCAAATATTACCCATGAAATTTAATTTTTGTTCCTGAACTCCTTGCTTACCCCTATGTCTTCAAGATTTCCTCCTACTTTCTCTTCCAGGAGATTTAGTGTTTATCTTTTAATGTTTAGATCTTTAATCCATTTTGACTTCAGTTTAGTGCCTAGTGATAGACCTGGGTCAAGTTTTAGTTTTTGGCATGTAGAGAGACAGTTTTTCCAGTACCATTTGTTAAAGAGGCTATCTTTCTTCTAGCAAGCATGTTTGTCCCCTTTTTCAAAGATGAGGTGCTGAGTGTGTTTTTAGTTGCTTCTGCATCTTCTAATCTATTCCATTGATCCTCAGGTCTATTTTGTTGCCAATATCATGGTGATTTTATCACAGTAGCCTTGTAGTATAATTTCAAGTCAGGAATTGTGATTCCTCCTGCTTTGTCTTTGTTGCCCAGGATTGGTTTTGCTATTCTAGGTCTTTTGTGCTTCCAAGTAAATTTTACAAGTCATTTCTCCAGGTCTGTGAGCTATGTTAGTGGTAGTTTGATAGGGATTGCATTAAATCTGTATCACAATTTTGGGAGTATGACCATCTTTACAATGTTGGTTCTTCCTATCTAGGAGCACAGAATATCTTTCCATTTCCTGAAATCCTCTATAATCTCTTCTTTCAGAGTACTGTAATTTTCATTGAATAGATCTTTGACTTCTTTAGTTAGATTTATTCCTAAGTATTTCATTTTCTGTGGTGCTATTGCAAAAGGTATTGTTTCTCTAATTTCCCTCTCAGTGTGTTTATTATGTGTGTAGAGGAATACTATGCATTTTTGAGTATTGACTCTGTATCTTGCTCTGCTACTAAATTTGTGTGTTAAGTCTAGTAGCTTTGTATTGTTGTTTTTCAGGTCTTCCAAGTAGAGTATCATGTCATCTGCAAATTATATGAGAGTTTAAAATTTTCTTTACCTATTCTTATTCTTTTTCTTTCCCTCTTTTGTCTAATGACTCTAGCTAATGATTCCAGAAGTATATTGAATAGGAGAGGTGATGGAGAACATCCTTGTCTTGTAACAGATCTGAATGTAAAAGATTTCAGTTTTTCCCCATTTGAATTATGTTAGCCATTGGGTTGTCATAGATGGTTTTTATCAGATTAAAGTAGAGGCCATCTTTTCTACTTTTCTGTAGGACTTTGAACATGAATCAGTGTTGGACTTTGTGAAAGTCTTTTCTGCATCAGTTGAGATGATCGTGTGGTTTTTAAATTTGGCTTTATTGATATAATGTATTATACTTATAGATTTGCATATATTGAACCATATTTTCTTCCCTGGGACAAATCCCAACCAAGTCATGGTGTATGATCTTCTTGATGATTTGCTGTATTCTATTTACTAGGATTTTAGCATCTATGATCATGAGGGAGATTTGGCTGTATTTCTCTTTTTTTAGTTTTGTCTTTCCCTGGTTTTGGTATCAGTATAATACTTGCCTCCAGGAAGGATTTAGGGAGGATTGCTTCCTTTTCAATTTCATGAAAGAGTTGAGGAGTTTTGGGGTTCATCTTCTGTAAATGACTTTTAGAATTCAGCTGTGAATCCATCAGAATCTGCACTTTCCTTTGTCAATAGGTTTTTAAAATTACATTTTATATTTCATTAGCTGTTATTGGGTTATTGCAAGTTCTTATGTCTTTTTGATTCAGTTTTTGCAATTTGTACTTTTCTAGGAATCTGTCCATTTCTTCCGTTTTCTATTCTGTAATAGTAAAGATTCTCAGTGTAGCTATTGATAATCATAATTTCCACTGGGCCTATGGTAATTTAGCCCTTTTCCTTCCTTACTGATTGTATTTGAGGTTTTTTCATCCTCTCTTTTTGATGAGGTTAGCTAGGGGCTTATCAATTTTATTTAATCTTTCAGAGAACCAGCTTTTTGATTCGTTGATTCTTTGAATTGTTTTCTTAGTCTTGATTGAATTAATTTCTGCTCTAATCTTTTCAATTTCCTCCCATATTTGGGCTTTGGGTTTGATTTGCTCTTCTTTTCTAGATGTTTTAGGTGAAGCATTTGGGTATTTGTTTGTTCACTTTTTGTTTTCTAATGAGTGAGTTCACAGCTATGAATTTCCATGTAAAAACTGCTTTCATTGCTTTCCATAAATTCCCATAAGTTGTGCTTGAGTTTTCATTAAATTGTAGATTTTTTTTACTTTCTTGCTTAATTTCATCTGTGACACATTGGTTGCTGAGGAGACTGTTGTTACATTTTCACTTATTTATGGGGTTTTTCTGATTTCTTTTGTCATTTATTTCTAGTTTCATTGCACTGTGTTCAGATAATATGCATGGGACAGTGTCTGTTTTTGTGCACATAGTTAAGTGTGACCTATTTACTAGTATGTAGTCCATTTTAGAAATTGTCCCGTGTGCAGTTGAAAAAAATGTGTATTCAGCTGTGGTTGGTTGGAATACTCTGTATATGTCCACTAAGTCCATTTGTTCAAAGTTCTGGTTCAGTTCTTCTACTACTTTGCTAATTTTTTGTCTGCTTGACCTATCTTTTTGCGATAAGTGAGTGTTAAGGTCTCCTGTTAAGATTGTGGTATTGGATATTAGATTTTTCATGCTGATTAATATTTGTCTTATATAGTTGGGCACTCCTGTGTTTTGTGCATAGATACTCAAGAGTGTTACATCTTGAATTTTTCCCATAACTAGTAGGTAGTGGCCTTCTTTGTTTCATTTGATCATTGTTTGAAGTTGATACTGTCTGGGTACATCCTTGCTACACCTGCTTTTTTCTGAGGTGCTGGGGTGTGTAGTATTCTATTCTATTTTGACTTTCAGCATATAAGTTTCTTTATGAGTTAAGTGTGCTTCTTATATACAGCATGTTGTTGGATTTTTGCTCCCTGATACACTGTGCCAGTCTATTTCTCTTAATTGGTGATTTGAGTCCATTTACATTGATGTTTACAATTGAGATGCATTGACTTATGATTGACATATTTCTTACATGCTGTTGTTTACTCCTTTTTCTCCTGTGTTTAATCGTTTGCTCTATTTGGTGGGTTCTTTCCATTTGCATTTGTGGAGTTCTGATTCTTTTGATCCCTTTCTAGAATATCTTTTAGTAGTCTGTGTAGGCTTGGCTTTGACATCATAAAATTCTTTAGTTATTCTTTGACATGGAAATATTTCACTTCTCCATCAAACTTGAAAGAGAGCTTTTCAGGGTATAGTAGTCTGGGCTGGAATTTGTTTTCATAGAGGACCTGATGTACTCTGCTCCACGCTCTTCTTGCCTTCATGGTTTGTGACGAGAAGTCTGCTGTTATTCTGATGGGTTTTCCTTTAGGTGTGATGTGTTTCTTTTCTCTAGTGGCTTTCATTATATTGTTCTTGTGATGGATTTCTTGGATCTTGACTAATATATGTCTCAGTGTGTTTTAAATTGGGTTGATGTTATTAGGAGTTGTATATGCTTCGATTACTGGATACCAGATTGTTTCCCCATATTTGGGAAATTTTCTGCTATTACTTCTGCCCATATTCTTTTTATATAATTTATATTGACTCCTTCTTTCTCATTGATGCCTATTAGTCTCACATTGTTCATCTTTGTATTTTCTCTCAGGTGGTGAATTATTTTTTCCTGCATCCTCATTTTTTAAGAGATCTCTTCTAACCTTTTCCCTAGCTCTGATAGTTTCTTCAAGATCTGAAACTCTATCCTCTTTCAGTTAGATGATTTTTCCTACTTGTGATAGAGATTTTAAGTTGCTCAATATCTCTTTGACTCTGCTTCATGATATCTATTTCTTTGCTATATTGCTCATTCAGGAATTCCATCATTTTCCTATTCACCAATTTTTTATAATTGTCTGCTTTTTATTTTAATATTTGTTTTTATTAATTTTTTGAGAAACAAATAACAATGAGATTGTTTCAAACCAGGTTATTAGGACAGTTGCAATAATTAATACATTGCAAATTGTAGTCCCAAGAGCATGGTGGAAGGTCTCACTCACACGCTGGGCCTGGGCTGAGTCTGGAGGGATCAGGCAAGCACAGTGGAGCAGAAACTCTCCCTGGCACATGCCAGGCCTGGACTGGGTCTGGAGGGATCTCATGCAGTGGGGCGGATGTTCTCCCATACAGGCTGGTCTTGGGATGAGTCTGTCTTAGGCGATATTCTTCAGTATCTTCTTTAATGCCACAAACAGAGATCTTCACCTGGTTAAGCGTGCACCTGGTTTTGGAGAATCTTCTCTTGAGACAACTCTCCTTGGTTCCACCACTCTTCTGTCCACTTTGTGTGGCCTTGCATTCATGGCTGCATCCACCTCCTCCACAGTGGCATAAATGACAAACCCAAAGCCCCTGGAATGCTTGGTGTTTGGGTCTCTGCTTACCACGCAGTCTGTGAGTGTTCCCCATTGCTCAAGATAGCTCCTCAGAGTCTCATCAGTTCTTTTAAAACTTAGCTCTGGATGAAGAGCTTCCATAGCTGTTTGGGCTCCTTGGGAGACTTACTTAAACATGATGGCAGTCAGAAGAGAGACTGATGATGCTTCCTCCACAGTGTGTCCACCAGCAGAAAGGAATAAGCTTCTAAGCCTACTCGATAATTGAGACTTTTAAAATAATTTGAAATGGTGTATTGAGATGAACTATGTTATATAAATGTGGCATTCTAAGCTCTTCAGACACAAAAGCTATCGTTCTCTTATGAGAAGCTGCCTGTAGTGGAAGGGAGGTGTTTCTTTTGTTGTAAATACTGAGAGGAGAATGGAAAGAGTTGATCATTGAAATGTTTGAATGAGAGTGAAGCATTGTTTCTGAACAGAGATTTATTTACTGTGAAGCTAAAAAATTATCATATTATCTTAAAAAGAAAAATGATTTTGGTATTAAAATGAAGACCTTGCATACTAAAGAGCTGAGAGATTAGTGATACGTTTTTCCCTCTAGCAAAAGAAAAGCCACACTAAAACTTGGAGGTGGGAGGATCACCATAAAAGTGGATGTTGACAGAATGTTTAAGTGATGCATGTGAGGAAATGACCCAGTCCCAAGGGATGAGTAGGGTGGTTGGGCGGATTTTGAGCAATGTCCATTGTGTGGGTGTGAATGTTGTTCCTCAGAAGGGGTTCAGCTAAAGATAGTTACTGAGAAAAAACAGGATTCCACAAGTTCTCATCAGAGGTTTCTAGTGACCCACAGGAAGTCCTTACCCAAGGGGACAAATGTATGGTCATGGCTGGGGGCACAGTAGTAGGTATGTGGCACTGGACATCACTGTCTGTATGGTTGTAATTGAGGTAGGAATTTCTGCAGAATCTGAAGTTCAAAATGAGAGAAACCATGTGATTTTAAGTATTTCTGTTTCACTTATAAAACAGACTTTTCTGATCATCTTAGAATTTTTCTTTCTCTGATTACTTACTGCAAAATAGGTTTTTCTATTCTGAAAATTGTCCCCCCATGAGATTAGTGCGGATATGTTGCATTTTCAAAACAGTACCAAGCCTAATCCATGAAGTTTAACTTACTTTATAATTCTGTAGTACTTTCATGAAGACATAATTTTATCAGAGCACAAATTTGTTAGTAATGTGGCAGTGCTGTATGCTTATGAATCATTGAGAAGGTCATTATAGGGCTGTGGAGCCTGCAGTGCAACCTATTGGATTTTCTTTTCTCTTTTCTATACTTTGATAAATTTCCTCTTGCTACCTGTCATTTTTGGAGATTGAATGCTTGCATGTCTGTTTGGGTGTCCAACACTGGTTTATTGTTTCAGTGATGTCTCTTTGTTGTGGTCCAAAGTCCTGGAAGATAGTGGACTTGCTTCCTGGGACCTCATCTGCTACATGAGTAAGGAAGTAAAGAGTAGTAAGCTACCCTGTTGCAAGCAATTTCAGTCTTTTTGTCATGCCTCCTAGAACTATTTATCAGCAAAGGACCTCTCTTTTCATGCTGTCCAGTCTGGTCCCATCCTACCCCTTTTCCCTCCTTCCTTTCCCTCCCCTGGTGGCTCTTCCCTCCCCTCCCCTTTCCTTCCTTCTCCTCCCCTCCCTACCTCTTCTTCTCTTTGAGACACTGTCTTGCTATGTAGTTCAGGCTGACCTTGAACTCACTATGTACTCATACCAATTCTCTTCCCTCACTGTCCTGAGCGCTGAGATTAGAGGCAACAGAGCCTTGCTCACTTGGCTTTTGTATATTTGTCTCTTGGAAATTAATTATAGCAAGAATGGTATATGGCTCAGATAGTGTGGCTACTCTGCTTCTCATCCGGAGTATCTTCTCTTCTTGCCTTTCCTGTTCTGTATGCATAGCTACTAACTTCTATATCCTTACCCTGAGAAATCACACCTTCTAACTTCTTAAGAGAACTACTGTTGGCCTGCTAGTCCAGAACTAGGATTAGGCCTGGAATTTATGCTTTAAACATGTAGAAGCAATGTTGTTAGTAATTGTCAAGCCTATTTGACTCTGATACAGGAAGAAATAATCCCTTATAGCATAATTTCTTCATTAGACCATGTTAATTTAGTAGGCAGCTCTCTACTATATTGTAGATCCTCCACTGTGGGGCCTGTGAAGGGACACAGAGCTCTTTTTATGAGCACTTTTTTTTTTTTTTTTTGGTGGAACCGGGGATTAAACTCAGGTCCTTGTGCTTGCCAGGGAAGTACTTATTCCACTGAGCCATCTCCCTGGCCCCTTATGAGCACTTTTTGAACAACATAATTTATTGAACTGTTTTGCAGAATTTTGTCAGTTAGCATCACCTCCATTGGCTGCAGCATTATTTTTGACAACTTCAAACTATTCTTTCTGGTTGAAAATTCTGAGCCCTGATATTTTCATGCCAATTAGCCTTATCATATTAACTGCATTGCACATTATTTGAAAATAATCTTGTGTTCCCATAGTTGTAAGCTCAGTTTAGTGGACATAGTAGTTTCTCAAACAAGATTCCTTGGTTTTTTGATTTATTGGTTCTCAGAGTTATCTGACATTACAGCCTTTTCACTTTTTGTACTTACACATTTTATACAAAAGGCACCATAAAACCCCAGAGTCATGTCTATTAATCTTCTTCTTCTTCTTCTTCTTTTTTTTTTTTTAATCTTTGCTATGTGAAGTAGCAAGAGGCAAATTGTAGTGCTTCATGTCATAGGGCTTTTTTGACCCTGCAACACATCACTCCCTAAGTTTGATGAAAGTTGAACACTATTATCTGAAAGATACTTTCCAGATGCTTGTTCTCATTGCTATTGGTAATACAAGTGGACTTGGATATTTTACATATTGCTGTGTTTACCCTTGCCACCCACCATTTTTGTAGAATGAATGCTGTCCTGTCTGTTTCAGTGTCCAAGACTGGTTTGTTGTTTCAGTGATATCCCTTTGTTGTGGCGCAGAGCTTTGGGAAGATAGTGAGCTTGCTTCCTGGGACCTTGTCTGCTACATGAGCAGCATTAGTAAGAAAATAAAGAGCAATGAGCTATCATGTTGCATGCAATTTTAGTCTCTTTGGCATGCCTCCTAGAGCCATCTCTTAGCAAGTAATTTCTAACATATATTAAGTTTGCATCTTGTAAAAAATGAAAATGGAGACCTATGGATCAATACAAATAAGAGAAAAATGGGCTCAAAATTACTTTTATTGTTGAGACTTACTGTACTCTATGGTTCAGCATATTTTTATTGGTACGTTTTCTCATCTT
>NW_004524618.1:9320294-9321593 GCF_000260255.1 Octodon degus | reverse complement strand
CTCAGAGACTTGCCCACACTGTCTTGTATCCTTCATCGGCTCACCCACAGTACCCCATATCCTTCAGAGGCACTCCTACAATACCCCATATCCTTCAGAGCCTTGCCCACAGTACCCATATCCTTCAGAGGTATGCTTTCTGTATCCTGTATCTCTCAGAGGTTCACCCACAGTACCCCATATCCCTCAGAGGCATGCCCACCATACATCATATCCCTCAAAGGCTCACCCAATGTACCTTACATCCCCTGCCCAGGGCGCACCTGCTGACATCACCATATTCAGCTGTGACCTCATCAGTGAGTTAATGGGATGATAAGGTTAGTGCCCCATGATTTAATCACATTCTAAAAACTTCATCTTTGAACATATGAGGCATTTGGGGGACATTTTTTATTTAAACCATATTATTCTTCTCTCTTTTCCTGAAGGCTCATGGCAATTTCATTGTACAAAATGCATTTGGTTCAACTCCAAGTTACTAAAATATCAACCATTTTGACATTTCTCAAAAGAATAAATCTAAGTCTTTTAAGACACAAGGTAATTCTTACTTGCCTAGATGCCCTCTGATCTTCTTTTCCAGTTCTAAGCGCATAGCTATTAACTCCTGAGTACTTTTACTAAGAACTCATACCTACAACTTTCCTTAGAGGTTTGTGCTTGAATCCTGGAGCCTGTTAGGCAGGATATGAGAGGTTTCGTACTTTACAGTCTCCTATGTATGGCCTAACACAGTGAAGCCTGAAGAGAAGTATGAAAGCTGCCATTTGTCTCTCAAGTTGAGTTGACTCTAAACTGCAATAAATGAAGGTGGAGCTGATCCACAGAGCTTCTTGTGGGATTAAGCCCAAACTAGGACTTTGTCCTGTTTTTTTCCTCCCTTTCCCCATATCTTCTACTTCTTCACCCATTGTTCTGCTAATGTTTCTTCTTAAATCATGGCATATAATTTTTTTTTCTGTTTCTGCTCTGAGAAATCTGAATTAAGAAAAATACAGTTTAGTCTTACTTCAAACTTCAGAAAAGAAACTTTTCAAATAAGGATTACAAAAAGAGAGTCATCAACATTTAATAAAGAAATCCTAGAAATGGCTTCAGCATGTTTCAGGGAAAACCCAGTTCCCTTGGTTGATTTATTGATTACACACACACACACACACACACACACACACACACACACAAATGAGTGTACCTGGCATCATTCTATTTTTTAAATAATTTTTTTAGAAACAAATAGCAATGAGACAGTTTCAAAACTGATTAGGACAGTTTCAATAATTAATACATTGCGCTGCC
>NW_004524618.1:9310853-9316294 GCF_000260255.1 Octodon degus | reverse complement strand
ATGTGGAGGGAAAAAGTGAAACTCCTTCTGCATGATAATGATGAACAAAGGGAAAACTTATAAAAATGACTTAATACAATGAACTGTAAACTCCTGTGCACCCTTTCTATTACAGTGCAGTTTTTCTTGCGTTTGAGCTATGCATTAGGGCCCCTTTTCATGGCTAAATTGGTGCATTAGATAGGGAATGTAGGACTAGAGACAGTCATCAGATTCAGGATAAAAACCACCACATACTAAAGGTTTATTAAATCCATTACTATGAGGATTCTCAAACATCTCATGGCTTCTGTAATTCTCAGAAGAGTTTCATGGAGAAGAGGAAAGGTCACAGAAGTCAACACTCCTTTGCTGCAAATGCTGACCCAGAGAGACAATATGTAAGAGAAAGAGTTACTTGGGGCTAAAAGTTAGTTTCATTCCTCTGTTTTTGACTTCACAACTAGAATAGAATTCATGGAGGGAATTGGATGAATCTGTAATTTTGATTTTAAGTCTCCTCAAGCTCTTTGTAGTAGATTGGTGCCATTGGATGTCACTCCAACTCAGTTAGCTCTTTTCCCCTCCCCTCTCCTCTCATCCCATATTATCTGTCTCATTGCATTTTTATGGTATTAGGGATTGAACCCAGCCCCTTTGTTGAGATAGGATCTCATTAAGTTGCTAAATATCCCAGACTGAGTTTGAACCTTCAGTCTTTCTGCCTCAGCTTCCCAGATAAACCCACAAGGAACCAATAATCTAATTTATGTCTCTAAAATATTCCCATTCATATGAAAATGGATCACAGAAAATATATTTTGTGAGTGCCTTCCTTTACTTCTTCCACTTGAAATATTTTTTTAAGGTTCATTATGATGTATTAGTATATTATTCCTTTTTGTTGCACCATAATATTCTGTTGTTTCAATATACTGCATTTTATTTATCCATTGATCTATTGAAATATTATAAATGAAACTACTGGAAACATTCGTGTGTAAGTGTGTGGAAATATTTTCATTTCTTTGGGCATATCCTATATAATAGTGAAGTTGCTAAGTTATACGATAACTATGTTCAACATTTTAAGAAACAGTCAAATTGTTTTTCAAAGTGTTGTATTCCTCTGAATAAATACCAGTAATGCATGAAGGTACTAATATCTGCATATCACAACAACAATTGTTATTGCCTTATTTTATACCTTCTTAGTAGTCATAAAATTTTTATCTGTGATGGTGTTAATTTATTTTACAGTTACTAATGATATTAAGCTTTGTTTCACATGCTTATATGCCAATACCCCTGCATATCTTTTCTGGAGGAATATATATGAGATTACTTATTTACTATTGTCTGATACTTATTTACTACTTTTTTTTTTTTAAATTTGGGTTGTCTTTTTATTACCAAAGCATTAAACATTCACCATAGAACTTGAAAAAATTTATCAGGTATAGAGGTTGCAAAGAGTTCCTCCAATTACATGGGTTATATTTTTTGCCTCCTTGATAGTATTGTTCAGAGCACATTTAAATTTTTGTATAATCTTTTTTAGCTTGTATTTTCAGTGTTGTATATAAGAAAGTAGCTTGCAATTACTCCTATATTTTATTCTAACAATTTCATTTTATTTAGGCCCTTAAACTGTTGTGAATTGTTTTTTAATTACAGTATGAAATAGGAGTTCAATTTTATCCTTTCACCCATTTCTTGCCCTGGGCGCTCATGGGGCTTTACATGCCCCTTTACATTTTTTTTTTCCAAAACAGAGCTCTCTAAGTCACTAAATTGCCCAGACAGGATTCAAATTTTTGATCCTCCTGCCTCTGCCTTCCTGAAACTGGGATTACAAGTGTATTCCACCATCCCAACTCAATTTTATTTCATCTACTGAGAAATAGCGATCTGTATCAGTATTGGCTCTTGAAACAGCCATTCTCTCATACATTACTTGGGATAAATTCAATTTAGCAATTGTTGGCAATCCTTTTATATTTTCTCAGAATTCATTTTTTTATGGTTAAAAAAAATAACCTTTCATTTATTTATGCATTTGGTGCAGGGTCTCACTACACAGCTTGTCCTAGTAGTGATCTTCCTGTCTCAGCATCCCCAGCCCTGGGATTAAAGGCCTACACCACCATGCCTGGTTTCGGTGGCCTGCACGGTGTGCCCAGGGTCCCAAGGCTGGCATGGCATGTGGTGCTGGGGATCAAACCTGGGTCTTTGCGCTTGCTGGGCAGGTGCTTATACTGCTGAACTATCTTCCCCAGCCCCATTTTCTAATATTTTATTGACAGTTTTTGAATCTATATTGTTTTTTTAATTTTTAAAAAGAGAATACAAAATGGTAAAAGAAAGTAAATATTAGAAGCAATATAGAATTTAACTAAACAAAATAATAGACTTTTGCTAATGGTTGGTGTATTACATAATATTATCTTCAAATCAGTTGTCTAGAATACTAGATATAAATGTGAAAAATTGGAAAAAAAGGAAAAATTTAAGCTTTAACTGCTTCTTTCAATAGACCAGGAGAGATTAGAAGTACACTTATTCAAGTTATCCTGCATACATAAATAAATATATATTTTTAACTTTTTTCTCTTGTCCTTTTTCTCATACCAGTTTTTCCTTTCCTTTGAATAATTTCTTTTCCTTTCACAGTATCTAATTTACTTTTCATATTTTATTTAGTTTTTCATGTTTGTACACTAGTGAGACAATACAATGCTTGCATATGAAGGTCTAATTTATTTCACTTACTAGTATGGTCTCTAGTTGCATTATTTACCTATACAAGCCTTGAGTTTGTCTTTTTATTGCTGAATAATACTCAGATATGTAAAAATACTGCACCTTTTTTATTCATTCCTTAGTTAATGGGCATTTGTGTTGTTTCCAAGATTTAGCTATGACAAATTGCACTGCTATAAATGTAGGCACATATAAATCACTGTGGTATGGTGCTTTCACTTAATTTGGAAAAATATCTAGGAGTGAATAGTTATGCTGAATGGAACTTCTAATCCTAGCTTTTTGATGAATCTCCACACTTATTTTGACAGTGCTTGTACCAGTCTGCATTCACACCAATGATGGAGAAGGGAGCCTTTTTCCCCACAACCTCTCCAGCATTTGTTATTAGTTGACTTCTTGATGACAGCCACTCTTTCTGGGGAGAGATGGAACCTCAGCACTGTTTTATTTTTTCAAATTTTAATTAATTTATTTTTATTTTAAAGATACAATATTGTTAATAGAAAATCAATGAAATGATGCAGAATTTTTGAACAAGATAATAAATTAGTAATATTTATTATATTGCATATTGATATTATCAAAGTAGCTATGCAGATTATCAGATATAAATGTGTAAGATTGATCAAACAATATAAGCACTAACTGTTCCTTTCCATGAACTAATACAAATTAGTACAATGATCTTGGCTGATCTTTTCTCCTTTTCCATATCTCAGTTTTTCTTTTCTTTGAACAGTTTTTTTCCCTTTACACTATCAGTTATATCTTTTGTGTTTTATTTACTTTTTTGTTTAATTTAATTTTCTTTTGAAAAGTAAAAGCAAAAACAAGAACAAAAATCAGAAACAAAGATAGAAACAGGGCAACATACAAAAATACATATGTTACAGATTTTTAAACCAAGAACAACTGATTAACAAGGGTAATATATTATATATTTTTATCATCAACTCTGCTGCTCATGTTAACAGGTATAGTTATGTAAGATTGACAAATGCATGCATATTACTGCTTGCTTTCAAGAAACCTTAAAGTTTTATTCTTTTCTCTTTTTTTAACCTTTTTAAAAATTTTGTTTTAAAGAGAATGTAGTAATAATTGGTATGGCATTAGAAATGGTACACATTTAGAAGACCAAGATGATGTGTTTTCAAGCACGGTTTTTGTATTACACTTTGCTGCCCTCAATATAGTTGCTTAGATAGCTGATATCAGCATAAAAAGTCAGTCAAGGTGAAAACTGTGCACATTAACTTCTATTTTCAAAACACCAAAGGAGATTTTTAGTACACTCCTCTCAGCCATCGTGGATATATACTTGTGTGTGTTTTAACCTACCTTTTTTCTTATCTTTTCTCCTTTCTCTCCTTTGTTTAATCCTTAAATTCTGTTTCTGTTTTACTATATCTATTT
The DNA here is from genome assembly GCF_000260255.1 of Octodon degus. Classification (NCBI taxonomy): domain Eukaryota; kingdom Metazoa; phylum Chordata; class Mammalia; order Rodentia; family Octodontidae; genus Octodon; species Octodon degus. The sequence continues at coordinate 9,312,133 of NW_004524618.1, read as the reverse complement.
TATATTTCAGGTTTATTTTTTCTTTCAAGTTCTTACACTAGGGAGACAATATGATATTTACACATGTGTGTCTGGTTTATTTCATTTATGATATAGCCTCTACTTGCATCTGCTTACCTCTGAAGGCTTTGAGCTTGTCTTACTTTATAGCTGAGTAATACTCCATTATATAAAAAATATATCTTTTTCATCCCTTCTTCTGGTGATGGGCATTTTGGTTGCTTCCAAGATTTGGCTATGACAAATTGTGCTGCTATAAACATGGGCGAACATTTATCACTCTGATGTGATGTTTTCAGTTCTTCTGGGAAAATACCCAGAAGGGGAATAGTTGGATTGAATGAAATTTCCAGTCCTAATTTTTTGAGGAATCTCCACACTGATTTCCATAATGGATGTACCAGTTTATATTCCCACCAGCAGCCAAGAAGGGTTACTTTTTCCCCACAGCCTCTCCAGTATGTATTATTAGTTGATTTTTTTATGATAGCCATTCTTTCTGGGGTAAGATGGTATCTCAATGCTGTTTTAATTTGCAATTCTTGAATGGCCAGTGATGTGGGCATTTTTCAGGTTTTTTTTTTTCTCTTGTATTTCTTCCTCTGAGAAATGCACATTCCCCTCAGAAGCCTATTTTTGGATGGGGCCATTAAATTTTGGGATCCTAATTTGTTCTGGTTCTTCCTATATTCTAGATAGAATGTCTTTGTCTGAGTGATCATTTGTTAAGATTTTTTCCAAATATATGGGTTGCCTTCTAACTTTGTGGTGATTTCTTTTTACATGCAGAGACTTCTCAATAAAAGAAGGTCTCAGTTTTGCTTTTTTGAAGTATTATCCATTCAGTTTTATTTTTGTTCATGAACTGCCTGACTACCCATTTCTTCAAAATTTCCACCTACTTTCTCTTCCAGGGGGTTTAGTGTTTCTGTTTTAATGTTTAGATCTTTAATTCATTTTGATATTAGTCTAGTGCATGGTGATAGACATGAATGTAACATTAATTTTTGGCATTTGGAGAGCCAGTTTTTCCAGCACCATTTGAAGAGGCTGTCTCTCTTTCAGTGAATATTTTTGGTCTCTTTGTCAAAGATAAAATGGCTGAGTGTGTTTTTAATTATATCTGCATTTTGTAATCTGTTCCACTGATCCTCAGGTCCATTTTTTTTTTGTCAGTAACATGCTGATTTTATCACAGTAACTTTGCAGTATAATTTCAAGTCAGAGATTGTAATGCCTCCTGCTTTGCCCTTTTTGTCCAATATTGCCTTTGCTATTCT
>NW_004524618.1:9307604-9309158 GCF_000260255.1 Octodon degus | reverse complement strand
ATCTGTAACCCATTGGTTGTTGAGAAAAGTGTTAATTAATTTCCATATGTTTATTGGGTTTTTGTGGTTTCTTTTGTCATTAATTTCAAGTTTCATTGCATGTGGTCAGACAATATGTATGGGACAATTTTTGTTTTCTTGCATATAGTTAAGCATGACTTATGGACTCGTTTGGTCTATTATAGAAAATTTCCCATGTGCAGCTCAAAAGAATGTGTATTCAGATGTTGGGTGGAACATTCTGTATATGTCCACTAAGTCCACTTGCTCCAAGATCTGGTTCAGCTCTGCTTCTTTTTTGCTAGTTTTTTTGTCTGCTTTACCTATCTTTTTGAGATAAGGGGGTGTTATAGTCCCCTATTAAGATTGTTATATTGATTATTAGAAATTTTATGTCCTTTAAAATTTGACTTATATAGTTGGGTGCTCCTTTATTTGGTGCATACATATTTATGACTGTTATCTCTTCTTGAACTTTCACCTAACCAGTATATAGTGATTTTCTTTTTCTCATTTTATCATTCTTGGTTGTTTCCAAACAGAGTAGATACTCCTGCCTTCTTTTGGGTCCTGTAGTATGTAGCATTTTTTTTTTTTACCATCCTTTGATTTCCAGTCTATGAATTTCTTTATGGGCTAATTGTGTTTCTTGTCAGCATATGTTGTTGGATTTTTTTTTCTTAATCCACTCTGCCTATTTCTTTTAATTGGTGAATTGAGTCTACTTGCATTGGCGGTTATAATTGATATGCATTGACTTATGTTTGTTATGTTATTTTTCTGTTGTTGGCTACCTAATTTTATCCTCTGTTTAATAGTTTCCCATGTTTGGTGGGTTCTTTCTGTTGTGGTTCTTGGATTTGTGGTTATTTTGGTCCCTTTCTAGAATATCTTTTAGTATTCTGTGTATGGTTGGCTTGGTCATCATGAATTTCTTTAGTTGTTCTTTGTCATGGAAGAATTTCAATTCTCCATTAAACTTGAAAGAGAGCTTTGCAGGGTAGATCAGTCTAGGTTTGAATTTGTTTTCTTGGAGGACTTGAAGTACTTCACTATATGCTCTTCTTGACGTAATGGTTTGTGAGAATAAATCTGCTGTTTTTTTGATAGGTATTCATTTAAACATGACTAATTTCTTTTCTTATGAGGCTTTTAGTACATTGTTCTTGTGCTGAATTTCTGGGATCATGATTATTGTATATCTGGGTGTAGTTTTAAGTGTGTTGATATTATTTGGAGCTCTATATTCCCCAATTACGTGAATGTGAGTGTTTCCCGTGTTTGGGAAGTTTTCTGCTGTTACTTCTGCTCATATTCTTTTTATGTTATTTATACTCTGTATTCTCTTCAGATTCTATAAATCTGTTGCCTTTTTATGTTGTTTGTATTGCCTCCTTTTTTCTCACTCATGCCTATTAGTCTTATGTTGTTCAACTTCCCATTGTCTTGCAAATGTTGAATTGTTATTTCCTGAACCTTATTTATTTTTAAGAGCTCTTTCCTTACCTTTCCACTAGCTGCAATGGTGTCTTCAAGGTCTGAAAGTCTATCTTC
>NW_004524618.1:9298463-9307064 GCF_000260255.1 Octodon degus | reverse complement strand
TTTTTTTTCCCACCTTTCAGATTGTCTCTGGTCTGATTTCCTCTACACTCTTCTGTAGTTGTTTCTTTACTTCAGTTGCTATTATTTCAGAGATTCCAGGTGTGTGTGTGTGCCTTCCTATTTCTTCTATGCTTATGTCTCCTGGGTTTATTCTGTGTGGATTTGGCCTCAGAATGTATTTTTCTCCTTTTTGTCATTTAGTATTTCAGAAAGAACTCTTTATTTTTATTTCTATGATAACTTTTTATGGGAAGTTTTGTGCTATTCTGCCCATATTTTTTTAATGTCATTTGTATTGACTCCTTCTTTCTCATTGATACTTATTAGTCTCACATTGTTCATCTTTGCATCATTTTGCAAGTGATGGATTATTCTTTCCTGCATCTTCGTTGTTTTTAAGAGATCCTTTCTTACCTTTTCACTAGCTGCACCAGCGTCTTCAAGATCTGAAACTCTGTCTCCACTTTCACTTAAATGGTTTTGCAAGCTTGTGATTGAGATTTTAATTTCCTCTATATCTCTTTGACTCTATTTCATGCTATCTATTTTTTTCCTGTATTGCTCATTCAAGGAATCCATCATTTTTCTAATCTCCTCTATTTTTTTTTTTATCAGTATCTTCTTTAGAAGCAGTTATAAATTCTTTTACTGCAGTGTTTTTTTTCAGATTGGGTTTCTTCCCTATGTTTCTGTAGTTGATTCTTTACTTCAAATGCTATGAGTTCTGAGAGTTCTTTTTTTATTTCAGAAAATAATTCCGCTCTGAATTCCTCTATAACTTTCTGCTGTTGCTTATTTACTATAGACGCTATTAATTCATACATTAGAGCTGAGCTAGTAGAAAAGAATTCCACTCTGAGATCCTCTATGACTTTCTGTTGTTGCTTATTTACTATCGATACTATTAATTCATACATTTGAGGTGAGCTAGTGTCCTCTGCACTTGTTCTGGGTGGGCATTCGGTTTCCTCCATATGTTTCTGCATTTGATTCTTTACTGCCAATGTTATTAACTCAGGGATTTCTTTTTTTATTTCCAATCTGAGTTCTTCTATACCTTTCTGCAGCTGTTTGTTTATTTCAGAAGCAATTGATTCTTTGCTTTCAGCTGTGTGATTCCCAGTTTGTTCTGTGTTAGTGTCCTCTGCACTTATTATGGGTGGGCTTGGATTCTGAGATTGCATTTTGTTCCTTCTCGTCATTTTGTGTAGCACTGTCTTCGGACCTTTGTTGTAGATCTTTGTTGCAGTTATAACCTTAGCACCTACTGAAGTTCAGGTGCAGATCTACAAAGTTTGGATTTATCCAGCTGTGCCTGGCTTGGGTCTGGCTGCTGTGCTCAGCTCTTTCCTGATGCTGCCCTTGGGGGTGAACCTGTTGTGCCCCTCTGGCAAGATGTTCTGCTCCTGTACTAGCTGGGTGGTTCTGTCCCCTACACTCCCTGCAGGGATTGCAGCTGCAGAGTTTCACCCAGGCCTGTATGCCAGGCCTGAGCTGAGTCTGGAGGGAACAAGGTGGAGTAGGGGGGAGAGGCAGCTCTCCTTCACACTCACTGGGCCTGGGCTAGGACTGGCTCTGGGGGTTCCCGGAACGCGGCAGAAATTTCTACTCGGCACGGAGGGGGGGTACTACAGAGTCATGCGGGGTGTCCCAAGGAGGTGCAAGAGGGTCTCACCCACACTATGCCTGGGCTGGGACCAGTAGGTCCTGCTGGCGCAGGGTAGCTGGAAGCTCTCCCACACACTCACTGGGCCTGGGCTAGGACTGGGTCCGAGGATTCCCAGAACCTACAGAAATTCCTACTTGGTGGGCGGGGTGGGGGAGGTGCTTTGTGATAACTTTTTATGGAAGTTTGATAGTAGGTATCTGTACCACTGGAGTCAGATCCTCTATGTAAAGAGTCATATATATATATATATATATATATATATATATATATATATATTCTTTCTCAGAGAGTCTTGTTTTGTGTGTCCCAAGATTTTTCCTTCTCTGTTGATTGAGTGTGAGATATTGGTCTCTGTTTGGCACTGTCCTTTGGTCTTCACTATAGGGCTTTTGTGAAGTTATTACCCAAGCACTTCCTGATATTATTACCCAAGGGAAAACTTGTGGTTAAGACAGTTATGGTTTCCTATTTACAGCAGAACAATTAGCAATACTAATAACAGCTAGTGAATTTTAGAAATGACAAATCTTTGTAATTACTGGGTTTGTACTTTAGACCATAGGAGCAAACATTATAGCTGTATAGCAAAGCAGATCTTATATTGGGAATTTATATTTAAATTAATTCCCTTGAGTTCCATCTGGGCACTTTCCCTTTATACACCTAGAGTCTTCCAGGCAGACTAGCTCACCCCGGATACCTACTGCCACCTCTGTATTATGAGAATGTTCCTGTAGTTTTAAGCCTCAGTCTGAGCTCAGCTGGGTCCAGCAGTATGGAATGGGTAGCATGTGCCTGGTGTCGTCCAGCCCTGAAGGTCCTTCCTGGTAGGCCCGGTGAGATGGAATGGGCAGTAGGTGCCCAGTGGCTGCTGGACCCAAAGCTCCTTCCTGGTAGGCCCTCAGATGTACAATGGGCCAGCTGCACCCTGTGGCTTCCTGTGTTGTGGCTCCTTCCTGGTAGGCTTGCCAAGGAAGAACGGGCCAGCTGCTCCCATTGGTTTCCAGTCCTGCTGCTCCTTTCCAGTAGGCCTGTGGAGGTGGAATGGGCTGGTGGTGCCCAGGGGCTACTGGGCCCATACTCTCTTCAGTTAGGCCCGCTGAGGTTGAATGGGCTGGTTGGATCCAGTGGCTTCCGTTCCATCAACTTCAGCATTGTTTTAATTTGCACCTCTTGAATGAAGAATGGTGTTGAACATTTTTTAATCTATTTGCCTTGTGAATTTTTTCATATGTGAAGAGTATATTCATCTCAGATGCCCAGTTTTGGATTGAATTTTTGGGGCCTGGTTTTCAAAAATTGTTTATACGTTTTAGAGAGAAGTCCTTTGTCTGAGAGACAATTGGTTACAATTTTTTTCCAATTCATGAGTTTTCTTTTTACTCTATGGAGATTTTTTTTTTTCTGCAGAAACTTTTCCAAATGATGAGATCCTAATTGTTTATTCTTTGAAGTATTTTCCATATGCTTTCGTTTTTGTTCATGAACTCTCTACTTACTCTTACGTTTTTAAGGTTTCTATTTACTTTTTCCTCTGGAAGTTTTAGTGTTCTGTTTTAATATCTAAGTCTTTGATTCATTTTGACTGCAGTTTTGTGAATGGTGATAGACATTAGTCTAATTTTTGCCTTTGGAACTATGGAAAGCCAGTTTTTCCAGTACAATTTATTGAAGAGACCAACTCTCTTCCAGGGAACATGTTTGGCTCATTTGTCGAAGGTACCATGACGGAGTGTATTTGTAGTTGTGTCTGCATCTTCTAATCTGTTTCATTGACCCTCAAGTCTATTTATTTGCCAGTACCATACTGATTTTTATCACAATAGCTTTGTAGTATAAATTCAGATCAGGCATTGTGATGCCTACTGCCTTTCATTCATTGCATGGGACTGCTTTTGATATTCTGGTCTCTTCTGTTTCCAGATGAATTTTAGGAACGTTTTTCTCTAGGTCTGAGAAGTAGTAATGATATTTTAATGGGGATAGCATTGAATCTGTTTAACAGTCTTGGGAATGTGGCCATTTTCACAATGTTGGTTCTTTCAATACAGGAGCAAGAAATATCTTTCCATTTTCTGAAATCCTCTTCAATCTTTTTTTTCCCCAAAATACTATTATTTTCATTGTATAGATTGCTTACTTCCTTTGTGAGATTGTGAATTTGTATTGTTTTATAGTATTTCTTTTTTGATAGCTTTGCTAATAATATTGTTAGTAGAGGTATTATTGAATGAGTTGGAAAGTATTGCTTTATCTTAAGTTTTATGAAATAGTTTTCAAATACTTGGTGTCCATTTTTCTGTGATGTTCGTTAGAATTCATCAGTGAAGTCATCCAGGCTTTAAATGTTCTTTATAGGATTTCTTAAATTATAAGTTTTATCTCTCCTAAATTATAAATCAATTCATATTGTGTATTTCTTCTTAAGTATGCTTTGGTAATTTGCGTCTTTCTAAGAATTTGTCTGCTTTGTCTAAGTTATGTAGTTCATTGATATTCTTTATAATGTTCTATAATGATATATTTTATTTCTTTAAAGTCAGTACTCACATTTCCTTTTAATTCCTGAATTTTGTAGTTTGTGCCTTCTCATTGTTTCATTTCTGGTTCATTCTGCCTTTGTTTGTTCGTTATGTTTCTTCAAAAAACCATTTTGTTTTGCTTTTATGGTTTCCTATTCTTTGCTTATTTATCCTTGTATCATTTACAGTGTTACTTGTTTTGACTTTTGGAGTTGTTTCCTTTTACTTATGGATTTAGATTTTGTATATCTTCACTTCATACCTATTCAGTTAGCTTCTAAGCATTTCTTCGGGTGGAAAAGTCTATGGAGAAAATAAAGGAGAACTCAGCTTCAAAGAAGCATTCTGTCATTTACAATTCCAACAGCTGTCAGTATGCTGCTTCTGAAGAATGTGTGTGTGCAATGCTAATACACACTTGTAAAGCACCATGAAATAGAAGTTGCATGAGATATTGTTGCTGGCTCTGGGTCTGCAGTTGAACTTGTGGAGGGGCACTCCCTTGGGCTCTAGGATTTCAGTGGAATAGTGTAGGACATTGCTGTGGGATTCAGGCTCTCAACTGGGTTCTTTGGGTTTCTTATTATGTGAAGAAACCTGCATTCTTTTGAATTTGTCTCTTTGGATCAATATTTAAAATAAACCTATAAATTATATATTCTGTATTAAATCTGTTCCCTTGTAAAGCATGACTACAACAGATAGCTTCAATTTTCATTTCCTATGTGTATATATCCATTTTAGTTCTTTCTCTTGCACAATTGCTCTATATAATATTTTGAGTGCTATATTGAACAGGAATGATGCTACTGCAATCATTGTTTCTGATTTTAGAGGAAAAGGTCTTTTAACTTTTCCTTAATTAGCGTAGTGTTGGACATGGGTTTGTTGAAAATGATTTTTTAAATTTAATTTTACTTTTATTCCATAATTTTATTGAGAAACAAACAGCAATGAGACAGCTTCAAATCCGATTAGTAGGACAGTTTCAATAATTAATACATTGCATGTTGTTGTCTTAGTGGTTATTCATTGTACAAGATGCAGACATGATATCCTGTTTGTAAACGCTATTAGAATAAACCATTCTATTCATTGAATTAGGAGAATGGAGTTGTATATCTATCCTATTTTGAATATACAGATACAAAATGGTCCTTCATTTGTATGCCCTTATTTGGTTTAGTTTTGTCACTTAAATATTATAGTTGTGTGAATTCAGCAAAATATTCCAAAATAGTGCACTAGTCCATGATAGTAGTGGGTTTTCCATAAGACTGGTGATGTCAGAAGTTGTTGACTTGAGCCTTTTACAGCTCAGCATATTAATATGGCTTTACTTTTTATACTTCATTTTTATACTTTTCTGATGGATGGTTAAGACCAAGATAAAGCAAGTCCTATATAACAAGAAATGTAGCTTTTGTATCTGATAAGGTCAGTCAAATCCCCTCCGGACTTATCCTGAGATTCTGTATCACATTTTGTAGATCCTTTGTCAGTGTCAGCCATGTGGATGAGTCATGGCCATTGCTTGACCAGTTTGCTCTCTGTGAAAGCCTGAGAGAATGTTTTCTCTCCATGTGACTTTCCTTAGGCACACTCTACATCATTGATCACTTTCCTCTGTGGCCCCATAATCTCCTTGATCAGAAAATTTGGGACATAAGTGAATTACATGATGTTATAGTACAGGTTCTCTTATGTCCTGAGTTTTCACTAACCTTGAAAGGCTAGGGTCAAAATGTTGACTGTCCTTGTAACCCTCCTTTTTGTCTAATTTTTGGTCTGCAAACTTAAGCTGTTAACCTTCCAAAAGAGAAGCTAATTGTTATTACCCTAAACCTAGGCTGTTGAACTTAACCTAACTATCTGTCTGAGTATTAAACATCTTAGGCATAACATGGAACAGGTATTCTTCATCAAGTATTGATATGTTAAACTTTAAGTCCCTACAGAATATGAAGAAAAAAATTAAAAAACATATTTAAAAATAGGAATAGACAATTGCATATTTTTACATAGAAGTTTAGAAATCTAACCATATACAGCATTGTATACGGACAGTCCAGCAACTTCCCTTTTCCTGTCTCCTGTGTTCATTCACCACCCCCTTCCTTTTTAAACAGACATCTACCTGAGAGAAAGCATGACAGCAACTGGCATGTCATGACAAGTAGCACGTATTCAGAAGACCAGAATGATGGTGTTGCAAATGATTTTTATCTTTCTTTACCTACTTTCTTCAGAGTTGATTTTTTTTTAGTATCATGAATAGATATTTAATTTCATTAAAGGCTTTCTTTTTACCTATAGTTCTTGCTTTTGTTTGCGTGATTGCTTTGTAGACTTTGTATCAACCTTGCATCCTTGGGTTGAAGCCTTCTTGGTCATGGTATATGAGCTTATCGGTGATTTGTTGCATTCAGTTTGCTAGTGTCTTGTTGGGAATTTTGTGTGTATATTCTTTGGAGATACTGGGTTAGAGTTTGCCTTTTTAGATAGGTACAGAAAATCAGATTGGAAGTATGTCTTCCCTTTCCATCTCATTAAAGAATTTGGGGAGTGTTGATGTTAGATCCTCTTTAAAATTCTTATGAAATTTGGCAGTGAATCCATTAGCATCTAGGCTTTTCTTAGTGAGTAGGGCATGTTTTAGTCATTTATTGAATTTTGTTGACTGATATTACATTATTTGGGATTTTAACATCTTCTTTGTTCAGTTTTTGGTAGTTCACATGTATGTAGAAATCTATGTAGTTCTTCCAAATTCTCTAATTCATTAAAGTACAGAGTCTCAAAATAATTATCATTGATCTGTTGTGATTTAACTGGTTTCATTTGTAACACCATGATACACATCTTTTCACTTCTTCTGGTAAGTGTGGCTAAGGGTTTTCTATTTTGTTTATTCTCTCAAAGTACAGATCTTTTCTTTCTGATTTTTTGTAAATTTTGTTACCCATTTCTTTAATTTCTTCTCAGAGATTAATAATTTTCATCCTTTACTAATTTCATCTAGATTGTTCTTCTCTCATGAGGCTATTTATTTGATATAGCTTCTGCCTACCTGATTCATATATTCTTTGCATAAGACTTTTGGCATTATTGGCTTTATTGTTTCTATCTAGGATATCCTTGAGAAGTTTTTCGAATGTTCTTTTGGTTGTGAATAATATTTTTTGCCATGCATATCCATTTTTGGATATGGCCAATAAGTCAGTGGTAATCAATACTCTTCTGGAGCCAGGCCAAAACTCCCTCATGATCACATCTCATTCTTTTTGGTCCATAGTCAGAGACAGTGATGTCTTGGGCATACATCTCTGTGAGCCAATCAACCTTCCTTTGGGTGTTAATGAAGATGACTGCCTGAGTGATTGTCAGGGTATCATATAAGTCACATAATGTGTCCAGCTTCTATTTCTCTCATTCCACATTGATGTAGAATTGGTGGATAACCTCCAGGGTCAACTCTTCCTTCTTGGCATGAATCTGAATGAGGTCTCTCATTAACTTCTTGATCACCTCAGAAGGCACTGTGGCTGACAACAAAACCACTGGGGTGTTGCTTTTGAGCTTTTGGAATATGTCATAAATCTGGTCCTTGCATCCACGGCTTAACATTTCATCAGCTTCATCTAACACAAACATCTTGAAGTATTTGGGAGACAGATATCTGCAGTTAAGCATATCAAACATATGGTCAGGGGTTCCCACGATGATATGGGGAGCTTCCATTTGCAGCTTCTTTACTTCAGTGTGCACTTGGTGCCCCCAAATACAGGCATGGCATGAGGCACCCATGTAATATCCTAATGCCATGACCACCTTTTGTATCTGCTGAGCCAATTCTCAAGTGGGATCCAGAACCAAAGCCTGGGTAGCCTGTAGATCTAATTCAATCTATTATAGAATGGATATGGTGAATGTGACTGTTTTCCCAGTCCCAGATTGGGCTTGCATAATCACATCATAATCTTTGATACAAGGAAAAATGGCACACTGCTGGATGGCAGAGGGCTTCTCAAGACCATAGGCATAGATGCCATGAAGAAGGGACTCAGAGAGGCTTATGTCACTGAAGCTGTCAACAATCTCATTCCAATTACTCTCGATGACGCCTTCAGGCTCTGTCCCATCTGGGCCATTGTCTCAGGATCGAGAATCTTGACTCACAGACATGATCCTCAGAAACTAAATGTCCTGTAAATTTTATCTAATTAAAATTAGTATTGGATTAATCTTCTTGGCCTCATCTATTAAGTTTTGGATAAATTTTTCTTGCTCTTCTCTTTCTTTAGTTTTTCTTTTTTAAAATTTGTTATAGGCTCTCCCTATGCAGCTCAAACTCATAGTGATCCTTCTATCTGAGCCTCCCCATCAGTGGGTTTACAGGCATGTGCCACC
>NW_004524618.1:9288177-9298173 GCF_000260255.1 Octodon degus | reverse complement strand
TGTGTGTGTGTGTGTGTGTGTGTGTGTGTGTGGCCAGCTCAGCCCACCAGGGGGCAGGGCTGGCTGGCATGTAGTGCTGGGGGATTGAACTGCGGTCCCTGTGCTTTGCTAAGCTAGTTCCAAGTAGGTGCTTTAGACCACTGAGCCATCTCACCAGCCCCAACAACATCTTTTAGATCAGACATTCTCTCCTAATCCTGTCACTTTGGCTGTTCATGTATTACACAGAATTTATCTTGGGGATTTCTGTTTGGCATCTTTTTATACGCTTTATTTTTTTTTTTAAATTTGTTTCATATTTCAAATAGTTTGGAATCAATGATCAATTTATTAATTTCAGTATCTGTCTGGCTAATCATTTTTGAATTTGCTGAATTTCTTTGCTTTCTATTTTAATGTTTCATATAATTTAGATAATTAGTATTTTAGTTCCTGTCCATTGTTGCCCTTTAGATATACTTTAGGGAACTTGAGTTTGAGAAAGCATTTTTTGCCTTGTTTCCTTAGATTTTTTTCTGTGCTGAGGGTTGTTTGTTTGTGGCACCCAGAGTTGAACTCATAACTTCATGTTTGCCAGGCAGGTGCCATATTACTGAGCTGTATCCCTTGGCCTTATGCTGCAGATTGAGATCAAGTACAATGTAGAGTTGTTGTTAGTAAGAGTACCTCCATAGTTAGATTTTGCTTTCCCATGATGTCATTTTGGATTTATTTGCCTAGAGACATTATCTACCACTTTGACCTACTGTGTTTTATAGACTTGGACCCAATCACAGTGTTACAAAGAGAAAATTACTATTCATTATAACAACATCAATAGAGCCAAAAATACACAGGTCATGAACATTAAAACTTGACTTTAAAGTTTCACTCTTCAATCAATGCCTCTTACAGACTGTAGCATACAGCTATTAATCATTAGGCTGAGATGTGGTGTGATGGGAAAGCAAAAGAGGAAAGGAGAAAAGAAGGTTATTAAGTCCTTAAAAACTGGTGGAGAGAGCAGAGATACCAACCCCTAAAAATTAGACAGGAAGTTGGATTCCTTAGGACTTTTGAGTAAGACTTTTGGAGTAATGGACTAGTGTTGGGTGGGGGTTGAGAGAACATTTGTGGAGGCAGAGAGAGGGATGCAGAAGAAAGTAAGTGTGATAAGAAATCAAGGGAAGCTGCAAGATTGTTGGAATCTGTTAATATGTATTTTGTGATTTTGATGGGATCCTCTGTGCATGTTTTTGGTAAGGTTTTCCCTGTCATGTCCATGAAATGTACTGCTATGGTTTGTGTCTAGTTGTCCCCACAAAGCTTCATGCAATCATGGAGTAACTTTTGGAGTTTGTGATTGGTTCCTGATCAAGTGCTGGGATTATGGGTGTGAGTTCCCTGGGCAGATACTCTGCATTACAATGTAAGGAGGGGAGAAAGGCTCGCTAGCTGCCTGAGCTGCTGTGCTCTCCTTTGCTCTTTTCCCTTTGATTCTGCCATGGACTGTTGCTCTCTACTATGGAGCCAGCTGAGTATGGACTGAAACCTCCACTGACTGTGAGCTAAATAAACCTTTACTTTCTTAATTTTGGGTGTTGGGTATTTTGTCCTATCAAGGAGAGAAAAAGTAACTGGGACAGATACTATTGGTCTAGATGACGCTGCACCCACCTCCTGACTGCAAGTTGTCCTTTGGGAGTGGTTAACTGCAAACCTTTGTTTCTGCCCCAAGATTAAACCACCTCAGTTAATATAGGAAGGGAAGATTGTGGCATAGATCCCTCATTAGCAGCTTTTCTGTTGACTTCTTCTAGGGATTTCTCACCTGCTCACTTCATTTTAGGGCAAATCCTGCCAGAGTCTCTACCTTTTCCAGTACAGGTCTTTTGTCTATGAATCACCAGAAATTTTCTGACCCAGGCTCCACATTCTGTCCTTCATCAGCCACTGTCCAAAAAAACAAACAAACAAACAAAAAAAGCTTCACACTCTAATCTGCAGAGCACAGTGCAACCCCAGGCCTCCTGTCCTCTGTGCCATTCCAGCATGGGATGCTGGATGTTCCCGTGGGCTCCTGCCAGTGTGACTCTGCAGTGCACTAGTCATCCCCAAGCACAGCATCCCCAGGGTGCTGGGGAGCAATGAGCATAAAATTACTTTGGGGTCTCTCAAGCCTGCTCTTCTCTCAGTTCTACTGCACCCAGATGCAGCCCATTCATGTAATCCTTGGGGCTTCGACCTAGCAGTGCTTGGATTCAGGTCCTTTTCCAATTATTCAGTCCCCATTGGTGCCCTTAAATAGAGAGCTTTCTGGCTTTAGTTTTAGCCCTGGTGTGCAGATATGTCACTCGCCCTACATCTCTTTCAGGTAAGGAGGTCAGCCTGTTTCTGAGCCTACTGATTGTGAGGCCACTGTGGAGAAGTGGATTCCATCTCTGGGATTCCATTTCTCAGATGATATGTATCCTTGACCAGGGCTGTGCACTGTGCCAAGGAGTAGTTTGGATTTCCCTCACTGATCCTCTTCATGTTGAGCTTGGTCCATTGAATTTCTCTTTGCATTTGTCCTCCCGCATATGACTTTCCCAGTAGCTCCAACCTCAGGGTACTTGCCTTTGTCTGGTGCATTACCCAGAGTCTAACTCTCCTGCTACTGCATCCTAGATGGCCATCAGGATTTACTGCATTGACTTTATTTTATTTTAATTTTAGTTTTTTTTTTTTAAATGGCAAACCTGTATTTAATAGAATATTCTTGACATCTACTGGTGTAAAAGGGCTTTGTGCACAGTTTATCCTGCTGATTAAAGACCTACATGGCTGAGTAAGGCAGTTCCTTCCACTTCTGCCTCCAACAGATTTTCTTGAAAATCTCTGGGATTAGTAAAAGGCCACGAAGCTCCTTCCGGACAATGGCTTTATCACCTGGCTGCAGGGAGCCATTCGGCATGGGCAGCCACAGCCACACACCGCGGGGCTGTCAGTCAGTGGTGTCCAGAGTGTCTCAGTTTGTGCTCATCTGGCTGAGGTCAGGCAGCCCAGAGGCCTGGGGCCCTAGTCTTTGATGGTAGGTAATCAGCCTCAGCTTAATGGCCTTCTTGCTGATTCCGGCATTGTGGCAGTTGTTCACCATAGTGGTCATATTCTTACAGGACTCAGGAGCCTCTTCTATAACTAGTTTGGGTGAGGCCACCCAGATTACAACTCCCATATCTGCCAGTTTGTCTAACACATCCTGGAAATCTAAATTACATGGAGATTTTGCTCTGGAAAATGCTCAGCCTGCACCATGACAGGTGGTTCCAAAGTCTCAGTCACGCCTTGTTCGGTCCTAGTGAGAATATAACTGCATGTACCCATGATGCCACCAATGCGCACGGGCTGTCCAGTAAGCTGGTAGTCCACAGTGATGAGTGAGTGGTGTGGAGGGAAAGTGTGGTGGACCACTTCCTGTGCACCAGCAGCATCTGCTGCTTCTTACCCACTCTCTACTGCTCTACTTTGGCAATGTTGTGGGAGACATCGTAGATCACGTGCAGGTTTTGGTCATCTAGGGTTGTGTTGAGATCTTGGCAAAAGCCTGGAAGGTTAGGAAAGCCATGGATGGGCGGTTGACACGGGCATGGTTGCCAGCAGCTGCCATTCCTTTTAGGTAGTCCTGGCCCTTTGGGGAGGAAATCTGAGCACAAGCCAACTGCTGGTCATTGACTATAATCTTGTTTCTCTTCATGGCCTTTTCCATAGCTACCAGTGCATCTGTGGCTACCTGGTGGCCCAGGCCCTGGCTTCCACTGTGGATCATCATGCACACTTTCCACTTTGGCCAATGCCCGTCTTCTTCACAGCATATTCATTGATGATCTCGTCTACAACCTGGATTTCTGCATAGTGGTTGCTCACACCCAGGATCCCCTGCTGAGGAAGGCCTCTATTCTTGGCCCTTATTGAGACCTTGTTGGGGTCAGCCTGCAGCATCTTTCCATACCCCTCACAGTGCCCCTTGTCCTTGGTCCAGGCATAGCCTTCTTGCAGGGACCAGTACACACCCATCTGCAAGGCCTCTTCCAGGTCTTTGGCATTCATTGAGATGACCCCTTTGGACCCCACCCCAATAGGAATGTGGTCAAAAATCGTTTGGTCTAGTTGTTTCTTGATGGGCTGGACATTGCTTTCATCCAAGTTGGTTCTCAACAGGCGGACACTGCAGTTGATGTCAAATCCGACACCACCCGGGGACACCACTGCTTCTCAGTCACTCATATCAAAAGCTGCCATGTTCCCAATAGCAAACCCATAGCCTGAGTGGACATCAGGGAGCCCAATGGATCAATCAACAATTCCAGGCAGGGCTGCCACATTGCCAATCTGCTTCATGGCTGGCAAGAAGCCACAAACACCGCCTCCTCCACAGGCATTCCTTACCTCCTCAAACATTAATTTCTCTAAAGCACCATTCACATAGGAAATGCCTCCCCCTGCGTATTAGGCACACAGCACGTCTTTGTCCTCCAGCAGTTCTTCCTGAACTTCTCCAGGAACTGCAGCTCATCACTGCAGCTGCGGCTCATGGTGGCGAACACTACTGCGAGGCAGGTCACTGAGGAGAGAAACTGCCCTGCATTGACTGTAAAGACAGAACTTACCCCATCCTGCACAGACTTAGTGATAAAGGTCATCATCATTTTAGTAGCTTTTGGACATTCATGCATGTAGAGAGAGATAGGCCTAGTCTGCCTCACATCTGACTGACTTTTCCAGTGCAAATCAGGTATTATTATGGTAGTATATTTTAGAAATATGGAATTTACTTAATAGTATAAAACTAATACATATAGCTTTCTCCAAACAAAATCAAGGAAATTTGTATGTAGAGAGACTTTTTTATGGATCTTTAAGGTTCACTCATATATAATTAGTAACTGTTTATATTTTTATATGAATGTTGAACAAAAGGTTGCAATCATTTTCATATTCACTATCTTTCTTATTTACTCATCATACAAGCAAATTGCTATACTTTTCTTTCAATATCATAATGATTTGCTGCTTCAACCATTTGAAAAACCCATTTAACTTATTTTTAAATTATCCTAACTTGGTGACTCCAAAGTTTCTTTGCATGTAGTATTAAAGGCTACAGTTCTTAAACTTTCTGCAGGGAAATTAGTTTTTAAACACTAATTTTCTGAGTGTCATTTTCACATTGGGTTTGCAGAGGAACAGACAGAAAGAAAGAGGAGCTGGGAAGATCAGGTAAGAGTCTGTAGGACAAGGGGGAGAAGAGCGCCTAGCTGGGACAAGAGATGGGTGTCTCAGGTGTATGCCAAAGATGTCAAGTAGCAAGATGCCCTTTGCCTTTGGTCCCTTTTATCTGTAGAGTAAAAGGATTTCTGTCCTTACCCAGTGACAAGGGGCAGGGGTGGAGTGGAGAGTAAGAACAGGGGCATGCATGTGTCCATGTCTGCCACACACAGGACCTGTGCTTTTGCCTCACATACCGCTAAGCTAGCACAACCTCTCTCTAGGTGTTTCCTGCTTTCTACAAACCCTGTAAGTAGGTCCTAGTATACATGCTTTCTATAATGGTGAAAAGTATGGAATAAAGTGGAGTAGAATTTGTTTCTGTGTGGATAGAAATTTCTAAGCTTTTTATATGGTGTATATATGGTTATTGCCATTGAACTCACATTTTAGAGAGTTGCTCCCAGTGTAGCACTTCTTGGACAGCTAGCATGGAGGCTTTCTGTGTAGCAGGACACAGGCCTTCAAACACGGAGCTTTGTTCATTCCCCAAACCCCCTGCTTGCCTCCAGCTGCAGGTGTTCATCCTGGCAACCCAGCATAGGCTAATGGACCCTGGATTTGAAGTTTAAAGACGTGTGTTGCAAAGTCACTGTAAGGTGGAAGGGACAGGCAGTTTTGAAACAGAAAGGGAGCTGTGCCCCCTGGACCTCTCCAGATTGAGCCCAGGCCTGCCATGCAAGGCCTTGACCTTCGACCATGACCTTCGACCATGCTCTTGGGACCCCTCTACCCCTCCAGATCCAGCCCAGGCCCCCACGTGAGTGAGACTTTCCACCGTGCTCTCAGGACCCCTTCACTCCTCTAGAGCCAGCCCACACCCAGGCCCTGCAAGAGTGTGGGAGAGCTTCCCATTCCCCTGCTCCTGCTGGTACCCTCCAGACCCAGCCCAGACCTGGCATACAGGCCTGGGATGAAACTCTGGAGCTGAAGTCCCTGCAGAGAGAGTAGGCACCAGAACCACCCAGCTAATCCAAGAGCAGAACATCTTGCCAGAGGAGTTCATCCAACAACAGGTTCACTCCCAAGGGCGGCAGCAGGAAGGAGCTGAGCACAGTAGCCAGACCCATGCCAGGCACAATTGGATGAACTCAAACTTCATAGATCTGCACCCAAATATCAGTAGGTGCTAAGGTTATAGCTGCAGCAAAGCTCTACATCAAAGGTAGAGGAAAGTGCTATACAAAATGACAAAGAGAAGGAGCAAAATGCAATCTCAGACCCAAAGCCCACCCAGAACAAGTGCAGAGGACACTAGCACAGAAGAAATTGGGAATCACATAGCAGAAATGTCTGAATCAATGCATCTGAAGGAAAGAAACAACTGCAGAAAGATACAGAGGAACTCAGATCAGAAATAACCTCTGAAATAAAAAAAGCAGAAAGGGAGAAAAAGGCACATAAGGAGAACTTTATTGAAGTCATCAAATTCTGTAAGGTTGAAAAACTTACAGCATGTCTCTATACTACCTAATAAATGAGTACCAACAGTCATTTTTCTTCTTCTTTTGTCATGCTTATCCCCTGGGATTTATTATTTGATCATTTTTCTTTTAATGGCCATAAACAAAGGGGTAGGCTATTAAGCTTTGGAGTACCTACAGATGTGAAATTAGAAAGAAGAGAATGAGATGAAGTTGAGGGTCTGGAGATTTCTTTTACCTTTTCCATGCATATGACATAATCAAAGTCAACTTGGTATAATGGCAGTGATGTATAGTGGAGGACAAGCAATTATGTTAAAATAGATTAAACTCCATGACTCTACCTTGGGAGAAAGAGAGTGAAAAGGATGAGAGTTGTGAAGGGAATTCATCCTGAGAGTGTGCATTTGCAAGCCAGGAAGAGTTTGGGGGCTGGGATTATGCAGAGCACCTTTGATTAAATTGACAGAGATCTTTAAAGATGACTGTGTACAAGTCTTTGGGTCATGGGGGAAGACTTTACGATCACACATTTCCATTCTCTTTTTGTTGTCTGAGATTTTCATCACCTATCACTTCTATTGCATGAGTGAGTCTCAGAGCTCTCCAGGTGATTCTGATCTGGTGGTCTTTGAGTTACATTTTTGAAAAGATTGAATTGAATTACATGCTCCTGATCTTCTCCCTCTATAGTCTCAGAGCTATAGCTCAAGCTAATTTGCCTCCCTAAGAAGTATCTATTGCATCTATTCAGATTCTTCCCTCCAGTTTTGAAAACAAAAATATCCTCATAAAAGAATCATCTCACAATTAATGTGGCATCCTAGTTATTTTGATTTCATGAACTGAGTATTATAAAGGAAAATAAATAATTCTAGACATGTTTCAGTGTGCACTTCATAAGTTAATAAACCAAAATATGCCTTGTGAGCATGTGAATAAACTAAGGCTTACAACTAAGAAAGAAAGAAAGAAAAAAAAAAAAAAAGCAGTAGACTCCACAGAGAGGCTTTGCGCTAATGGAAGAGTCACTCCTGCACACAGGCACTTTTGAAGAGGTATTTGGGAGTGTCACTAAATCTGTTCTTCTGGGTTTAAATCAAGCTAGAGAAAAGTGCTCTCTGCTCCTGAGATGAGGTGCAGGAGAGCAGGGGCAGGGCAATGTGTGTGGAACCCAGGCCTGTCTTCTGCCTCTCGGGAGGTCTCTGGATGTAGAAAGCGTACTAGATTTTCAGGTCAGTTGTAGAGACAGTAACTGAATGCTTGCAGCAGGACAGTCATTCAGCTCTGTGATTGATTTACTGAGCATAATTTCTCCTGTCAAGTACCTACATAAGGACAACCACATGTCAGTGGTTGCTTGGGTTTTTAATTCTGGAAAAGTATTGTGGGGCTGCCTCTCCAAACTTAATATCACAAGCATTTCAGTTACTTGCGATGTTAGCGGTCCTGGCTGTGGCAGGAGGTGGGTGGGTACGTATCTGATCATTTTGTTTATTAGGGGTTGATGGGGTAGAAGAATGGATGGAGATAAGGGGAAGGGTGCCACACACACACATCCACACCCACCCAACCCCACTTGCATATTTAACTGTCATTTTAGGTTTGCAGTGAGCCATTTAATCCTCAGAGGAAATAATTTTGGCTTAGTGAGAGGTGAAGGAATGAGCTCATGTAGGCGCTGGATTGGCTTGCTATTCCTCAAGACGCCCCTACCCCCGAAACCCCGCCCAGCCTTTGTAACTCGGGTGTGTCCCACAACTAGCACAAGTCCTCCACTCTGGTCTGATGTGCTTTTCTGGGTCCTCAGGGCAGCAGAAACACCAGTTCCATCTGCTGGGCGCCCGTCTGCCCACCCTTCTCTGCCTGGGCCTTTAATCCTGGAGGACATGCCTCATGGGAAAACAGTGTGATGAAAGTGCTGCCCCTGTCTTCCAGTGGATTCCGCTGACTTCCCCAGGGGGACCACAGGAGGGTCTCTGGGCAGAGGGCTGTCTTTGGATTCCCTAGACTCACCTCAGGTTGCCTCTCTCTGTAGCCAAAAACTAACTTTTAATATGAGTTATTCCCGGAGGCGCCTTAAGCAAGGTGAATTGGGATTGGGGTGTGCAGTGTTACAGAGACCTGGAGACTTTGAAATTGGAGCTATTTATTTACTTAACTTTTAAAAGAGAATACAAAACGGTAAAAGAAAAAAAATTAGAAATGATACAAAATTCCACAATGTATGTATGTATGTATGTATGTATGTGTGTAATGAGGAGTTTATGTGAGGTTTAACTTTTTAAAAATTTTTTATTTTGCAGTACTGAGGATTAAACTCAGGACCCTGCACTTCTCAGGCAAGTGCTTATTCTACTGAGCTATCTGCCGGGCCCTAACATTTTCTTAATTTTATCTCAATTTTATGTTGCATATTATATCATCATCATCATCATCATCATCATCATCATCATCATCATCATCATCATCATTATTGTTATTATTGGCAGAAGCGGGGATTGAACTCAGGCCCTTGCACTTGCCAGGGAAGCGCTTATTCTACTGAGCCATCTCCCTGGCCTCTTTTGTGTATTATACAAAATTAGACTCAGCTCCTTCTATGAAATGTACTTAACATATAATTCCTCCTTTATCAAGATAGCTATTTATTCCTTGTCCTTCTACCTATTTGTTCTTCAAGTATAAAATTGTGGAAAGAAAGATCTTCACCTAATGGTGATGTCATTTGCCTTACTCCATGTTACGGATATTTTGATGAATTTTTGTTGTGTGATTTTTTTTCTTTTTTGGGAGGGCTGTACCTTTCTGTCTTATTTATTCATTACTTAATTTTGGTATCAGGAATCAAACTCATAACTTTGTGCTTGCCAGGCCTCAGCTGTGCCCCTGCGTTGCATACTTGGCTGTACTGTTTATTGTTTTTTTTTTGTATCTTTTAGGTCTACACATAGGCGCTGGATTGGCATATTATTGAGAAAACAATATGCAGTATATTAATTATTGTAACTATCCTACTAACCTGTTTTTTCTTTTTACCTCATTATCTCCTGTGTTTAATAGTTTGCCCTATTTTTGGGGTTCTTTCCATTCTCATTCATGAAGTTGTGGTCATTTTGATCGCTCTCTAGAATATCTTTTATTAGTTTGTGTAAGGTTGGCTTTCTTGTCATGAAATTCTTTAGTTGTTCTTTGTCATGAAAGTATTTCTCTTCTCCATTATCCCTGAAAGATAGTTTTTCAGGGTATATCAGTGTGGGTTGGAATTTGTTTTCTTGCAAGACTT
>NW_004524618.1:9286881-9287977 GCF_000260255.1 Octodon degus | reverse complement strand
GTTGATGTTCTGTGGAGTTGTATATGCTTCAGTTACCTGGATGTCAGATTGTTTCCCTATATTTGGGAAATTTTCTGCTATTACTTCTGTCCATTTTCTTTTTATACCATTTGTTTTGACTACTTCTTTCTCATTGATGCCTATTAGTCCTATGTTGTTCATCTTTGCAGTGTCTTGCAGATGTTGAATTATTTTTTCCTGCATCCTAGTTGTTGGTGGTTTTTTTGTTTTTTTGGTTTTTTTTTTTGCTTTTTTTTTCTGGCTTTACTGGGGCTTGAACTCAGGACCCTGCACTTGCCTGGGAAGTTATTATTTTACTGAGCTATCTCCCTGTCCCCTTCCTAGTTGTTTTTAAGAGATCTTTTCTTACATTTTCACTAGATGCAATGATGGCTTCAATGTCTGAAAGTCTATTTTTACTTTCATTCAAATGGTTTTGCCAGCTTTTGATTGTGGTTTTAATTTCCTGTATATCTCTTTGAATCTGTTTCATGCATTCTCTTTCTTTCCTATATTGCTTATTAAAGGATTCCACCATTTTTATATTCTCCTCTATTTTCTATCAGTTTCTTCTTTAGTGGCACTTAGTTCTCCTTTCATTATAGTTATCATTTCTTTTTATATTTCAGCTATCTGATTTCCTCTATACTTTTCTGACACTGTTTCTTTACTTCAGATGCTATTATTTCAGAGATTTCAGGTGTATGATTTCCCATTTCTTCTATGCTATTGTCCGTTGTATTTGTTCTGGATTGGCTTGGAGCCTGAGAATGCGTTTTGCTCCTTCTCTTTTTCATTTTGTATAGCACTGTCTTCTGACCTTTGGTGTAGACACAATAGGGTTATTATCTTTGCACCAGGACCAGATCTACCAAGTTCAAACTCATCCATGTGGGTGTGGCTTGGGTCTGACTGCTGCGCTCCACTTCTTGCTGCAGCCCTTGGTGGTGAATCTGCTGTGCCACGCTGGGAAGATGATCTGCTTCCGGATTATCTGCGTGGGTCTTAACTCTAGCCTCTGTACAGGGAGTTCTGCCACAGGGTTTCACAGCGGGCCTCTCTGATGGAGGATGTTCCACTCACATGCCAGGCCTGG
>NW_004524618.1:9278692-9286682 GCF_000260255.1 Octodon degus | reverse complement strand
ACCTTGGTGAGGTAGTTCTCCATGCTGTTGTTAGAAGGCTGTGGGTTTAATGAAGGAGCCACTAAGCTTTCTGTGCGATCAAAACTTCTGTGTAGCCCCAAACTCTGCTTAAAGTTTCCGACACAAGAACGCTCTGGAACACTGCTCAATACAGGTTTGCTTCGCTGGTTCTCCTCCAGAAGTTGGTTGATTGGCCAAACTTCTAGCCTCTCATAAGCCCGAGGTTCAGACTTCGCAGCAGGCAACTACAGCGCAGACCTCTTTTATTCTCTTTTGCCTCTTTTACTCTTTTGCTGGCTCTCTCTTTTTCTGGCTTTCTCTTGTGCGCGCTCTCTCGGACGGTTCCGTCACTGAATCCTCTCTACCCCTACTAACCTGTTTTGCACGTGATTCACAAAGGTGAGAAAGCTGCTCTCCTCGGTGGTGCTCATGGTGTCCTGGAGGCCAGCTGTGGAAGAGTCTGCCGACCTGCTCGGATTCACACCTTTGCTCAGAGCCTCTAGAAATGAGAAGGCCGCAATTCTGATGGAGGAAATCCTCGGTGTTCATCCATCCACTGCATAAGCAATGACGCGGTGGAGCCTCTCCTCTCTTTGCCTGTCCCTCTGTGCATCCTTCCACTTCTTCCCACTTCCTTTTCTTTGCTCCTGTCACTTCTTTATTAATATTCATAAATAATTATCCCAATAACCCCATATGTGCTTCTTCCTTCAGTACTCATTTTAAAGAAAAGGAAAGCTGGCCTGAAGTCTGTTAACAGAGCCCGAGAAGAGCGCAGGAACAGCTAGGATGTTCTCTGCTTCTGCCGCTCACGAGAAGCTCTGATTATTATGTGCTGCTATATGTCGCGAAGGAGAGGGCCACAGGCTAAAACCATGGCAGTGGGGTGACTGTGGCATCGCGCAGCAGGGTCCTGCTGTAGCTCTCTGTCACACTACAGAAGCTGACTCAGCTCTGGGGCCCACGATGCCTTAGGAGAGCAGTGTGACAGTGTGGTCCCAGCAAGCTGTGGCTTGACCAGCTTAAAGCTTATGTCGATATAAGGCCAGTAAGTATTTTCTTTGTGGTATATATGCTCAGTATTCAAAGTAAAGTTCAGGGTCAAAAGGTGCTATTTAGCAAAGCAATGTTATAGCTGTACTGAAAAATTATTCCCCTTTGTCATTAATTCCAGTACTTTTCTTCAGGGCCTTAATTTGGACTCAGAGCTTCCCCATTAACTATATAAATGGGATTAATGACTTGATTCCAGCAGAGAACATAAAGCACTTAAGTGACTGTTTCTGTCAGATGACACATTATTACCAGCAAGAGGTGGGAATATTAGCATTTATATAGGCCTTTGCTTGCGGAGTCTGTGCTCACGACTTCCTCGCCCACATATTATAACCCTAATGATTATTCCATGCTCCCTTTTTTGTCATGTTTGCAACAGTACAAAATGTGCAATGCTAAGGACAAAAAATGGCCAAAGAAGCCTACAAGCACCCTTCCCATGTGACGCATAGAACACTCATTGCCCTACTCAGGAACCTGACTCAAGTTGCCTGACCCAAGGCTTCTCTAGGCGTGCTTGGGTTTGGAGGTCTTATACTGTCGTCTCTTGGTGGAGAGGTTACTTGGAGGCCTTCCTAACTTTCTAAGGAGCCTTCTGTATGGAGCGTTTCCCTGTTGGGTAGCAGGACAGTGGTGGAACTAGAGTGGCAATTTCCTTTCCCTTTTTTTCACAACAAAACTGTCTTTTATTTATACTTTTGTGAAGTTAGTAACACATGACACTAGGTTGCAATCCCTATCAAAATACCACCAACATACCTCATAGACCTAGAGTGACCTTAATTTTTTCAAAAAATCATTTATTTATTTATTCATGTATTTATTTGATACAGGGTTTCACTAGGCAGCTCAGACTTGTAGTGACCCTCCTGTCTCAGCCTCCCCAGCTCTGGGATTATAGACGTATGACCATGCCCAGTTTCAGTGGCCAGCATGGTGTGCCTGCATGGCATATAGTACCAGGGATTGAACCTGGGTCCCTGGGCTTGCCAGGCAGAGGTGCTTAGACTGCTGAGCTATCTCCCCAGCCCAGTGACCTTAATTTTTAACAAGAACTTTGAAATATTTTTTGTCTCCTCTGCTTGCATAGACTACTGCTACTAGGCTTACTGAGTTTTTAAAGCTGCTTGATCTTTAATTGGCCATCACAGCCAGGCTATTTGGTGTAATGAAGATAGATACTGGTTTGCTGGTGTGCCTATACTTTCTACAGTGTGCTATTTCTAGGATCTCAATTTCCTGCCTAATAGGTTAAGGGTTGACTGTGACAACAGTAACAAAGATAAAATTATTATTAAACATCAAGCATGGACTAAGCACTGAAAATTCATCATCACATGCTTCTCACAATAGTGTTATGAAGTAGAAGCTATTGTTATTCCGATTCTACAGAGAATGGAGCTGAGACACAGAATGTAAGTGAGTTATTCACTTTATCCAGCTTGCTTTCAACATGGCCTTCCAATGCAGCTGTTTATATTTGCTAGTAGCTGTACTCTACCTTGAACCCACTGACTCTAACATGCTATGAAGAGTTTTGTGATGGTTTGCACAAATACTTATATGTAATTTAGATTAACGTATAGGGTTTTGTGAACATCCTTGAATTCTACCCCCACATCATACCCAATCTTGACATGTTTATTCCTATTTGACTTAAGCAGCAACTAATATTTACAGAGAACTTTTTTAGGTGATGAGCTTTCTTTTACCATTAACAGTTTTAGTATTTGTGTAGCATGATCTTTATTTGTACAGGTGATGTAGTAAAGTCTAAAAAAACTTGCCACAGCTTCCACAACTATTAAGTGCTCAAAGTAGAATACAACCCTTTTATACTTCAACTTAGGGTTCTATAAATTTCTGTCTTGTACCATATTTATCAGCAACAAAGAACTCAGTACTTTCTCTGTGTAGTAGCTACTATTTTTCTAGTTGATATAAACATTTGAGATTGGTCTCCCAACTGGACTCTCTACCCCAGGATGACCATCTCTTCTTCTTTAGCTTTATCTCATTGGGAACGTAATAGCAGTTCTGAGGTGCTGTTCTATAATAGCAGTTCTGAGGTGCTGTTCTCTGCCTGCACTTCCACTGTATTTTTGTTACCCCCTCCCTCATTGGCTTCCAGTAAAAAAAGGCTTCATCTTCTCTGGGCTCTAGACCCCTAAGTTTTAATTAATGATAAGGAGCATCATTAACCTAACCTGAATTCTGAAGCATTTGACTCTGTTGGAGGTAAAGGAAGTAACATGTCCTACGGTTTATTCTGGAAATCACTTTGCTTGAAGAATTTGATAAGAATGAAAATAGCATTGGCTACACTCTGTGTTCCTGTGCCAGCTCTCTGGCCCCTGCCCCTGACCAAAGCAGCATTAGACTGTTAGAAAATAAGGTGTCTTCCACTTGCCAATCACAAAACCTGGTGCATTAGATTTCTAAAAGAAGAAAAAGCCCTCAATATCCAGATTGTTATGGTTTTGGCAGATTTAATCAAATGAACTTCCCTTGCTTTCCATTTGTCTTTCTTTTTTTTTAGTCAGGTTACTTTATTCAACAGTTTCCAAGGGTAGATGACATGGTAACAATAAAGATGGCCAAGCTACATTCTGAATACTCGTGTCCTCTCTGTCCCCAAAGCCATGTGCCATGACCCAGGTCTCACAGCTATGTGTGTACACACAGAATCTTGTCTTTCTGAACGTTCCTAGCATGTCCTTCTTTGTCTTTCTGATTGTAGAATGGAAATGGTGCTTTTGGGCATATCAGATGGCTATTTAACAAAACTCCTAGATATTTTGGGGGTAAGCTCACTGTACCCCTTACATTTATAATGGTAAGTTAATATAATGATGCAAATCACATGCTAGGTTAAAAAACATAGGCAATGGATATGGGCAAATCTAATTTCTAGCACCATGGCCTTCTGATGTTGAACCATTCATTTTACAACTGTAGACCTCAGTTCTTACACTTATAAAATGATTGTGGTTGCAAAATTCTGTCCATCTTACAAAACTGCTATGAGAATTAAGAACAGCATTTACTATTGCACTTGACACGTAGTATGTACCTGGAAGTATAGTTATTGTAATTCCACTACTGCTATTATTAGTAATAATATTGAACTAAAATTGTTACAAAAAAGTTCTAGGCGCAAGATATCCAGGTGATATTTCCCTGGGTGCTGGAATGAAGGCAGCCATGGAAATCCGGATGAGTTGGGAATTTCATCCCCGGTGAGTGCAGCCGAGGGAGGGACCTGCGCCTGTCTAGCTGCCCTGATGGAGCAGTGGCAACGTGGGCCCTAACTCAGCTCAGTCACCTTCCTTTGCAGAGATGCTTCCTGGCTGAGGTGTTCCAGCACAGCCTACTCTTTCTCTCCTTCTTCAAACAACAGCTAATCCTAACTGATAAAATTAAAGGATGCCTTTGACATCTACCGTTTTAGTGCAATAAAACTTAATAAGAAATACCTGAACTGGCTAATGGTGTCAAGACCTTTCTCTTGGAGCGAGCTAATTTTCTCTGAACATGGAATTCCTCTCTCAAAATAAGATGAACGTCTCTCTGTACATCTAAAGCCTCATGCCACAATTAATCAAAGCAGTCAGACATGGCATTCCAAGTGCTAACCTGCACCTGCCAAATACAGATTCCAGCTGAAGATGCTGTAGTGAGAAGTGTAGGCAGCGGCAAGCCTGTGGCTCACGGGGCCCACATCTTCCCCTCCTCTCCACATGAAGTATCTCATTAGGAATGATAGCTATGGAGAGACTATTCTTTTCAGTAAATGGTCCTCAATATCCACACAAGGAATAATGAAACTAGATCCTTATCTCTCACCAGTTATAGAAATCAAGAAAAATGAGTTAAAGACTTAAGCGTAAGACCTACAATTACGAAAATACTAGAAGAAAAAAATAAGGGTACTTTTAGGATATTGGGATGAGCCCAATTGTTTTTGGACAAGACCTCAGAGTACAGAAAACAAAAACAAAGTAGACAAAGAAGATTACATCCAACCAAGAAACTTTTGTATGTCAAAGAAGGACAAGCATGAGGGTGAAGACAACTTACAGGATGAGAAAACCTATTTATAAAATATTGAACTGACAAAAGTTTAACATCCAAAGTATATAAAGAACTCAAAAAATAGAAGAAGCCAAAAACAAATAGCTGTATTAAGAAAGGCAATAAATCTAATTAGACATTCCTTAAAGAACACATGGCCAACAAATATATGAAAAATTCTCAGCATTATTAATCATGAAAATGCAAATCAAAACCACAGTGACAGGCTGGGAATATAGCTTGATGGTGCAGCATCTTTCTGGCAAGTATGAGGATATGAGTTCGATGCCACGAACCAAAAAAACTCCCCCTACAAACCAAAAAAACACAATGAACAAAAATATCAGATGTCACTGCACTAGAGTAAGAGCAGTGATTATCAAAAAGACAAAATATAACAGGCCCTGGAAAGGATGTGGAGAAAAAGGAAACCTTATACACTGTTGATTGGAATGAAAGTGGTAATGCCATTATCCAAAAGAGTATCGAGGTGCCTCAAAAATTTTGAAGGGGAAGACCGGGTACGCAGCCAATGAAATGATAGTGATGGGTCAGTGGGGAGCACAGTGAATAAATATTTGTATTTCCACATTTATTGGAGCACGATTCACAGTAAACAAGAAAGAGAAACAACCTAAGTATCCACATGCTGATAAAATGATCAAGAAAATGCAGTGAAGGGATACAGCTCAGCGGCACAGCACCTTCCCAGCAAGTGTGAGGCCATGAGTTCAATTCCTAGTATGAAACAAACAAAACAAAATAAAAAAAGAAAAGAAGCTGCGTATACACAATGGAATATGATTCTTCAATAAGATGAATGAAATCCTGTCACTTGCTTTCTCATGAATAGAGCTTGTGACCAGGTGTTAAGTAAAATATGCTAGGCTCAGGCGGACAAGTACTACAGGATTTCACTGATAGATGGCATCTAAAAATGCTCCTATAAGAAGGTTGTAAGTGTAATTGTGGTTACCAGAGGCTGAGGAGTGTAAGAGGAGGGGTGAATGGGGGTGTGCGAATGGGCGTGAAAGTACAGTTGACATAGGAATGAGGAGTGTGCTAATGTGCCAGAGTGATTGTAGATAACAGTATGTATGCTGTATTTCTGAAGAATTGTGAATGCTTTTTCCTAAGGAAATGATCAATATTTGAAGGGATAGGTATGTTTATCTTGATTTAGACATTATTCAATGTATACATGTATCAGACATCACGTATATATATATTTAGAATAGTGATCACCTGTATTACATGAGTTAAACCAGGAGGGAAGGTTTATTTGCTTTTCTGGGCCTTGATTTTCCTCAGATGAAACTCCAGCTCTTTGTCCTCTAGCACACAGCCATCTGCTCGGCCACACTGGCCTGGTCTTGATGCAATACAGGCGAGAAGCTTGCCCTGCTGGAGCTGCTCCTCCAGAAGACTGCTGATTTGGGCGTTCTTTCTCCTTTCATCATACTTGTTTTGAATTTTCTTTGATCATTTTTTTGTTTAAAATCTCCTCCTCCTCAGGAGCCAGCTTGGCCCCCATTTTATGGCCCAGGGCAGTGCATAGTGGGATTTGTACCACTGTCGGTATCGCATGCTGCCAATGAGCACAATGCAGTCCTTCACCAGGATCTTGGAACTGACCAGCTCATTAGTGGATGCATTGTAAACAACATCAATGATCCTTGTTTTTTGAGTACAACACTCAGAGTCCCAGGAGAAGTTTCCCACATCTAGCTGCAGGGTTCTATACTCCTTGGTGCCTTCTTGAACTCAGGCTGTGTGTATGCGGCTGGCACCAGTTGTAGTGTTGGCAGTACGGCGCTCCAACTCATACTTCCACTTCTTGTGATAGGGCTTTCTTTTGTCCCTGGTCTTGTGGCACTTGTGCCTGGTGTCCTGAGAGATGCCCATTGCTTGGCACCGACTGGAAAGAGCCAGACATCACATATTATTCCATTAATATACATGACTTTATAATTTTATATGTAAGTTAAAGATAAATGTAACTTAAGTTGTTTAAAAAGAATGAATAGGGAAGGGAAGGTGACTGTTGTAGTCAGGGTTTAGATGGGAATGAATTTAATACAGGACATACAATTTTTTTTTTTTTTTTTGAACCGGGGATTTTGGAACTCAGGCCCTTGTGCTTGCCAGGGAAGCACTTATTCCACTGAGCCATCTCCCTGGCCCCTAGGACATATAATTTATAGGATTATATTTGATTCCGTAGCACCTCCCCCACCCCGCCCACGAGTAGGAATTTCTGCCATGTTCCGGTAACCCCCAGACCCAGTCCTAGCCTAGGCCCGGTGAGTATGTGGGAGAGCTTCCAGCTACCCTGCACCAGCAGGACCTACTGGTCCCAGCCCAGGCTAAGTGGGGGTGAGACCCTCTTCCACCCTCTTGGGACACCCCTCACCACTTCGAAGCACCTCCCCCACCCTGCCCACCCAGTAGGAATTTCTGCCGTGTTCTGGTAACTTCCAGACCCAGTCCTAACCCAGGCCAGGTGAGTGTGTGGGAAAGCTTCCAGCTACCCTGCGCAGGCGGGACCTACTGGTCCCAGCCCAGGCTAAGCATGAGTGAGACCCTCTTCCACCCCCTTGGGATACCACCCATCACTCTGTAGTACCCCCCCACACCCTGCCTGCCAAATAGGAACTTCTGCCGCGTTCAGGGAACCCCCAGATCCAGTCCTAGACCAAGCCCAGTGAGTGTGTGGGAGAGCTGCCTCTCCTCCCTACTCCACCTTGTTCCCTCCAGACTCAGCTCAGGCCTGGCATACAGGCCTGGGGTGAAACCATTCAGCTGCAATCCCTGCAGAGAGTGTAGGGGACAGGACCACCCAGCTAGTCCAGGAGCAGAA
>NW_004524618.1:9263745-9267947 GCF_000260255.1 Octodon degus | reverse complement strand
AACACATTGCATACATTCTTCCTAGTAGTTAATTGCTGTACAAGATGCAGACATGATATCCTATTTACAAACACCATTAGAACAAATTCCTCTATTCATTAAGAACCATATATCTATCTTAACCACTTTGAATACAGAGATACAAAATGGACATTCATCTGTATCCCCTTTTTTGTTAAGTTCCGTTATTTGAATATTATAAGTGTGTAAACTCAGCAAAATATTCTAAAAGAGTCCAGTAGCCCATAATAGTATTAGGTCTTCCACTTGACTGGCACTGTCAGAAATTGTTGACCTGAGTCCCCTACAGCTCAACATAACAGCATGGCTTTATTTCTTATACTTCATTTTTATACTTTCCTGCTGGATGGTTAAGGCCAAGGTGAAGCAAGACCTATGCTACAAGAGTTGTAGCTTTGGGAGGAGCTTAAAATTTGGAAAGGGAGACAAACTGTATTCATAAAATAGTGGAAACAGGAGATCAAGGAATACAATATATGAATCAAGCTGCAAAGAGCCAAGAAGCAGCTCAGTGAAGTACATGATATCTGGAGAAAGATTATTGAGCCAGAGTGCTATGCTTTGTGGGATTACTAGGAACAAAAAGGATGTATTAGGAAAATAGCTATTTGAAATAGAGAGGAGTTTTAGATATGGACATAAAGGAATGAAGTTGTTGTTGGCTACTAATAGGATACCATTATTTTCTTTTGCTTTTTAAGGAAGTAGATTCCATTATGTGCAATTAATTGGACCTTCCTTTGTTTAAAATTTTAGCAGGTAATTATTTTTTCTGCCTTTCAAATGAAAAGGCATTCCTATTCTTCGGCAAAGTTTTCTATCCCAAACTTCTAGCTAACTCCTTCATGTGTATGGTTTCAAAATAATTATGTTTTTGTTAAAATGACTTTTCCCACATTGGCTGCATTTCATGGGCTCAACAGTGGGATGACTCATCTACGCAGGACTAATATGTCTCTTCCCCAGGAATTTGGATTTGAAAGTGGAATTTGGTTTTTCTGTGAGTCATCCTCTGGTACAAACCTGTAAGACATAGACTTGTTGATGTTTTGACTTCATTGAATCTGTATAACAGTTTTGAAAGTTTGGCCAGTTTGGCAATATTGATTTTTGCCCATCCAGGATCAAGGGACACCTTTCCATTTTCTGATGTCCTGCTTAAGCTCATTTTTCAGAGTACTGTAGTTTTCTTTGAAGTGTTATTTCACTTCCTTAGTCAGGTTAATTCTTAGGTTCATTTTTTGGAAGGTACTAAAAATGGCATTGTTTTCATAATTTCCTTCTTGCCCATTCTCTGCACAAAATGCTAACAATTTTTGTGTTGCTCTTGTATCGTGCTACATTACTAAAGTTGGTTATTAATTCCATCAAGTTTTGGGGGAATTCTTTGGGTTCTCCAAACAGTCCTAAAATTCATATGAGTGGGAAGATACTCAAAAGAGAAAAAGTAATTTTGGGGAAAAGCAAAGCATAAGCCATCGCAATACCTGACTTCAACCTATACTACAAAGCAATAGTGATAATAACAGTGTGCTACTGGAACAAAAACAAATATATAGATTAATGGAACAGAATTGAGAAGATAGGAACTGTCCCAGACAATTCAGCTATTTGATTTCTGACAAAGGAGTGAAAAACATTTGTGGGGGAAAAGATAGCCTATTCAGCAAGTGGTGCTGGGAAAACTTTGTGCAGTTTTCTGTGTGCAGAAGATTGAACCTGGTCCCATATCTCTCACCATATACTAAGTTAAAATAAAAATAGATCAAAGATCTAGACACTAAAACAGAACCATTAAATCTACTGGTAGATAAAGCATTTGAACACATAAGAGACTTGAACACAAGATGATTTTCTAAACAAAACTTTAGTTGCATAAGAACTAACAGAAGGAATCAACAAATGGGATTTTATCAGATCAAAACTTCTGTACAGCAAATGAAGGAAGTGAAGAAACAACCGACAGAATGGAAAAAAAAGTTCTGTCAACTACTCTTCAGAAAGAGGAGTAATGTCCAGAACTTAAAAAAATCTCAAAAAATATTAAACTACCTAAAATTGAAGACCCAGCCAAAAAATGGGCCAGAGAAATGAACAGACACTTCACAGAGGAAAAAAAAATATATATGGTCAACAAATATATGAAAAATGCTCAACATCTTTGCCAGTAGAGAAACACAAATACAAACAACACTAAGAGTACATCTAATTCCACAAAGAACAGTAATCATTAAGAAATTAATGACAAATGCTGGTGAGGCAGTTGTGAAGTATAAATGCTTCTTTATTGTTGGTGGTAATATAAACTAATATAACCATAATGGAAATGAGTATGGAGGTTTATCAAAGAACTGATATTAGATGTTCTTGCTAGAAATTAGAAGTTACCTTCTAGATACTTTCCCAAAAGAGCTTAAGACCTCATTCTACAGCAATGCATGCATGCAAATTTTTATAGTAGTTCAACTCTTAATAGATAAGTCCTGGAAACAACCTGTATACCATAAACAGATGACTGAAGAAAAGAAATGTAGCATCTATATATAATGGAATACTATTCTGCTATAAGGAATAATAGATTTGAGACATTTATCAGAAAAAAATGCACCAGGAAATTATAATGTTGAGTGACTTAAACCAGACACACAAGCTGAAATATTCTTTTGTATCCCTCATTTGAATGAGGCAAAGTACAGACAAAGACAATAATAAAGGATGGGTAGAAGGAGATGGATTTCTTGTAATAGGAAAAAACTTCAAAGGAAAAAGTATCAGGGAGATAAGAGAAAGGGGAAATAAATTGAATAAAGATATGCCACAGGAAACTAATGACTAATAACTTCAATTAATGTAAATATTATGTGTCACAACATGAGATAAGATTAACAATGTCAGCAAAAATGAAAAATGGGATAGGGAAATTTGAGGAGGAAGCAGGGGAAGGGGCGTAAAAGAAAAAGAAGCAAACTCTGGTATGCACGTACAACCACTTTCTAAGATGACTGTGAACTGCAAACATTTAGTAATACTTTTTTTAAAAAAAGTTGTAAGCCTGGGGAGTTCCTGGCCTTGGGTGTAGAACTGTCAAACTAGCTTTCGAGCAACTTAGCTTCACACCAACACAAAGTCCAACATATTGTAAAGCAGTTGATAAAAATTTGATAACTGTGGTATTAACAGTATCTGCTATTGAAGGGGACACTACCATGTAAGCAAAGAAGTGGGAAAATAGGAACTATAGAACTATCATAAGATCACATAATAAACAAAAATTTATTGGCAGAAAAGAACAAATTTATAGTTAATTAAAAATTAATATATAACACGGTTCAAAATTTAGCTGTAAAGTAGAAGGTTTTAATTCAGTACTAAAAATTGAATAAATAATGCTTGCAGTTTTTGAGATATGAAAAACAAGTTAGAATCTAACATTCAAAAATTGAAAGAGAAATGAACTAAAACAAGAAGAAATTATAACAGTTGTTTAAATTCAGGAAAGAAACAGGGAAATATCTATCTTAGAAATACATATTAAATTACTAGGACCCAAGGGAATGTGCACTAAGAAACCTATTGAAGACTATTGATAAAAGTCAGCAAAATAAACAGGAGAAAATCCATTTGATTTTTAATTAAGCTGGATCAGAAAAAAGCATTATAAGTATGAGATAAGAAAAGATGGAAACTTTTTAAAATAATATTACAATTACTGAAGAAGAAACAAAAACCATGTAGAAATAACTACTACTTAAAACTACCCAGCACAACTTTGAATACTGAAATGAATATTTGATAAACATATTACATAGAATATTAGCAAACAGAATCTAACACCACATTAATAAAATAACAATTCATGGTCAGCTGGATACTTTCTATGAATGCATGCTTGGCTCAGTATTAGATATATTATTACTATAGCAGCCATATAAGTATACTTAAGAAAAAAAATCATGATCATGTCCAAGTGTGCTGAAAAAGCTTTGAATAGAATGTCATGCATTTTTCTGATTAAAAAAACAAGGAAGTTAAGAATGGGGCACTTTCTTAACATTATAAATACATGCATCTTAGTCTTAAAACCAGCATTTTAAGATTTATCAGAAACTGAGACATTTTTACTGAGATTAGGAATCTGGCAAGGATGAATAGCATCTAGACTATATATATATATATATATA
>NW_004524618.1:9256166-9263645 GCF_000260255.1 Octodon degus | reverse complement strand
AAGGAGCAAAATGCAATCTCAGAACCCAAGCCCACCCATAACAAGTGTAGAGGACACTAACATAGAACAAATTGAGAATCACACAGCAGAAATCAATGAATCAACAGCTTCTGAAATAAAGAAACAGCTGCAGAAAGGTATAGAGGAACTCAGATTGGACATAGGATTATATTCCCTCAAAGAATCAAATACAAGACAGTGTGGAGTAACTTTCCACACATGAGAGACCAAAGAACCCAGCTACAGGCCTGGATTCCACAGCAATGTCCTTCACAAGTCCAACTGAAGACCTGAACCAAAGAATGAATAGGGAGTGTGATTGCTGTAGTCATGGCAATGTCCTGAATGAGTCCGACTGGAGGCTGAGAGCCCACGACCATGTTTTGCACAAGCCTGTACCTGCACTGGGAAAACTCAAAGGGCCAGTGGTGGAAGCCAGAAAGTCTGTGCCAGTAGGATGAAGCATCTGTGCCAGCAGGATGAGGGATCTGCACTGAAGTCAGGAAGTGATGCTCAAAGTAAGGACCACAGCTCCCCTTGAAAGAATGGCAGCCATCCTCAGTGACAGCAAGGACCCAACCTTCTCTGATGATGAGAACAGCAATTTCACATCAGGAAAGCCAGCACGACACACTTCTGCAGGAGAGTCAACAATGCCAGCCTTTTCCCATCCAGTTCTGCTTTATTGCTTTGGCAGCAATCTTCTGGTCGGCCTTCCACACTCAGCCCCATCAGGCCCCTTCTGTTCAGCTGGATGTTTCAAGTTGAATCATTACGTTCACCACAGTGAACTTAGTCTACTTGCTGTGGGAAGCTCTGGAGTGAGGCAAGAATTTTTAGTGGCTATACATTTAAGCAATATACCTGCAGTGCTACATGAGATGTAGAATTGTAAAGCTTTAAATGCTATCTCTGCCGCAAAGGCAAATTCTCCTAATACAGTTTGGGGAACCACTTAAAGATACAATGTTTGCATCACTGAGAAGCCACTAGAAGTTATGAAGCACCTGGCATATTCAATAACTTCCTTAGATTTTTCTTTGGATCGGGTTGAACCGAGAAATTTCCCTCCATAAAAATCTTATTACTTTTTGAACAAGTATGTAACTAGAACTTCAATCCAATGATTGACAGTAATAGCATTGGTTACAATACGTAATGAAATACTGCTGAATGCATCGATATTCATTATTTTGTTAGCTGTCCCCTGGAAACTGCTGAGCTGGCATAGTGTTTCTAATGCATAGTATGATCTATAAATGTGCTGCAACGATTCTGCAGGTACTCATGTGGGCAGGAATGTTTTATGTACAGATGATAAATCTCTCTCAGGAGTCACCGAGGCCATGATCCGTTAGCTCGGACTGGCAGTCTCCATTCTTAACAGGTGTTCTCGGTGATAACTTGGGATGATGGAGGACTGGTGATGCTTCTTTTCCTGTGTAGGGGACTGACTCACTTGCGGCAGCTCCGGCCTCTGATTCACATCTTTGCTGACTCCAACCAACAGATGTAGAACCGTTTGTCTCATGGTAAGTTTTCAGGAGAACCTGGGAATTCCTGAGTGATCTCTTCCCCTTTCTCTGAGGAAGCCAGAGCCTTCAGAGAACAGACTCTATGCTGCGTGCCTTCCCTCCATGGAAGGTGGCAGCTACACAGCTCTCCCTCCTCCCTCATCCACTCTGGCTGGAGAAAAACTACTTTGAAATTTACTTTTTTTTTCTTTTCAATGATAAAATAAAAAAAAGACAAACTTTTAATCTTTTTTTTTGCACTTTAGGAAAGGGTCTACAGGGTGTTCAGGGTCTCACTACTAGATCAGACTCATAATGATCTGCCTGTTTACAGCCTCCCAAGAGCTGGGATTACAGGCATGCCACCACACTCAGTCTCAATTGCTGTCTCAGCGTGCCCCAGGAGCAAGGCCAGCATGGCAGGCGTGGGGATCAAACCTCAGCCCCTAAGCCTGTTTGCAGGTGCTTCAGTCCACTGAGCTATTTGGCTGGCCCTAACCTTTATAATTATAAAAATTTATATGAATCCTTGGGGATTTTAAAGATGATTCCAGAGGATGTGGTCCCATGTTGGCATGGGGCTGGTATGTATAGTTGTGAGCAGTCTGTGTACTTGTGTTTGACAGTGTGAGTGGGGCTGACATCAGCTTGCTATACATTGGAGCTTCGTTGGCCCAGGTTGCTCCTTCTCTTGATCACATGAAGTCATGCTCTTATTTCTAAGTCATGCTCACATCTGGAGTAGGAATTTCTTGTCTAAGAGGCATAGAGGCTTTATGTAGGCCTGCTCAAGCTGTGACTAGGGTCTCAGGATAAGGCAGCTGTAATCTGAGTCTGTCCTTGATTTTCACATGCTTTTTGCAAGGAACAAAGCCTTGTTGCACAGTAATCTATAAAAGTCAGGTGAACAGAGTTGTCCATCTGTTTAGCAAGCTTGGCAGATTTTAAAGTTGGTTACTATTATAGTTTGTGTCTAGTTGTCTCTGCAAGGCTCGTGCAGTCATGGGGCAGCTTCTAGAGTTTTTGATTAATTCATGATCCAATGCTGGGTTTATGGGTGTGAGTGATGCTGTGATTATGGATGTTGAGTGATACACCCGTGGATAGTATGAATGCTGTACAAGGAAGGGAGTGAGGCTTTCTCTCTTCCACTCTTCCATCCTTTTTACTCTTGCTGCTTTCTGCCATGATGAACTGCTGCCCTCCACCATGTGCCATTCTGCCGTGGAGCCCGTAGAGTATAGACTGAAACTTCCAAAAAACTGTGAGCTAAATACACCTTTCCTTCCTTAATTTTGGGTGTCACATGTTTTTTCCAAGTGTTCCCCAAGGGACCAGTGCAGTTTTAGCTCTCTCTGTGGTTCCCTTGTTTTCTCCCCTGACATCCCATACAAATGTGCTGCCGCTTCATTCTGTGTCTTTGTCTCACTGCTGTCATCTGCTCCAATGTCTGCCCCATGCTCCTCACTCTTCAAGATGTTGATCATCATCTTTCGACATAGAATCTTTCTTGTTCCTACAATACAGAATTTTCCATGGTATATAACTTTCTTTTCCTTATCTTACCTTTCCATTCTTTGAGTACATAGCATTGTTTGGCATTAGAGCACATCATAATGAAGTACTCACACTCTAAAGCTGATTGGGCTTGAAAGCTGACCCTGTGGCTTAAGAAAATTCTTCTTAATTACACTGTACCTAATTTTTCATTTGTGCAAAGTAAGATAATAATGTCTATTTTGGGCTGTTGTGAAAAACAACACTTTGTTAGCTATTTTCAGAGCAAAACCTACAAAGTAGTTATTTTTGTCTTTTACATGACTTTGTCAACTGTATAGTAAATGGTTGGAATAGGAAATTATATCTGTGTTTCTTTACATGATCAGAGGGCTTTATACATAGAAAGTAATTATCCATAGGTTTTACTTTTGAGATGAGAAAAGTCAAATTCAGAGAAGCTGTAGCTCAGTGTCAGTAGATTTGTCAGTAGGATGTGGCTCTCCTTGATCCAACTCTATTCCTTCATCTTTTCCCATTTGTCTGTTAATCACATCCTTTTTCATAGGAAAGTAGTAGTATTATTGATATTCATAGTAAAGGTGTCTTTAAGTATGTGCAACTTTATTTGTGTACATAGCATCTCTTAATGCTTACACACAAATGAGAGTTTGTACATTTCATATTACACTTTAGCCATCTTTCTTCTTTTTATTCCCAAAGACTTTGCTTCCAGCCTATGAAATATGGTTCTACGTCATTTTTTTCCCCTCTAAATCCTTTCATTTGAAACAAGTAGTTGAGGTAAGCAAGATCTTGCTTTCCAAAGAAAAACAGGACAACAGATTTCATTTGATAGCACAGTTCCAATAGTATGGACATCCTCCTACTCTTTGTGGTTGGGGTAACTTTTATTTATCAGCAGTTGTGCTTACACAGTTTATTGCCCCCGACTACTTGTGTCACACAAAAAGAAGTGGTCTCAATTCCGTGTGTGGGATAGCGGGTTCTCTAGATGCTGCAAAGGTGGGAGAAGCACAAATACAATCCACTCTTTTAAAAAAACTAAATTCAAAGTAGAATTTTCAATTCCTCCATCTCCTGTAATAAAAAGTAATGCTGGGATCTAGCACCCAGATTTGGTTCTGTTTGGACCATTTACAAAGAGCCCCCCCCCCCGCTGTATCATTAGTGATATGAACAATAGCTCACTTTGAAGGCAGCTGGATTTATTCTTTCCTCCTCTTCTTGCCTTCATGCTCATATTCCTTGGGGAGGCTGCTATCTGAGGGTCTTTTAGAACCACCATGCTGTTTGGTTTCTTCCAAAAATTTGTCCAGACCAAAAGGATCTTCTTCAAACTGAACAGGTCCTTCTAGGCACCTCTTACAGTCAGAACCAGAAAATTCCTCGTCAGGTACAAATCTGTTCATTTTCATTCTGGCTTCTAGGTCATCACTGTATATATCCTTGTCCAGACTTTTACTGGGCCTATAAATACTCTCGGCCATATTTTTACCACCTCTCCATGCTTGATCATAAACATTGTAAATTTCATCTTCTCCACCAGCAAATCCGCTGTCCAAACACTTTGATTGGCTGAAAAGCCTTTGGTCATACTGAACTTCATTTGAAGTCCGGGAATTGGGCACACCAAGAGCAACGACTTCACTGATCACTTGATTTTCATTTCTCTGCAGTTTTGACCTCTTATCAGGAGCTGCCCTGGAAAGATTAGGATCATACTATTTCTCTTTTCACCTGTCATGCCAGATTCATTTCTCTCACATGCCTCTCCATCCTTTTTTTCCACATGGGTTTTGATGCCCGCTCTCCTCTCCCTAGCTTTTTGGGCCATTTCTCTAAGTTTCTCTTCATGTTTCTCCTTTTCTTTTTGAGTCATCTTCTGTTCCACCTGGGCGTGCATTTCCACAACTTCACAAGCCTTCCAATCAGCAGTGTAGAGAGCTTCAGCTGGTTTGGCCAAGTTTTCATTTATGTGTACTGTCTGCAGTCCTCTTCCATCAGCAGCCAGACGTTTGTCTAATGGGGTTGTATAACCTTTTGCATTTTTCCAGTTGGAAATACAAGGAAGAATCTTCTGCTCTTGCTGTTCCTTTACAGTCATCTTCTGACTAGGAGAATGCATGACAGGTGCAGGAGGAGAAGGTGGTCCTCGCGGGATTTTCTTATCAATCTTGAACCTTGGAGGCTCCCTTGGATCTTTCTTCATTTCTACCATTCAGATAACCCTCTGTTTAGCTCCAGAGTTAAAAGCCACACACACTCCCTGCTGGGATGGTGTGTATTGGACATACTAAGCAGGAGCCAGTTTATCAGCAGCTTGTACTGGCATGGCTGCAGCAACCTCCTGTGATGCCGAGTTCTCCAAGGCTGCCCTTGTCTTTTCTGTTATCTCTTTAGCAGCGTCTTCATTGGGTCTCTGCAGATCATCTGCATTCATAACCTCTTTTGAAACCAGGTCAGTGTATTTACCATAAATGACCTCATCTTTTGACTGTTCTTGTCGAGCAATTGCATTGTATTTAACTTTTCCTTCAGGACTCACCTGAACGGCCAATGCTTTTGACATTTTTTCTTTTTCCCCGTATCCAGTGAAAACTGGGTCACATGGATCTGGAAAAGCAACTCCATCTCTAAAATCCTCTAACAACCGAGGCATCCAACCTTTCCTGTATCCGTACGGGGGAGGTCTTATTGGGAGGAAACCAGTGAGGCCTGCCATGACTGCTGAGGTCTTGCTTTTTCTTCAGACCCAAGCTGGTCCTGAGATGGTTGAGTAGGTGCGGGTAAAAGACCGACGAGTGCCATCTTCTCCTATCCTTTGATTCTGACCTTGCAAGAGGTTACAGCAGAGAGTATTTAATCAGTAGGATTCTAATTGGCTATAAACATGACTGCTACCCACTTTAGGCATAGTGTCAGAACAGTTAATTGGACCTATACTGACACCAGCCTAATACATTGGTTTATGCAAACGGTGAATCTAATTTCCAACAAAAAACACTCTGCTGGAGAAATTGCAGGAGATAGGAAGGAGAAGGCTTTGGGTGGAATTTCAAAGAATCAATTTGGTTTCAATGAACTGCTTTTGCTAGATAGACATGGAAAATGCCATTATCTTATCAAATGAAAATAATATATTTTACATCTAATTGAAAGTGCAAAAAAAATAAAAGAAAAAAACCCTGACTTTACACTGCAGTTGAATTCAGTCATAATCAGCAAGAGTTTCCCTCTTTCTTCCCAAATCTTTCAAAAATATCATCTTTAAGAATTTAGGGAGTTAATCCAGAATTGAGAAATTTTCATAATTTTTCTTCTTTCTAATCTTTGCCCAATGAATATGCATGCTACTTAAGTAAAATCCAGCAAAAACTAAAGTTATATTTATTGTATTTCACTGACTTAGAATTTGTGTGATTCAGATTAATTATCTCATCTACTTGTGGCAAGCCAGAGAAGCTTTCAAAACTTCCTCACTGTGAAAGGAGTGGAAAAGTTATAAACATTATATGAGAAAGGGCTGTTGAACTGTACCGTGTTCTACAGATGTGAGAAAACTGTAATCACTAAATTCATGAAATCTTTTATATAAATATGGAAAAAGAAATTTGCCTTTTCAAAACAAAAGGGTGGTTTCTGTCTCTCTGGGAGCACTTTCTGTATCCTAAAGCTAAATGAACTTATGCAAAAATCTTGATGATGAGTTCAAAAAATAAGGTTTTCTTTGTGGAATATCTTACCATGAGTTAGTCAGATTCTAGTTATTTTGACTCTAAAATATGCTTCAGAATTATGACTTTTCACAAAGTCAAAGTGATCATCATTTCAGATAATGCAAATCTGAAGCTGACTTATAATTTTTTCACACTTTAGTTGACAAGCCTCAGATTTGCAAATCTGGGGTGAATCACAAACTTCTATTGTCTATTGAAAAAAATTTTCCTACCTGTGACTCTCTTGAAATTCCTTTTATTTTTATTTTTTGAGAGTTCTTGAAGCAGTGGAGAAAAGGTGAAGTAATTATTCTACAGAACACAACTGGTGTTGTATTTTAAAAACACTTGAGGTCTACCTTTCACATATTATTTTAGTGCTTTGAGAAGCACTTTTGTT
Source organism: Octodon degus (assembly GCF_000260255.1). Taxonomy (NCBI): domain Eukaryota; kingdom Metazoa; phylum Chordata; class Mammalia; order Rodentia; family Octodontidae; genus Octodon; species Octodon degus. Next base: position 9,256,494 of record NW_004524618.1, on the reverse strand, counting down.
ATCATATTATTCAGTTCATGTCTCAGAAAGAATCAGGAACCTTGACACACTTGATCTGTTTGGTTGGGGCTGTTGGGTTGTCTTGTGTAAATAATGCTAAAATCTCGTCTTCCTAAGAAGATATACCCAAATATGATTATTAAGACTATATACAGTGCCTCCACCACCACGCCCGCCGAGTAGGATTTTCTGCCGAGTTCCGGGAGCCCCCAGACCCAGTCCTAGCCCAGGTCCGACCCAGTCCTAGCCCAGGTCCGCAGCAGGAAGGAGCTGAGCACAGCAGCCAGACCTAAGCCAGACGCAGCTGGATAACTCCAAACTCTGTAGA
>NW_004524618.1:9224807-9247636 GCF_000260255.1 Octodon degus | reverse complement strand
TATTCTTCCAAAATTGATCTAATGATTCAATACAGACAATAAAAATCACAGGTTTTTGATGAAATTATTTAGATATTTTTCCTAAAATTTATATAGAAAAGCAGATGATTTCGGTTAATAATTTTGAATAATAAGACAAAGAACTAAACTGCTTGATTTCTAACCTTACTGTGGAGCCAGTTATCAAGGTATACTATTGGTTTAGGAATAAATAACTCAACCTATGGAACTGAAGAGAGGACAGAAATAGATCGCCAAATACACGGGATTTCAAAGACATGGAGTTACTGAAGTAATTTCTGAAAGACTGTGCTGAAACAATTTGATTTGGTATCAATATAAAAGTATAATACTTGAATCCCTCACTACATACATGAAAATTAACCCATAAGGAAACATAGAAGTAATAAAGAAATGAAAAATTCTTAGAAAATATCGATGATAAAAACTCTTGCTGATCATTGTTGGGATCGTCTTAGTTCCTTTTTTCTCATTGCTGAAATGAAACACCTGACACCCAAAGGTAAAGGGAGAAAGGTCTACTTAGCTCATAGTTTGTAGAGGTTCCAGTGAGCAATTGGCTCCTTTCAAGGCAGGGAGACACTTGGCAGAGGGGAGTAGATCATGCTGGTGGAAGACGGTAAAAGCAACGGGAGACGGAGGGCCAAGCATCTCCCTTTTTACGGTACATGGCCACCAGCTCTTGGATGGGTGTAGCACTCACACGCTTCATCAGGGCATTGGAGCACAAGCCAATCTGAAATTCTAGAATTAGCTACCTCTGGAAAGCACAGATCCCATGACTTTATGAAGCTTTGGAGGGACAGTTAGACATGAACAATGTCCATCTATCAACTGGTAAATGGAGAAAATAATGAGTGTTACATATAATTTTATATGCAGTAATATGACGTAACAGGAATAAATAACATTTTCCTAAATATAAAGATAGATATGCTTAAATTGCAACAAAAGTAAACATTTGTTCATTGATTCTGATTGTAATCATAGTTTTCAAAGGTCTATTTGATAAAATCTCAAATCTGAATATACATATTACATCTTCAATTCAATAATAAGAAACCAAATTATAATAAAGGGCAAAAGATTTCCAAAAACACTTCACTAAGATAGAATAAAAATGACACCCATTTTATTGAAAATGTTTACATCATTTGCTGTCAGAGAAATGCAAATTTAAATTGCAATATGATCCTGCCACACACCCAGGAGAATGGCTAACATTAAAAGCCTCACTATAGCAAGAAAGGTGAGGATGTGAAGTAAACAGAATCCTCATATGTGGTAGGGCCGTACGAAGTGGGATAGTTAGACTGGAAAAGAGTTAGGGGTTTTAAGAAGAGTTTTACAGATAGAGGCATGCCAGATTGTTTAAACAATTAAGTTTTAACTCTTCCTTTCACTAAACCTTATTTTTTCCTTGTCCTTTTTACTTTTTATTTTTTAAATTTATTTTAAAGACAGTATAAAATAATGGATAAGACATTCTAGGCAATACACATTTAAATGAACAAGATGAGAGGTATTCAGCCATGATTGTTATATGGCGCGTTGTTGTCCTGATGTGCTAATCTAGCAACAGATTTGATGATAACAACATGTAACATAACAACCATTGTTATTTTCTATTCTCATTTTGAGTACCAATTTTGTTGTTCTATGTTGCTTTGTTTTTGTCTTTGTTCTTATTATTTGTTTTTATTTTTTATGTCTAAAATAGAAAGGAGAGTTTTACATACATCCACCCAAGTCTTTCATGTTCCCCATGTATGTTTCTAAAAAAATGAAAGCATATATGCACACACTTATGCACATGAAACATAAAAGCTTTATTCATAGAAGATAAATAACTGCTAGCTGGATAAAACTACTAAGTGGATAAAAAATACATCAACTGGTAAATGGAGAAAAATATTTGAGTGTTACATACAATGCAATACTATAGGTAGTAACATGGATGAATCCCAAAAACATGCTAAGGGTAAGAAGAAAGATACAAAACACTGTAGATTCTTTCACTATGAAAGAATTTTAGTAAAGATGTGATTTGGATTTGAATAGAAGAAAGTTATTGAGTACACAAAAGAATGTTTACAAGGTAAAAGAAATGCGTTATGTTGTTATGGTAATGCAGATTCCACGACTGCATATTTATCCGCCCTCATCAAAATGTTCAATTAACATGAGTGATTTTTATTGGACATAAAGTGTATATCAAAAAGCTGATTAATAAAAACATTCTTTTTACTTCCAAAGACAAAATAGTATGCAGTAAAAAGAAAAGAGCCACACAGAAATCCATTTTATGACCAAATAAAATGTCATGCAGTCTCCAAGTGGAGGGATTATCATTTTAGGAAATCAGGAAGAAGGTGTGATATTAACCAGAAGTACTTTGTACTCTGACTCATATTGCCAATGGAAAATGTACATTTTTCTTCAATAAATTCTGTTTCATATTATACATTGTTATGCTGACAATAGAACAGATGTATTGCTGAGAATACAGGGGAAAGACTGGCTATGTAAGATCTGTAAGTGGAGAGATAGATACTGGGTGTGAAAGTGGCATTGTATCTAGCAATTGCCTAGAGAGAAGCAGACTTCTTTCACCAGCCCCAGCCCCAGAATGGTGCTTAGGGAGCTCTGTATTGGCCCCTGTTCTTCAGCACAAAATTCAAATGGGAATCTACTATGTTTCAGGCACTTTATGTTTATTCTCATAATAACCTTACAAGATACCTATTATTATCTATTTTATATAAAACAGTAAGAAAGGAGGCTCGGAGAAGATTGAAAAGTTGCTTAATTTCATCTATTATTTTACCAAAAAGATGCTGAAACTCAGTTATTTTCTTTTCTTATGTGCCTGCCTCTTCTACTGTACTGAAATAAAAGAAAAATAGGCTGATCTCAGCGGACAGCTGGGCCCAGCCGGTCCACTTTGGTTGAGCGCAGTTGGAAGCAGGCAAGTACAGTAGCCAGACCCAAGCCAGGCCTGGCTGACCAAGTTCAAGTTTTCTAGACTTAGACATGGTGAGCTGAAGTGTACTGCTAGGCTAGCGGGCCCGGGCTGAGGTCCAGACCTATGGTGAGGACCTTGAGGCAAGGAAGTGGCAGGAATGAACCTGGGTGAATTAGTCTGCCTGGAAGATTCCAGGAACATGAAGGGGAGGTTCCAGATGAAACTCAGGGGAACTAAGTTAAATATAAACCCCCAATTTACAATATGCTTTGTTATATAGCTATAATGTTTGCTCCTGTGATCCAAAGTACAAACCCATTAGTTATAAAATATTGTGAATTTCTAAATTTTAATAGCTTTTATTAATATAGCTAATTGTACTGCTCTAAATAGGATACCATATCTGCATTAACCACATGTTCTGCCTTGGGTAATGCTATTGGGAGGTGCTTGGATAATAACCTCACAAAAGCCTTATACCAAAGGATGGAGGACAGTGTCAAATGGAACCCAGTTTCTCACTCTGAATCAATAGAGGTGGAAAAATCTTGGGACACACACAAAACAAGAATCTCTGACACTGGAGAGATGCCTAGAGAACAGACTCTTCACAGAGAGGTTCTGATTGCAGCGATACAGCTACTTACTATCAAACCTTCACAAAAACGTATCACAAAAATCAAAACAGGGTTCTCTGAAAAACAAAATGAAAAAGAAAGAGCAAACTACAATCTCAGGCCACGAGCCCACCCAGAACAAACCCAGAAGACACCAGCATAGAAGAAACTCGAAGTCACACACCTGAAATCTCTGAAATAATAACAACTGAAATAAAGAAACAACTGCAGAATGGTATAGAGGAAATTAACTCAGAAATATTCTCCCATGTAAGAAAAGAAATGATAATTATAATGAAAGAATCACTCAAATATGGGGAATCAGTATAACATTCAGATAACCTGGCATGCAGAACTCCTCACCAAACAGAATAAGAAATTAAATACAGGAGAAATGTGGTGAACCAACAGCAGGAAAATAGCACGACAAACATAAGCCAATACATGTCAGTTATAACCACCAATAAATGGATTCTATTAACCAATTAAAAGAAGTAGATTGTCAGAATAGATTAAGAACAAAATCCAACTATGTGTTGTACATAAGAAACACATTTAACCCATACAGAAATTCATAGGCTGAAAGTCAACGGATGGAAAACAATTCTGTGTGATCCAGGACTTCAGAAAAATGCTAGGGTAGCTATCCTGTTCACAGACAGTCAAAATTTCAAACTAAGCATGATAAGAAGAGATAAAGAAGATCACTACATACTGGTTAGGGGAAAAATTCAAGAGGAAGAGATAACAGTCTTAAACATGGTTACACAAAATACGGGAGCACCCAACTATATAAGACAAATTTTAATTGGCATGAAAATCTAATAACCAATCCCACAATTTTAACAGGAGCCTTTAACACTCCCTTATTTCAAAGAGATAGATGAAGCAGACAAAACAAATTAGAAAAGAGTTTGCAGGACTGAATCAGACCTTTGAACAAATGGTGGACATATACCGAGTGCTCCACCCAACAATATCTGAATACACATTCTTTTTGGCTGCACATGGGACATTCTCTAAAATAGACCACATAATAGTCCATAGAGCATGATTGAGTAAATGCAAGAAAACAGAAATTATCCCATGCATGTTATCTGAGCAAAATGAAATGAAACTGGAAATTAACAACAAAAGAAACCACAAAATCCCCATAAACATATAGAAATCAAATAACACGCAACTCAGTAAGCAATGGATTACAGATGAATAATATCTACAATCCAACAAATATTCAAACAAAACTTACTGGAATTTGTGAGTTGCAATGAAATTAATTCTCAGAGGAAAATTTATAGTGGTGAAATAACACATTAGGAAAACAGAGGGAGAACAAATAAATACCTAATGAGGCACCTCAAGCTTCTAGAAAAAGAAGAGAAAACCAAGCCCAAAGCTGAAAGACTGGAGGAAATCATAAAAATTAGAGCAGAAATTAATGCAATTAAGACAAAGAAAACAATACAAAGAATTCATCAAAGAGCTGGTTCTTTGAAAATTTAAATAAATTTGATAGATCCCAAGCCAACCTCATCAAAAAGAGGAAAAGGAGTCAACCAGATAGCTCAGCAGACTAAAGCACCTTCTTTAGCAGAGTACAGTGGAAAGGGTTTGATCCCTGGCCTGCTGTGATGGCCCTGCCCCTGGGGGGCACTGAGGTGGTGATTGAGACTGGGCGTGGTGGGACTCCCTTGTAATCCCATCACTTGGGAGGCTAAAAAGGAGAGGATCACTATGAGTCTGACCTATGTAGTGAGACCCTGTACACCCTGTCCTAAATTCATAACTAAAGTGGAAAGAAAAACACTCAAATATAAGCAATACAGAATGAAAGGGGTGAAATTACTACAGATCCTGTAGAAATTTAGATCATCAATAGCTATTTAGAAAAATCTTTATTCGCCCAGAATAGAAGATACAGAAAAAAAGGACAGATTCCTACATAGCTACAAATTACCAAGACTGAATGAAGAAGATACAAAAACTCTGAATAATCCAATATCAACCCATGAAATTGAAAATGTAATATAAAATTTACCAAAAAAGAAAAGGCCAGGTCCTGATGTACTCATGGCTGAATTTTATAAGAAATTTAAGGGCCGTCCAAATAGCTCAGTGGATTAAAGCACCTACAAGTAGGTGCAGGGACCAGAGGTTTGATCCCAGGGCCTGCCATACTGGCCTCAACCCTGGAGCGCACTGAGACAGCGATTGAGACTGGATGTGGCGATGTGCTCCTGTAATCCCAGCACTTGGGAGGCTGTACACAGGAGAATCACTAAAAGTTTGACACTGAACACCCTGTAGACCCTTCCCTAAAATACAGCAAAAAAAAAAAAAAAAAAAATTAGAGAAGATCTAATCTCTATAGCGGTAAAAATCTTCTATGAGATTGAAAAGTAAGAAATACTCCCAAAATCATTCATAGATGCAAAAATCCTCAATAAATCACTGTCAAAGTCAACATTTTGGCCTTAGCCCTTCAAAGTCAGTCAGGACTCAGGACATGAGAGAACCTATAGTATAACATCCTGTAACTGAGTGGTGTACCAAATTTTATGATCAAGGAGATTACGAAGCCACAGAGGAAAATGATCGACAGTGTAGAGTGTGCCTAAGGAGAGTCACATAGAGAGAAAACATTCTCTCAGGCTTTTGCAGAGAGCAAATTGGTCAAGCAATGGTCATGACTCATCCATATGGCTGACACTGACAAAGGATCTACAAACTGCTATACAGGGCTTCAGGGTAAATCCAGTAATTTGACTGACCTTGTCAGACATAGAAGTTACCTTTTTTGTTATATAGGTCTTGCTTTATCTTGGTCTTAACCATCCAGCAGAAAAGAATAAAAATGAGGTATAAAAAGTAAAACCATATTAATATACTGAACTGTAAAAGGCTCAAGTCAATAACTTCTGACATTGCCAGTCCTGCAGATAACCCACTACTATTATGGACTACTGGACTATATTGTATTATTTTGCAGAATTCATTCATCTACAATATTTAAATGGCAATGGGATACCCATCTCTGACAAAACTAAAAAAAGGGATATAAATGAAGGACCATTTTGTAGTGAAAAAATATATATCTGTATATACAAAATAATTAGGATGGATATAGCTTTCTCTTAGTGCAATGAGAAGAAAGATTTGTACCAATAGTGTTCAGACAAGATATCATGTCTGCATCTTGTACTATGAATAACCACTACAAAGACAACAACAATATGCAATGTATTAATTATTGTAACTGTCCTACTAACCTGTTTTGAAACTATCTCATTACTAATTTTCTCAATAAAATTAATAAAAAAGGAAAAAATACTATTAAATAGAATACAGCAAATAATCATGAAGATTACACACCAAAACCAGGTTGGATTCATCTCAGGGATGAAAGGATGGTTCAACATTTACAAATCTGCAAATGTAATATACTGTATCAATAGAGCCAGAATCAAAACCTACACGATCATCTCAATGAACACAGAAAAGTGTTTTGACAAAGTCTAACACTCATTCATGATCCAAGCCGTACATAATATTGGAATAGATGGCGTCTACCTCAATGTGATAAAAGTCATCTATGACAAACCATCAGTGAAACAATTCTAAATGGACAAAAACTGAAAGCTTTTATTCTTAAAACTAGTACAAGACAAAGATGTCCGCTATCACGCTGTCTGTTGGACAAAAGAGAGAAATAAAAGGAATAAAAATAGGTGAAGAAGAAGAAAAACTATCATTGTTCACAGATGAGATGATACTCTACTTGGAAGACCCTGGGAGCTTTCATGCAGAAGCTCCTAGGATTAATGAACAAATTCAGTAGCATAGCAGGATACAAAGTCAATACCCAAAAGTCAATAGCATTGCTGTACACAGATAACACACTGATTAAGACAGAAATTAGAGAAACAATACCCTTCACAACAGCATCTAAAATATATGAAGTACTTAGTAATTAATCTAACAAAGGAAGTAAAAGATCTGTACAATGAGAATTACAATATTCTAAAAAAGATATTGAATTCTCTAGTAATATGGAACTAAATAAATGTTGAATTGAGTTATTATTATTCTAAAAAAATTTAAAAAGAGACTGAAGAGGATTTCAGAATATGGAAAGATAGTCTTTGCTCCTGGATAGGAAGAACCAACATCATAAAAATGGCTATGCTCTCAAAACTGTTATATAGATTTAGTGCAATGCCTATCAAATATCATCATTGTTTCTCAAAGCTCTAGAGAAGTCATTCCTGACATTTATTTGGAACTGGAAAAGACCTAGAGTAGCAAAGGCAATCCTGGGCAGCAAAGTCAAGGCAGGAGCCATTACAATGAAAAAGATGTGATGTTTTTATACATTGGAGTGTTACTCCAGTAGAAAGACAAATTTTAAGACCTTTAGATGTAAGTTCATGCAACTAGTGGCTATACTTATAGGTGAAATAAATCAGATGTGCATATGTACATATCGCATTGTCTCCCTAGTGTAAGAACCTGCAAGAATAAATAAAATCTGAAAGATATAATATAGTAAAACAGAAAAACATCTAAACATGAGGATTAAACAATGAAGATGAGAGAAAGGAAAAAAATAAGATAAAAAGAAGGGGAAAATAAGTATATATACAGCATGGCTGAGATAATTGTATTAATAATTTGCATCAGTTTCTTGAAAATATCAGTTAGTTTTTAGAATTCTCACTCTGACTAATGCTGTGTGCTGACATCTGTGATATAAGCAACTACACTGAGGACAGCAGTGTGTGATGCAAAATTCATAGCTGAATGCCTGGATCGCACCGCTGGCCCCTGCACCCGCTTGCAGGTGCTTTGAGCTGCTGAGCTACTGGCCAACACTCTTCCATTTATCTTGATTGCTGACTGCATTTCAATGACTTTTGATCCAGTGCCAATATATTGAGATCTTAAGTGTTTGTGGTCTGTGCTAAGATCTACTTTATAGCTGGATATATTTTGTTTCAGACTAGAAACTGATGTCAAAAGAAATACAAGTGGCAGGAAAAATAAAAATCAAGAGTCCAGTGGTGGTTACCAGAGATTGCAGAGGAAGTAAAGAAGGCACAGGGAAAGGCTGATAGACGGGTTGTAGGTAGGAGAGGTTGTGGTGAGCCGTGGTTGCATAGTGGGGTTAACTAGAGATAACAGCACTTACTGTACTGTGACTGCATTTCCAAAAATAGAATGTTTTTCAGAACAAATGATCAATATTTGATGAGATAGATACATTTACGCTGATCTGCGTATTACTCAGTGAATATACACGTGGTTCTCCATAAACAGTACAAGTTTTATGTATCACAATGTGTTTAAATGTTTTGAAATGTTAGGGTAATGTGCAGGACTTCTTTCCCAGGACTCAGTCTCTTTCTTTCTCCCAGCGCAGTCTGCCTCAGCTCAGGTTTCCTTTTCTGTGGTTCCTGAAAAGAAGCCCATCTCCGGGAGTGGAGAAGACAATCATTGTGCAAGAAGCAGTGAAGTCGTTGATGACTCCCCTAGGGTGAGCCAGCCAGTGAATGATGGACAGGAACATGTACCAATGGGGACACTAACTTGTGTTGGTCAGTTCTACTTGCCACAGCACAGTCAGGAGGTCGGGTGCCTTACACAACAGATATCTGTTTCTCAAGATTAGAGTCCAAAATCCAGAGCCAGTAGGTGTGCTTCATCTCGGGGGCTCTTCTCTCAGCTTGCAGATAGCAAGCACGACGGGCTACTATCTACGGGCTCTGCCACTCGGGCTCTGCCACGACGCCTTTGTGTGAGTGCCCAGAAAGAGAGAGAAAGTGCTCTGGTGTTTCAGAATAGCAATAAGCCCATCATGGGAGCCTCATCTTTATGACGTCATGTAATTCTAGTTACTTGCAAAGGCTTCAGTCTCCAAATACACCCCACTGGATGCTAGGGCTTCAACGTAAGACTGTTGGAGGACACACATGTTCTACCATAGCACCACTGTTTTCCCAGGAAGCCCTTACAGGTGACTGCACGGCCCTGGGCTAAGGTCTGGCCTGAGATGGTGTGGCTCAGACAGGGTGGAGATGAGGAGGGGTGTGGGAAAATGGTTGTTATTAAAATGACCAGGGTGCCAATGAAACAGTCACCCCAAGCTCATTTCAACTCCTTTAGTCATTTGTAAATCTGATCATTCTTAAATGTGGAATTATAGAGAAAATCAGATTCCAATTAGAGAAGGTTAATAACTCACTCTGTCTTGAAGAATAAAGGACTTATAAATATCTCAGGGAAAACATCATTATCTGATGGTGCAGACAGAGGCTAGCAAAGAGTTTAATTGCTTCATTTGTCTCCTCTCCCTCGTCCTCGCTCCCTCTGTCTCCTCCCGTTCCTCCTAATTTGTCTTCCCACGACCCTTTCTCATCTCACTTTACCTGGCAGGCTGCCCTTACTCCTTTCCTGGTTTGAATTGCAAACTGTTTGGAGCCCATTGGCTTCCTGACCACACTGCTCAGCCTCAGTGAATTCCTGCTCCTCCCTGGACTGCAGGGGACACAGGGACCCCCTGCTTCTTCTTAGGGATTTGCTATTCCAGGGCACAGCGATACGTTGTCCTGCACCCTCCACATCCGGAGCCTTTCTTCTCAGCTCACTTTCGCTCACCTTACACATCTCTAGCTCATCATATTAGCTGATTATTTCTCTTCAATTTTTAGAATGTGTCTACAGTACATATTGATTATATTCCTTGGGAGTCCCTAACTGCACAACACACCTTCATTCTTTTTTCCTCCTCTTCCTCTCTCCCACTCCATCTCTGGTCCCCCTTTGATTTGCAAAAGATCTAACTTTCTCTTTCTCATTATCCATCTTTATTTTGCTCTTGTAGTTTAGATTCCTCATGTTTGAGGAAACCACACCTAAATCTATTAGCTTGGTTATTAATGAGCTGTCTGCTTATCAGACAACTCTGCTCTCCAACTGCTTAAATTCCACCCCCTCCCTTTATGAATATTACTGTAGCTGCCTGGCTGGTCTCCCTGCCTGTGGCCCTGCTCATTTCAAACTTATCTTTGATAGTTGTAGTGTGATCTCACTAACGCTCACATGTAATTATGTGTCTTCTTTTGAAAACATCCCTTAGTAGTATTTAAATTTTGAACAGAGTGTAACAATTGTATATCTTTATATTTTTTATTAATTTTAATGAGAAAGAAATAGTAATGAGACAGTTTCAAAACAGGTTACTAGGACAGTTACAATAATTAAGACATTGCATAATGTTGTCTTCATAGTAGTTATTCACAGTACAAGATGCAGGCATGATCTCTTGTCTAAACACTGTTAGTACAAATCTTTCTTCTCACTGAAATAAAAGAAAATAGCTCTATATCTATCTCAACTATTTTGTATATACAAATATACATTTTTTCCACTACAAAGTGGTCTTTCATTTATATCCCCCTTTTAGCAATTGTATGTCGCTAGAAGGTGCAGTGCAGCTGTCATTTTTACTCTCTATGGGCCAAATTCCAAGCTCCTAGGTAGACACAGTGACCTCCGTGATTCAGCCCCTTGTCTGCTTTTGGCTTCATGTTGTTGCATGTGCATCATGCTCATGTCTGTAATCTGTGCGTCATCGGGGAGCCACTTACGTTCTTCCACAGCTTCTCACTTCACACACCTGTGCTCTGCACGCGTGGGTGGCGCCCTCTGTCGGTCTGGTGGCTCTTGCCTCATTTCAGCAAAGCCACATGGAAACGTTAGGACCAGGGTCCAGCCTTTGCTCCTTTTGGGGGTGCTTCTACTGAACCTCCTCCTTCCCCTTTCTCCCTCATCATCTCCATCAGATGAGTTGTCCTTTTTTTGCTACACACTGTACTGTTTTGTAATCTGGATTTTTCTTGTTATTTCCTAAGTACTCTGAAATTACAGATAAAAGGAACCAATTTTTCCTTCTTCTTTTTGGGGACTAGATCAGCATAGAGCACATAGGCAGTGATAAAACATGCATAAGAAGTACGTGAATAAATGAATTTGTGAGCTAAAATGAAAATACCTACTATTTACACAAAATGTTATTGAATTGTCAAAGATTTTTAAATTTTTACTTATTTATGCCTGTATATTCAGCAATTTGTACCTCTCATTAATTTGATGATTGTTATGGTTTGTGTCTAGTGTCCTCCTAAAGCCTCAAGAAGTCATTGGGGCAGCTTCTAGAGTTCATGATTAATTCATGATCCAAGTTTGCACAAATATTGAACATTAATGCTTGCTTTCAACAAATCTTAATGCTTTTTTCTTGAAATTTTTACTTTATTAATTTTTAATTGGTTTTGAAAGAAAGTATAATAATAATTCGTTTTTGCTTTTGGTTTTGTTTTTACTCTTTAAAAACAAAACAAAACCTTCATCATGATCCAATATGGGGATTAGGGGTGTGGGTGCTATACCTGTCCTGGCGTGGGTAATCTGCATGCAATATAAGGAAAGGAAAGAGGTTTGGAGCTGCTGCAGCCACTGCTCTTCCCTTTACTCTTTGATATCTTCTGCTACCATGAACTGCTGCCCCCTGCCATGTGCCGCTCTGCCTTGGAGCCAGCCACGTATGGACTGAAACCCCCACTAACTGTGAGCTAAGTAAACCTTTCCTTGCTTCATTTGGGGTGTCAGGTATCTTGTCCCAGAAACAAGAGAAAAGTAACCAAGAAAGATGATCTTTATCATTGTAAGACTAATAGAAGTGGGAAATTATCTTTCCTCTCTGAGAAACAAAAGAGCACTAAATAGCAAAGAACTAAGGTAAAAGAATAATGTCAGAGACATGGCTTCAGGGTTTCTTTGTGTTAAGTTATAGCCTCATGTCCCACTGTCCTTTCAGGGAAAGTTTAATCTCTTTTGAGACTTGACAGGACAGATGCCCACCTCTAGCTCTAAAATTTGAGCTTCTCCATTTATGAGCTTCTTCTCACCGTCCTAGCTTCCTGATACAGCTTTAATGTTTATATTTATATAATTAATGTTTGCTCTTTGGAATAATTTGGATGTTGAATAGAAATTTAAGAATGATCCAAACATTTCAGCTGGAAGCCTACCAACTTGACCCAACTTGTTGTGGACGCATACCTCCATCTACACATATTGTTGGACACAGAGGAGATTATTTCAGGCATGCTTTATTTCTTTCAGGTCTTCTTTTCAATATTTTAGTAATCTATTATCTTTATCTTCTGCTTCTTCCCTGAAAGAACTTTTATGTGCTTTAACTCTTCCTTGAACCCCAGGAAACCCATGAGGATTACCCTGTGCATCAGGCCCTGGGCTGGAGGACAGAAAGACAGGAATCAATAAATGAACAAAGACTTACCTATTGTCATTGTGCTCATGACTGTTGTATTCTATAATTCTGTCCTCACTTCCCGATACAGATCTAATTCCTTCATTAGTTTAGGCTCTAATGAATTTTTTGTTTTGTTTGTTTGCTTGTTTAGACTTTGATTTTGCTTGCACAGGCCACTTGGAAGAAGTCTGCCCTGAGCATCACCGAACATATGATTATTCCATTTCCCTAAATCATTCCTTTCATTTCTGAGATAAATGCCAAGAAAGGACACAGAGTGAAATAATACACTTATTTTCTTACTTCAAAGGTTGCATAAAGGTGGTTAAGTAGTAAGATTACTGGCTTCCAGTGTAGCTGATTAGAGGAAGCATGGAGGAGAGACACTGGATAATCTGCACATATTCTAAAACATGGATTAAACACACCCAGTTATGGGAGATTAACCTGAGAAACAAATATTCTAGATCAAACCATATATGTGTGATGATACAAAAGGGAAGTAGGGCCACAGATCTTCCCAAACCCTTTACTGAGCAAACCTGACCTTTTGTGAGTGGTGGTAACACCCCAAGGGAAGGGGGTAGTGCAGCCAAGGCCAGACTCCTGGCATAGGTTTCCCATGTACTCCTTCCCATGTACAAGGAGAAGCCTAGCATCCAAGTTGACAAAAATTGGGAGTCCCAGGGCTGCTGGGCCTGTAGCTGGAGGAGGGGTGCTGGTAGCTCCACAATCCTCCCCCAAACCCAGGGAACATTACTGCCCTAGTGTCCTGCCCACTGCAACCACTCAGCATTCATAAAGAAACCCTGCCCTGGGCAGATGGAGGCTGAAAACGAGGAATTGGGCCTTGTGTCGTGCTCACTGGTAGGACCAGGGATCTCATACCTGGAGACACAGAAGTGGGGGACAGACCTAGGGGAACTGGATAAGAATTGGCAAGATCTGAGACAGCAGAGAATCTTGCCTGCCACTCACATGTCATGCAAGCAAAGGAGGCCTTCTGTGAGCCCAGGGACTTGGTTAAGTTCTATAGAAAGTGGAGCTCTTGAGAGAGGTCAGGGACAGTTGGGCAGAGGTGCAGACAGCATCATCTGGGTCAGAAGGCTTCTAGAGATTGGCTGGGCTGATGGAGGGAGAGAACAGAGGGCGGAAGGGTGTGCGCTGAAGTGAGCAGAGCAGGATTGGGTGTCACCAGGCAGAAGTTGCCGGAGAGCTGGGTGTCCTACAGACTACACCGCAGCCTCTTCTTTCCAAATTAATTAAGCAGAACTCATGTTCTTTGCATCCTTATTCCTCCCTGTTCTCTGGCAGCAACTATTCTATTCTCAGTTACTAATATTATTTCAACAATGTTCCCTAAGTAGAGACACACAAAAGGTACCTCTTTGATTACTTTCTTCACTCAGTTAAATCTTCTGGAGAGCCACCCAGGTTGATGCTTATATCAAAGCCTTGTCCTCTTGTGACACTGAACAGTGTCTAAGGCGAGGATGTGTCAGAGTACTGGTATTCTATGATACTTATTGACAGCAGGCTGTTTACCTGCTGAAGGACACACCTGGGTAATTTCCAGGTTTTGGATCTGATGAGTGAAGTTGCTAGGAACATCTATGTGCAAGATTTCGTGGTAACCAGAGTCTTCACCTCCCTGGGAAAATTCTCAGAAGGAAAACTGGGTTGCATGACATATATATATTTTTTTTTAGTTTTTTTTTTCTGTGTGTATGTGTACAGGGTCTTACTACGCAGCTTGAACTTGTAGTGATCCTCCTGTTTTCAGCCTCCCCTGTGCTGGGATTACAGATGTATGCCACCATGCCTGGACTTGGTCACCAGCTCAGTGTGTGGGAAGAGGGGAGTGATGGCGGTGGGGCGTGTGGTGCCAAGGATTGAATCCAGGCCCCAGTGCTTGCCTAAGCAGGCCCTTAGTCCGCTGAGCTATCTCACCAGCACTGTATTACTATTTTTCTTGGATCCATTTTGGCAGAAGTGAGGTAATATACAATTGTGGTTTTAGTTTTTATGCTCCTAATGGCTCATGATGTTAACTCTTTTTTAATCTGCATACTTTCCACCTGTCTATGTTCTGCAGCACATTTGTCTTTTGTGCCCATTTTCTCATCAGACTGTTTTACTACACTGTTGAGAGTTGTTTACAAGCAGTAGACGCCAGTCTCTTGTCCAGAATGCGACGAGCACATATGTGCTTCTCGTCTGTAGCTTGTGTTTTCATCCTCCAAACACTCTTTCCTTTTTAATATATGCTGACATTTAATTAATTAATTAATTAATTCTAAAAGAGAAATAGGTAGCACTTTCCTTACTTTCTTTCAGTTTTTGTTTTTTGTTAGTACATGTTTGCAGTACCTAATGATTACATTCCTTTTTTTTTTTTTTTTTTTTTTTTTTTTTCCAGAACTGGCGATTGGGCTCAGGCCCTTGCGCTTGCCAGGGAAGCACTTATTCCACTGAGCCATCTCCCCGGCCCTGATTGCATCCCTTGTGGGAAGTTGGCAGATACATATAACAGACTTGGGTGGGTTTTTTTTTTTTTTTTTTTTTTTTACAGTCTCCTTCTCCCTTTAC
The DNA here is from genome assembly GCF_000260255.1 of Octodon degus. Lineage (NCBI taxonomy): Eukaryota > Metazoa > Chordata > Mammalia > Rodentia > Octodontidae > Octodon > Octodon degus. The sequence goes on along the minus strand of NW_004524618.1, from coordinate 9,232,110 downwards.
CTTTGCTTCTCTCTCTTGATCTCCTCTCCATTAAAAAAAAAAAGATCTTCTGTCTTCTTCTTGTTATCTACCTTACATTTTCCTTAATGTTTATCTGTTGAGTAGTTTTAGAGTGAATCTTGAATGCCAAAGATGATATTTTGGAAACGTTTTTCTTTTAAGTAGATTTCTATCACACGAATAAGTAGTTGACGGTAACTTGAACTTTGGTTTGCCTTGTGTGTAGACAAAGTGGCAGGCAGAAAGTTAGCCCCTGCACCATGTCACAGAGGAGTCTCCCTCAGAGCGAAGTCACTTATTCAGTTCCCCCCACTTCTTTCATGTTCGGACACTTATTAGCACAGGGTCTATGGGGTCTACAGGGTCTCACTACAATCCTGTTTTCCGCCTCCCAAGTGCTAAGGTTACAGGCGCGTGCCACCATGCCCAGCCTCAATTGCCATCTCAGTGTGCCATGTGGGTAGGGCCGGCACAGCACACCAGGGATCGAACCCTGGCCACTGTGCTCTTCCTAAGCAGGCGCTTTAGTCAGCTGAGCTATCAGGCCGGCCCATGATTCCTCTTTAGAATCTTGCTTTAATTCACTCTCCAGAGTTTGCCTGTTGTATTTTATTCGGCCTCTACAGCACTCTCTGTGAGAGCATAGTTCAGCTAGTATCATTTCTCCATTTCACTAGCTTACATAGAGTAGAGCTACATTTAGTTTCTCTTGAAAATGATGTTGATTTTGCACTTTATAATGGTAAAATATAATCTGGATTCTTCCAGGCTGTTTACCTTAAGGTTGCAGAAACATTTATTCATGTTTATTTATTTTAAAATCTTCAGGAAATATCACAAAGTCCAATTACCATGTAGAATTAACATGTGTTAGCAACATACCTTAAAAATAAATACAATCTCCAGGTGATACAACGTGTACAGGGATGAAAGTGTGCTGGCTTTCTGGCTAATGGAGCAGAGTTTGGACTCAAACACTCAGAGTTAAAATTCTTGCTTCACTACTTTCTCTTTTAAAAATTTTATTTTAAAGAGAAAAGTAATAAAATTTCAAAACCAGATAATAAGCTAGTAACAATGATTAATACATTGTACACTGCTACCTTTAGTTACTGAGTACAAGATATAGGCATTTTATTGTCCAAATCATAGTATAAGAAAGTCTCTTTTCCCTTATTAATATACATTTATTAATTTACATTAAATGTATATTAATAAGATTGTTATACTGCTAACTTCTTTAACCTAAGAGAAGTTAGCAGTGTAACAATCTTAATAATCTACATTTGCTTTTTCCTGCCTTCTCTTCTGTTTGTCCCCTCTCTGGCTTCTCTTTCCTTTTGAACAGTTTCTTCCCATTTCACAAAAGCAATCATACATTTTGGATCTTATTGACTCTTTCAACTTCTCACATTAGGGAGACAATGTGATTACACATAAGAGTCTGATCTATTTCACTTACGAATGTAGTTCTGAGTTGTATCCATATACCTATAAAAGTCTCCAGTTTGTCTTTCTTTATATTGAATAATACTCCACTGCATAAAAATGCCACACCTTTTTTATCCTTTCTACAGTTGCTGGGTGTATGGGCTATTTCCAAGATTTAGCTATGACCAAGTGTGCTGCTGTAAACATGGGTGCATATATATTGCTGTGACATGATTCCTTAGGGAAGATCCCTGGAAGAGGAATACCTGGGTCAATTGGGATCTTTAATCTTAGTTTTTATAAAGGAATCTCCACACCAATTTCTTCAGTGGTTGCACCAGTCTACACTCCTCCCAGAAGTGGAGAAGATTTCCTGTTTCCCACATCCCCTCCAGCATTAGTTATTGATTGATTTCTTTCTTTTTAAAATTTTATGTATTTGGTACAGGGTCTCATTGTGCAAGTTGGACTCACACTGATCCTCCTATTTCAGTCTCCCCAGCACTGGGATTACAGGTGTGCACCCCATGCTCGGTCTTTGGTTTCTTGAGAATAGAAATTCTTTCCGGGTCTGATGGAATCTCAGTGTTTTTTCAATTTGCATCTTTTGAATGACCAGTAATATTGAAGCTTTTTCCATGTATTTACTTGCTGCTTGTATTTCTTCATCTGAGACATGCGTATTCACCTCAAATGTCCATTTTTGGATTGAATGTTTAAACTTGGGAGATCTGATATTTTGAGTTCTTTATACATTCTTGAGAGTAATCTTTTGTCCGAGGAACAGCTAGCAATAATCTTCCTCCCATCTTTTGGTTGTCTCTTCACTCTCTTGGTGGTTTCTCTTGCTGTGCAAAAACTTTATAATAAAATGAGATATCAGTTGCTGATTCTTTGTGATTCTTCCTGTGTGATCAGGGTTATATTTATGAAGTCTTTGCCTACACTGATGTTTTCAAGAGTTTTACCTATTCTATCTTCCAAAATATTTAACGTTTCTGTTTTAATACTTAGATCTTTCATCCATCTCAAATTTAGTGCCTGATGAAAGACATGGGTTCAATTTTAGTCTCCTGAGGTGCAAAGCCAGTTTTTCCAGCACATATTAAAGAGATTAAGAAGGTCTTTATTCCAGTGAATATGTTTGTTCACATTGTCCAAGATAAGGTGGCTGAGTATGTGTAGAGTCATTTCAGTATCCTCTAATCTGTTCCACTGATCCTTAGGTCTCTGATTTTTTTTCAGTGTTATGTTGCTTCTATCACAGTAGATTTATAGTATAATTTCAATTTGGGGATTTTACTATTTTCTTAACTACTGACCTCAGGTAATATGTTTTATCTTTGCCAGCCTGTTTTTGTCATCTATAAAATGGGGATGAAATCAGTATCCCAGTGTATAGATTTGTTGAGTGAATCACCTCACACATAAACCATGTAAGGCATATGATATATTCAATGAATATTTGCTTTAATTCTTGTTATTTTATACTTGCACCATCTCAAGTCTCCCATTTCTGAGTTTAGGAGAATGTTCTCTTGACTGAGGATGGAAAAGTGCCAGATACACAACAGTTGGGTAGTGAAAAGGGAAGAGAAAAGGAAGCTGCTACTGGGTATGGAGATTGAATGAGAGCAGATCCAAGCAATGCTCTCCAATGCTGGGTCCCAGGGAGCACAGCAGAACCAGATTCAACCCGCTGCCCCCAGGACATGGTTCTGGGAGGAACAAAATGACAGCAGAAGGAATAACGATTGACTGGAAAATGAAAAAGGAGTTTGGAGAGGGGTTTGTTTTGGGGGTATGACATAGCCATATTGTAGTCTTGGTGCAAAAGAGAAGAGGCGATTCAGAAATTCAAGAGACTGAGTTATTGGCTCTTTCTAGTTATGACACTGAAAATCAAGAAGCTTACAGAGAGACACCCCTATTTTTCTCAGGTGGTGTATGAAAAGCCAAAATTGTTTTGGTGCCAATGAGATGACCCCACTTAGAATGTAGCACCATTGGAGCTGCACTTTATCGAGGTACACCAAGAAGGGCGGGGTGAAATCCTCCTCAAACTAACCTTCCTGCTTTACTGCTCAGTATCATCCCAGACATCACTCTTAATCCTTTGACATTACTACTTGTCCCATGGGCCTGGATAAGATTTTTTTTTTTTCTCACAAAATTGCTGTTTAAGTTAAAGTCTTTTCTAAAGAATTTGCATTTCAATCTTCCTTGCAGAATTAATAATGCTTCCTACAAAAAAAAAAAAAAAAAAAAAAAAAAAAAGAGACCTTGACCTTAACAATGATTGGTATTTACTGAGGATTTTCACAGATCTGGACCCTATGTTACACTTATTCACATGTCTTAGCACATTTGATCCAGTAATTCCTCTCTCAAATCATTCTGAATATTTATTGTACAAAGCCTAGATTTTATATGTAAATTAAGTCTCCAGTCTCCAAATTCAAATACTCTGTACCTTCCCACAACTATTTTATTTTGTTTTATTTTTTTCATTATAGTTCCTCAATTCTTTTCAAATTCAAGAGGCACCCAACATCCATCTTATAACTTTGTCTTCATTAGAACTACTGATGTTTCTCACAATTAGGGATGGGTAAAAGAGAGACAGTAGAAAATGATAAAATAGCTTATAGACTGTTCTATTCAGAGTGAAAGAACATAAATTTAATAGGGGCAGAAACTTGGCTTACTGTCTAGTAATATTTTTCATTTCTACTTCTGAAGGTCACCCAGAAAAGAGCAACCATCCCAAGAATGCTATTTGTGTTATTTTTTTGTGTGTACACAACAATCATACATATACAAATTTATTTAGCAGTGTACTATGTTGGATTTCAGTTTATAATACTGAAGAACAACAATTAAGATTACCTGTTACTCATAAATATGCATTAGGGGTTTTAGGTAAGATGGAAAAGTAGGAGGAGAAATTTATACTCTTTGCAAGCAAAATATTGCTGACATTTTTAATAATAATGAAGTATAAGACTTCCCTGTGGGCAAAACTGAAATCTATTGTGCAGTGAAAGAATAGATTCATTTAATTTGTGTAGTCCTCTTTGTTCATTTTGTGTTTCTCATTAAATCTGTTCAAGGTCATGAATAGCACCACTAATGTCTGGGGGGAATAGTACAGAGCTCACTCATCCAACTAGATATTAGAAAGCAAGATGCTCATGCAAAGAGTGGCTTCCCCTTGTGTGCTACAAGACTATAGTTTCATGTTTGTAGCTGGGATGAAGGAAAGCCGAAAAGAAAGAATGAAGTGATACACACACACACACACACACACACACACACACACACACACACGATAGGTAAGAAAACTGTACTACGAATTTCTATTGGTTTATTGAAAGGAACAGTTAATGTTTAATTGTTTCACCAATTTTGTGGGCCTATATCTGATAATCTGAACAACTACTTTGAAAATAACAATATACAATATGACAAACACTATTTAATTCCTATCATCTTGTTTTTGGAAATTGTGTATTATTTTTAGTATTTTTAAAATTATTCTATATTCTCTGTAAAATAAAAAAGAATATAGTTTCATTGGTTATTCAAAAGTCAAAAGAAAAATGTCTCTTTTATATTATTCTCTATTCATCTGGTTTTGTATAAATTTAAAAGTGTGATTCTACCTCTGGCATTAATGGGTTAGGCTTAGCTGATTGTCCACATTTCTGGCCTTTCCTTGGATTTTTAACACTTTGTGGTATCACCACCCATTATTGGGAAGGTGGCCAGATAATTTAAAGGATCCCAATTAAATATGTATTTCACATAAACTCCATGTAACTTTTTGTGTAGCTATGTTCCATGCAAATCTGTATGACATCTTTATAATAAAAAGGTACTTCCTGGTTATTTGAAATTCAGATTTGACTGAGTGTCTTGTCCTTTCCTTCGCTGTATCTGGCTCTTCTTGTCATTGGCTGATCATGTGCAGAAAGGGTGAGACAGGACTGCAGCTTGTGATGAAGTCAGTCTCTGCAGGACAAGCTTAAAGTTGCAGAAATACATTATTACTTGAACTTCCATTGGCCTGAAAGTGATGTGATTTTAATGGTGCTTTCAAAAATCTTTAAAGTACAATTTAAAGATTGTGCTGCATGCGTATAGAGTTCTTGAAGGACACAGAGGTGGAGCTGGAGGTGACCAATGGGGATACAATATACTCTGCTGAGCTCTGGAATAGCATCTGATAAAAGTCATTTTTGAAAATGTAGAAGGAATGCACGGAAGTGCATTATTTTGGATTTCTTTTCCTTGGATAAGAAAAAATGGTATTAAAATATTTCCTCTCCACAGGTAGGCCGTATGATATACTTCCGTATAAACGCTGATGAGATTTGGAGAGGACCTGTTGGAGTGTTTTACCCTTCTTGGAAGTTTGCCATTTATTCAGGCATATGTACTTCAATTACATCCCAAACTTAACTCGAAACATTTGCTGTTTGCAGTTATGTTAGATTTAAAGTGCTTGTGCCTTTTTCAAATGAAAAGAATTAAAAATTTTCAGGAAAGAATAAGTACAGAATGATGCCTGCTGATTCTTACTGCTCTAGTGAAAGAAACAGTTCATGCTTAATTATTTTTCTTTTTTTAAATTTTTTGACCTGTTTTCCATTCTTATATCTGGGAATCTGAGCAACTAATTTGAAGACAACAATATGCAACATAGAAACCATTGTTGAATTTCCATTATTTTGTTTAGTGAAACTCTGCATCATTTCTGATGTTTTTATTATTATATTTTATTCTCTTTAAAAATTAAAAAAAAATCTACAGAGGAAGATTGACACAAACTATGGAAAGAGAGCCTGTCAAAGACAAAGAGCAAATGAACAGTACTCAAAAGTACCTTCAAAAACTCCACACCTAAATAGTACAAGCTCTTTATCACAAAAGAGAACATGGGGAACAGAAATAACAAGAGCTCATTAATATGTACTTGTATTTAGTTTGTATGACTTGAAAGAACATCAGGTAGGATCTATGTTATTCCATTTTGGTATTGGGAAAATTCACATCCACTGTAGTAAACTTGCTTAAAATCATTGCTAACTTAGAGACTGAGTCACGAGCCTTGATTCTGAAATTATTTCAGAAAGAACTGAAATCATTCATGTTACCTACCTCCTACCAGGAGGGCAAGGCGAGCATTACATGAGTCAGAACATTTTTGTAGCTCTTTTCGGAGCATGTGCATGTGCTAGAAGCCCATGTGCTCTGATGCACACGTGACCCTTCTGCATATGAAGGACACCTCCCAAACTCAGCTTGCTGTCAAACTGGAGGGAGTGCTGGTTTCAGGACTGACTCCTATACTGTTGAAATTGTGAAGAGGACTTTTCTGAGGCATTTGAAATAGGTAAAAAGCACATAGTGATCCTCTTGTCTCAATCTTTCCAGCACTGGGATTTGAGACCTGGGCCACTGCACCTGGCTTCAGTGGCTGGCACAGCATGCCCAGGTTCTGTGGCTGCGCAGCGTGCAGTACTGGGATTGAACCTGGGGCCTTGCGTTTGCCAGGCAGGCAGTTAAACTTCTGAGCTATCCCCCCAGCCTCTTTTTGTTTTTTGAAGGGAACAGTTAATGCTTAAAATTTTTACTTGGACCAATTTTGCCTCTTATGTCCAGTAATCTGAGCAACTACTTTGAAGACATCAATGTGCGATATAACAATTATTGTTTGATATCCTATCGTGTTGTTTTCTGAAATTCTGTATCATTTCAAATGTTTTCTCTTGTTTTTAATTTTCTTTAAAATAAAAATGCTACTAAAGTCAGGAGGATATAAAAGAACTAGGGGGAGGAGATAAAAATTATCTAATAGTTTTTTTTT
>NW_004524618.1:9215792-9218637 GCF_000260255.1 Octodon degus | reverse complement strand
GGCCCACGCTGCGCCTGGGCTGGGACTGGTCCCGCCGGCGCAGGGTAGCAGGAAACTCTCCGCACACACCCTAATAGTTTTTTAAAAACTTCCAAGAAATAATCCCGAGAAATACAGTCATTGCCTAATGCTGAATAGAGGGACAGGCACAAACAGTTTTAATCTTGCTGGGGTTCAGCTTTAGTTCCCTTGGTGTTGATTTTATGCTTTCTGTTGTGGTTTAAAATAGCTGTATTTGTGCGAAGGATAATGCCAACCTCACTTCAAGAACTAGCCTGCTTCTTTATGGGAAATGTGCTGAGTAGACAGAAGTTAGATTTCTTTTGTTATCTTGAAAAAAATTCTTATACATGAAGACATTCCACTCAGGCAACAGAAAACACCTAAATTCTATGAGCCAAGCAATGGTGAGGAGAACCAGGTATCCTTCCAGCAGACGGAGGAGTGCATGCTGAGCCTGTGCATAGCCTGTGTGACCTACAACTACTCATAGGCTGTGTACCTATTCCTACTTGATTAAAACTGATTTAAAACCGCAAAAACAATATTAGATCAAACTACTGCTCAACATGGTAAAGAGAAAAGATATTATCTAGTTCATAATCCCAAATCAGCACAATACTGAGCTTTTCAACCACTAACTACTGTTCTTATTGGTATGTGCAGATAGGAAGAAATAACAAACTTATATTTTGTCTAATGTTAGGGAATGGCATAGATTGTGGGGGTTTATGTAGTAAACACTTGTTTTTATTATAAAGTAAAATGACTTCAATTTCAAAATATCATGGTAATTTGTAAAATTCATGTTTTAACCTCTTATGCAGAACTGTAGCAGTAGGGCTTCTTAGGTCAATAGGGAGAGAGTAAGAATTTGGTGATAGAGGTCATATGTAGTGGTCTCAAGGAAAGCAAGCAGATGCAGGGATGGGGGTCTCCTTCTTGGTTTCCTACTGGACATCTCTTTTGTAGGCCAGAGAGCTCACTCCCACTGGAGAGGGAGGAAGGAATTGGATTCACTTGAGGTGGGCTAGAAAAGCCACATTATTTTCTTCTGTTCTTTAGAACATGGTTTCTACTATTTAAAAAATCAAGTCATTTAAAAAGTTTGGTGGGACTGGTGAGATGGCTCAGTGGTCTAAAGCACCTACTTAGAACAAGCTTAGCAAAGCAGAGGGACCCCGGTTCAATCCCCAGCACCACATGCCAGCCAGCCCCGCCCCCTGGTGGGCTGAGCTGGCCACACACACACACACACACACACACACACACAAATAAATAAAATTAAAAAAAAAAAGTCTGGGATGTTCTAACCAATCTAAAGCATTTTAATTTGTACGTGTAAGAATTAAAACAGACCGATACCTGTAAACATCACATTGTCTCACTAGTAAAAGAACCTGAAAAAGTAAATAAAAATCTGAAAGATACAATAAATAATATGAAAGGGAAAGAAACTGATCAAAGGGAAGGAACAATTGGGAGGAGGGAAAGGAGAAAAGAAAGAAAAAAAGGAAAAGAAAAAGAAATATGTATGTATACACACAGGATAGCTTGGATAATTGTACTGATGATTTCTGCTGATCTATTGAAAGAAGCAGTAAATGCTTATTTTTTTCTCTCCATTTTAATTTTTTATCTTTTTTGAGCAAGTTTGCATGCTTATATCTGGTAATCTGAACACCTAATTTGAAGACAACAATATGCAATATAATAGCCATTATTGAATTACTATCAGTTTGTTTAGTGAAATCTTTATTATTTCTATTTTAAACTGTTTTTTATTTGCTTTAAACAAGAAAAAAAAACCAAGAAAACAAGAAAAGTATTTCCCAGATATTTTGTGCTTTGTATAAATTATTTACACATCAATGAATATTTATTAAGGATAATTTTCATATAAGTTTGTTGAAAGTGTATTCTCCTAGGTTTAAGTAGAAGTGGCTTAGTGTACAGATTTTTGGGATTTGTTTTATAAAACTGCTTTGTGACTAAGACGGTTCATACCTAGATGTCAACCAAAGCCTCAGGTGCTCATAGGTGGGGCCTTTGGAAAGTGATCAGGTCATGGAGGGGTGGTGCTCTGTGATAGATTGGGATGAACTCATAGCTAAGTGTGCTGTCAGAGGAGGAGGTGGGCTACTGGGAGTGCGGCTGCACTGTATGTCTTTCCCTCCTCCTTTGATCTTTTTCTGCTTTCTACTACCATGACATGAGCTATGTATCCTCGGCAGGTCCCTCTGCCATGCTGCCCTCCTTGGGGCTAGATGTCTAAGGACTGAAACCTCTGCAAACTGTGAGCCAAATTAAACTTTTCCTCTTTCCTTTTGTAGGTATCTGGTATCATGTATCAGTGCCTCAGTTACTCTTCTCTCATTGCTGGGACAAATATCCAACACACAAAATGAAGGAAGGAAAGGTTTATTTAGCTCACAGTTACTGGAGGTTTCAATCCATATTCAGCTAGGTCCAAGGCAGAGAAGAACATAGCAGAAAGCAACCATTCATGGCAGTGGCAAAGAACAAGGGCACAAAAGGAGGAGTAGCAGCAGCTCAAGCAGCTAACTTCTCTTTCCTCTTTACATTGAAAGACAAATTACCTGCCTCAGGCCATGTGCAGCATCCACACCCACAATTATCAATCACAAACTCCAGAAGCTGCCCCAAGACTGCATGAGGCTTTGGGGGGACAACTATACACAAACCGTAACAGTCAGCAATGGTGAAACTAAGGTGGATGAAAAGGGTTAGCATGCCCATGGTGTGCAAAGTTATTTGTCACAACCTCACCTTTTTTGCAGTTCTTTTCATTTTTTTTAATCTTGAAATCTCAGTTATTCATTTT
>NW_004524618.1:9199870-9206947 GCF_000260255.1 Octodon degus | reverse complement strand
GCATACATTCTTCCTAGTGGTTATTTGCTGTACAAGATGCAGACATGATATCCTATTTACAAACACTATTAGAACAAATCCCTCTATTCTTTAAGAGGATGTAACTATATATCTATCCTAGCCACTTTGAATACACAGATACAAAGAGGACATTCATCTGTATCCCCTTTTTTGTTTAGTTCTGTTATTTGAATATTACAGGTGTGTTAACTCAACAAAATATTCTAAAAGAGTCCAGTAGTCCATAGCAGTATTGGGTCTTCTGCTTTACTGGCAATGTCAGAAATGGTTGACCTGAATCCCCTACAGCTCAACATAACAGCTTGGCTTTACTTCTTATATTTTGTTTTTATACTTTTCTGCTGGATGGTTAAGATCAAGATAAAGCAAGACCTATGCAACAAGAGTTTTTTTTTTTTTTTCATACCGTGCTCTGGAATATGTTAGAAAATGCAGATTTGGGTAATTCTCATTCAGTGTTCATAGAGTTTTTGGTAGTTCTCCATGTGTTTAATCGGAGTTATCAGTCAATAATGCAGAATTCCTGCAAAACCTATGCAGGGGTCAAGGGATCTTCCTAGCACCAAGGGAGGGAGTCCTGCTCTGGCAAGTTGCATGTGTGTTAATGGATGTGCTTGACTGTCAACTCATCTATCCTAGGTTGAATACATTGTAAAAAGAAAATTTCTCAGTAATAGGTATATTTTCTCTAACCATCCAGATAACTAGAGTACAGAGGAGACACTAAGAATTGCTAACATTGTTGACAACCTATAGAACATTTTAGGCAGGTTTCTAAATCTCATAAGAAAGGAAATGTAGTGAACATTAAAATGTGTTGTAGGTACCAATGCATCAGTAAGTTATGACAAGCAGGACACTCCATCAGTGCTCCGATTTAGGCTAAGATGCACAGAGCACCTACTATGTGACAGACTGTGTGTCAGACACATTCAAAGGCTTCACTATGACAACCTTGGGGGGCAGGACTTATATCTTCCCTCCACTCTGTTTTTAAAATGGAAACTTAATAATCCAATATAGTCCAGTATATACAAAATAGTTAGGTTAGATATATAGCTACTTTCTCTTAATTCAATGAGAAGAAAGATTTGTACTAATAGGCTTGGATGGGATATCATGTCTGCATCTTGTACTATGAATAACTATGACAAAGACAACAATATGCAATGTATTAATTATTGTAACTGTCCTACTCACCTGTTTTGAGACTGTCTCATTGCTATTTGTTTCTCAATAAAATTAATAAAAAAAAAACGACAAAAAAGATGGAAGCTTAGCGAAGGGTAAATGAATGCTTTTGCTACAGAGTTTATCAGTAGCAGGAATGGCACACAGCTTCTGATATTGAACCAGGGTCCTGCAGACTCTAGCCATACTTTGTCCAAACCCAGACGGCCTTTCTTGGTAGTTGCAAGAGACTGTTGATATAATTGAAACTATTCACTCCAGAAACCAAAAAGCCCTAAGAGGTGCTCAGATCATTTTAGTATTGTGAATGATAAAAGGGTCAATAGCTGTTCCTTGACAGCATCAAAGTTGGAGTAGCCCTCTGTTTAATAAGACATCTCAGGAGTTTTAAGAAGGTAGCAGGACCATGGACTATGTGCGGGCAATGGCTTATGCCCTTTGATGCATTCTTGTGGCCATGTATATAGCCTGAATTAAGCAGTTAAATGGTTAATATCCTATTTTCAAAGACTATTTATTATGGTGAATTTCTTAGGATACCTCATAGAAGTAAAAAAAAAAAAACCATAACCATTTATTTATTTATTTACTGTAACCATTTAAAGATGAATAAAAACTCGCAGGGGTATGGTTAAGACAGGCACTTGCAGACACATTAAATCTACGATAGGAAATTGTTGTTAAATGTTGCTGACTAGATGTGGCTAGCAATTTCAATAATATGTACGGAGGCCTTCATGAGTGGGACTACAGAAGAAAAACTAATAATCTGCGATAATCTGCTATAAGGTGCTACTCATTTTTCTTGGGTTGAACAACAGGGCAAATTTGGCTATTAAAAGTGAAGGAATGCCAGGGAGATAGCTCAGTAGAATAAGTGCTTGCCTGGCAAGTGCAAGGACTTGAGTTCAATCCCTGGTTCTGAAAAAAAAAGTGAAGAAATGCTTCCTTCTATTTGAGTCTTTCATGGCGGATTCCAGTTTTTTGAGATCCTTTTTAAAATTTAAATTTGGCCATATTAATCATTTTACCTGTGAGAGGTAAATCCACAAGATCTGTTTGTGAAGCCAATTTACAGGTGTCACAGATTAATTTAAATTTAATTTAGAATTTGTTAGATAGAACAGCTGTGCACACTGTGGGTTATTTTAGGCTGATGGGTGCTATGACCTGGGGAAATTCAGGCAAGACAATAGTTCTGAGAGTTAGGGTAAGCATTTTCTGCTATTTCTTTTACAGGAACTCCTCTTAGATTAGCAAGAATACTTTGCTTAAATTTAAAGAGATGCCTAAGTATAGTTGTAATTTGAGCTCCAATATTCATTAAAGCCACTCAACCAAAAATGTGAGTATGAGTTTGATTAGCCTTGGCTGGCCCACGTCTGATCTAATCAGTGAACAGAAAGAAAGTGCTGAGAAGTCTCGATCCCGTCTAGGTGAGTGTGGGCCTGTCCCTGGGGCTGCGGGGTGTGGTGCTGTGTCCTAGAACACTGACAGTTTCAGGTGCTTCCTTAGAGGGAAATCAGGATTTCTTTTTTCTGGCTAGGGCTTGAAAAATCTGTATTATATCAAATCGATAGTACATTTTCAAAATTTCAAACCCTGAATGCTTCTGGGTTAGGTTTGGGCACAAGAAAAATTTGCATGAAATCTGGAAGATGGAAATCAACTTCTTGTCAAAATGCCCTGCAGATTGTCACTAGGTAGAGACGGACCCCAGTTTATTCTTACTTTTCCTCATCTGTCTTCTGACTTGAGCCCTGCTGCTCAGTAGTGACCCTGGGCCACCACCATAGGGTTTTCAATGACAGCACAGAGATAGTCACCAGGGAGAACCAACTACTTTCTGTAGACTTCGGATTAAACACATTTATAAATTCCTCCAGCTGCTGGACATACCTTGAACAGATTTTTAAATCTGGAAGTAAATAAGGGGCTGGAAGAGACATGTATTTATATGAAAAAGAAATTGCTTCATTCGTTAGTGTTTTGTCTTACTTGTATACTGTCAAATGTTTTCATAAACATGACACACAATTGTAAATAGCAGTTTTGTCATAAAGCAAAACAGCACTAAGCTTTATCTCATTTGCCATTTAAAATGTTCCTATTGTTAAAAATAAAGCTCTACAATTGAATCTACCCTGATCCGCAGGTGAGACTAAAATGTTGTTTAACTTTCATGGCATGGGGAATCACTCAGATTGCTTCAAAGCTCGGGGCGTTTAAGGACACCTGAGGATGTGACCATGCTTTTCTAGCACTGACACGCAGTGAGATATAGTTATGTGATAGTGGCTTAACACACATGAACAAGTATCTGCTGGTTACAGCACTATACAATAGTTAAATATGAAATAGCAACCTGTATAAGAATTATACAATAAAGGGCCAGCCAGATAGCTCAGCTGATTAAAGTGCCTGCTTAGGCAGAGTGCGGTGGTCAGGGTTTGATACCTGGTGTGCCATGCTGGATCTGCCAACAGGGCCTGCTGAGACAGGGATTGAGACTGGGCGTGGTGGCATGTGCCTATGATCCCAGGGCTTCAGAAGCTGAAAACAGCAGGGTCGCTACGAGTCTGATCTATATAGTGAGACCCTGTGGTCCCTGTAGACCCTGTACTAAATACATAAAAAAGAATTATACAATAATGACACCCTTGGCTCTCTGCTCTGCTCCATCCTGCCTCTGTTGATGCTGATGGCTTGCACAAGTGTGTTCTTTATCCTTGGGACCTCAAGCACAATATCTCTCTTGGGCCTTCTGAGCAGGCTGACCTGGGTTTTAACTTGAGTTTTGTTTCCTAGAGGTAAAGTACAGTAGTACCTTGGTTCATGAGCTTAAGTGGTTTCACAACTTTAGAAAAGATAGCTGCTGTTGTGTTCATTGCCTGATGTAGATTTGCAAAAAGATTAAAATTTTGCCAACTGCTTCTGCTTGCCAACCAAACTGTCCACAAACAAAATTGTTCATGAACTGAAACACCTCTGTGCATATTAAGAATGGAATCATCCTTTGGTGTTTTTGGTTTAGCTGATTAGACTTTTAAACTGACTGATATGTATTTTATTTGTTTTGTGGTTGACCTGAATTAATTCATTAAATACTTGTTGGAGTACTTGCTAAGTGTCGAGCACTATATTTGATGCAAAAAAAAATCTTTCTTCTTAGGGAGGCTAGCACAGGAAATGAATGTATTTTCATTACAAATCCTGTAGAAATAACTTCCATGAAAGTCAGGCAAGTGAAGAATTGATTCAAGAGAAGGGATGCTCTTACCTCATTTGAAACACCAGGAAGATTTCTAAAGGAGATAGACGAACTGGATTTTAAAGATAAGTAGCACTCAGAGCTGAGTGTAATGAAGATATTTATTGAGTAGTTACTAAGAGAACAGGTGCTACTAAAAGTGTTTTATTAACTCTTCAGTTTCTCTGCCCTATGTCATCTTATGAGGAAAGTACTTATAGATATTCCCTTGGAACAAACACAGCATGCTTAAGCCACCACAAAAGGGCACACGAACCCAGGTTGAAGTCCAGCAGTCTGTTTATGGAGCCAGGGTTCCTCACTGCTTAATGACGGGTGATTCACACTAACACACAGCAGCAACATGCAGCAGCACACACACAGGAAGATGTGTGTAGGAGAAAAAGAAGATGTTCAATTTAAATTTGATATGGAGGCCATGGAGGGGCTGGAGGAATAGGAAGCTATGATTGTGCATTGCGATCATACACCAGAAGAGCTGGTAATTCTGAACTTTTCTCACCAGGCAACACAGAGCCTTGGAAGGCAGTTGAGGCAGAGTTTAAGTTGAACTGTCATTGAAGAAAACATGGACATGTGGGTTGGAGTACATTCTGTTTGCCTGTGGGGTCGAAGTGAGGAATAACATAGAGAAAAGGAGTGCTTATAAAATATTGTGATGAAGATAGTGAAAATTATGTATTCTTATAGAGATCCAAAATAAAGTAGTTCTTACCTTTTTGTGTTTCAGATCTAACGATGAGTTTTGTTCCGCCTGGAGAATGTTGCTGAGAGAGAGAGAAACTACTGGGACATGGCTTGTGAGATGGGATTTATTAAGACTTGGTGGCACTAACACAAGAGCAATGGCTTAATTGAAGCTGGCAGTGGTGGTCCATGACGTGCTTGTATGAGTCCAGTACCACTGCGCCCTTTGGTAAGTAGGTGAAAAGCACGCACTCAGCAAATGTGCTGCTGGGAGGTCACGGTGATGAATGGATAGCTTCTCAGCAGAAGGTGTTCAGAAGGCTCGGTGGTCCTGACTGCTAGACTGCTCAGCAGTGCTGGCTTTCATACCCACCTTCTGTAAGGAGGAGATTTTACAGATTAGGCTACATAGCCCTGGCTAAATTAATTCCTTTATATGACCAGAATTCCAACTCACAGCTGACTTGGAATATGGGAAGGATGGCAATTTCTGCAGATAGCATTACTCTTCCCAGATCCCAGTGTCCCTCAGGCAATATCTGGACAGTCTGGACCCTTGACTGCTTAGGGTACCCCCTTGACTTGTCAGGAGTCTCAAGGATGTGGAAGGATGTCTCTGACATTTGTTGCCAAATGCCTTACATTTTCTCAGTGATGATGCAAGGAGAGAAACTGCAGAGGAGAAAGGGGCTTAACAGAGCAGCCAGGAAGAGTTGGCACCCAGAGGGCTAGCGGCATTATGCCAACCAAGACATTTCAATGGAGAATCCAGTCCTCTGCCTGCAAACATTTAAAAACAATTTTTAAAACCCAAAGGCTTTAGAACAAGGAAGGAATAAAAACAAAACAGTCTAGAAACACAGATGATTATAATTTTTCTCTGTAGTACCTTATGCTGTGTAATTTTCATTACAATGTGTTAGGGAAAATAAAGTGATTCAATTACCTTTTTATTTTTAAATGGGTCTCATGTCTGTTGGTTGCAGTAGTTTTCACCTCTAAACGAAATTAGCAGGGAGGCCTACTCTTGTGGTGTAATTTACTTGAGATAGCTCCTTCTCTTCCTCTACTCATGTCTTGAAATCACCACTGAAACATGGGTTTGGTAATTTTTCTCTTGTTATATGATGTACTACTTCCTTCGTTTCCTACAGTATTCTAATAAAGAGATCTTATTACTATCGACATGTCACCCAACGACCGTTAACAAGTGGAAATGGGTCTTTATATTCATTAAATGTAAGTGTATTAGAGAGCCACAGTTAAGTGCTGGCAAAATTGTATTACAAGGCAAATCAATTTCTATGTGGAGGTATTTTTTAGTGAGTAATTAGTCAAAATAATGCTTGCTGTTCTTGAATAACATGGGTACAAAAGAAAATAAGGGAATAGACAATGGCAGGAAGCTGGATCATTTACTTTATTTCTTAATTAAAGCTGACACTTGGAGTAAAGAAATCTGCCTGCTATCTATTTTATGGCTTGCTTATTTTTTTAGATAAATAACTCTATTATTATTAGGGCAGTAGTTTTATAAAAATAGCAAAACATTACACTCACCCACACACATATCCCCCAAGGGGACTGGCAAGACGCAGGTCTATAGAATCCAAAGAAGTTGAACTTTAAGCCTTGTGTGGTGGAAGCTGCAGGAACGGGTGTGGCCACAGCAAAACCATTGCCTTTTACAAAGAGGCTGGTAAGTGGTGCAAGACTTTTTAATTATTTTTTGCTTCATTTTGTTTCCCCTCATCCTTCTAATAGTAAATGCTTTCAGAAATGTGTGATTCTTTAGCAACAAGTGTAAAAAGCAAATCACTGGGCCTAGTAGATAGCTCAGTTAAATAAGTGCTTGCCTGGCAAGCACAGAGTCCTGAGTTCAATCCCTGGTGAAGAGAGAGAGAGAG
>NW_004524618.1:9196324-9199770 GCF_000260255.1 Octodon degus | reverse complement strand
AGAGAGAGAGACACAGAGAGAGAGAGAGAGACAGAGAGAGAGAGAGAAAGCAAATTATCACCCAGATTTCAGATAGGTAATAAAGTTAATTGTATGCACGTTAGATTGCCTACAACTCACAGTGCCAGAGAGGCTAAGGTCCAGAAACCTCAGTCAAACCCTGGAACTGTAAGATTCTACAAGCCCTAATGTTTGGAATAGGAAACTCCAGTAATTGGATTACTGTTTGTTATCCTTAAAGTGACATCTTTATTCCAGAACAGCACAATCATTAGCAGTGGTGGTGGTAGGTACCGATCGGATCAATCATCCATTAGCAGTGTTGATTTATTAGCCCCCTACTATTTTCCCCTGCCTGAGCTGGAAACTCTACTCATTCCTCACACTGATGGGAATTCTTAGTGGTATTAGTGTCACTGAGCACAAAAGTCACACAAGGGGAGGAAGCTTTCTTAATCTCCCTGCTGTAGATGGCACCTGTGGCTGAAGCCACCAATGGGTTCTTTGGCCAGTGGCATCTCCCCCATCCTCCTGTGAGGAAATTCAGTTTTCTCCATCTCGCTGGTCTTCTGGGGAAGAATAGCCTTTTATTTCCAAGTAATTAGCTGCAGAATTAGCTATTCCTGTGAAAGGGAGCTAAAAATATGTGGCTCACAGCGTTTTAACCTAGGCTTTTGTTTAGATTAACAGAACCCAGAGCATCTGGTGATGCACAAGTAGCAGCAGCCCCTGCATCAGAAAAGCATATAACCCAGCTACCCTAGAATTTGCCATTATCCTCATGTTTGCCTGTACAATGGCCTCCTCAACCCCCTTTCTGCCTGCAGCCTCTATGTAAGAGTTTCCATTGGCAGTAGCCTCTGTCTTCTTTAACTTGCTAGATTTCCAAATAAATCTTTTTCTTTGTCCCAACAAATTTTCCTTGAGTTATTGGCTTTTCCAAGTGATAAGAAATGAATGTGGGTTCACAGTGTCACCAATGAAGTACTGTTAAAGCATACTTGATTTTATCTAAAAATGTAACTCAACTTTGAATCCCATAGGACTCTCTTCCACCTTTGCTTACTTTAGCTACAGTATCCTTAACTGTCTGTCCTGTAGATCCCATTTTAGTCAATATTTTGTCTTGAAATAACTGGAGAAGCTTGACTTTTAATCACTTTCTGGGCTTGGTTTTTAGAATCGGATTCAAATTCCAGTTGATCAGTTGCAAAATACTGGTGAGAGGTCAGCAAAGAAGGAGATATTTCAAAGACAAGAAGGGAAAAAAATAATATTGGCCATATATAACAAGCTGAGAATAAAAGGTCTGAGTCTTTTCTCCTCTATTTCAAAAGTGTTGCAAAGGAGAAAACAAGAAAGAGATTGACTTTCATCAAATGATAGCCTTTGGGTGCTGGATTTAAAATTGCTTTGCTCTTAAGTGGGCTACTATGGGTGAAGGCAAGGTGGCAGAAAGGGTTGAAATTATGCAGGGCTCTTTTTCCATGTGATGCACTTTTGCAAAAACCACAATTTACTGCACCCTTATTAAATGCTTTTTCTCATTTTCCATGTACAAAATGAGGAACAGCCTCATCACATAAACAACAAAGAAGAGTTAAGCTACTGAAGGGTTCTTAGTATGAATAATTGAAAAAATATTAGCAGGACTACTTAGAAATTAGACCCTAATATGTTTGACTCCAAAACTCATATGAGATTTGGCTATTTGAGTGACTTAAACATTGTATTCAAATGATGTAAATATGACTTCCAATTAGGTTTCTGCTCCAGGAAATCTCTATCTGAGATTCTCTTTCTGTGCTTGACTTATTTTCTCAAATACCCACCTGCTGATATCGGAAGTAAACAAGCGAGTCACAGTAATACTATGTGCCTCGATGGTGCTGGTGGACATTTACAGGAGAGTTTCTGCCAATGATTAGTGTAACTCTGAAGTTGAGATTCATCTGGGGATGATAAACCCGAGATCACTGCAAAGCAGCAACCAGCGAGGTGCTGTTCCTCTTTCATGAGTCCTTCCTTCCCTTGGGGTGGGCGAAGGCCAATGGCAAATCCAGCTTGGAGTTAGCACAGGGATTGTCAAGTAGCTCCTAACTACTTCTCTAAAGCAATGCTGATGCAGAAACAGGCATGGGATGGGGGGGTGTTGCACATTATCATCTAGCAGAAGACATAGAATAACATTTAGAAAGGAAATGTACATATGGAAAATACAGTTTAATGCAGAGAAAGGGTAATAGTCCTTGTGCTGGGACACAGGGGTGATTTGATGGCTGCAGGCAGGGATAAAGCCCCTAGGAGGAGAAATGCAGGCAGCAGAGGAGAAAAGGCGTTTGCGTCTGGATTCTGAGTGGCACTGCCAGAAAGCTCTTTGGGAAGGAGAAGTAGGTTACTGTGTCATCTCTGTGGCATGTTGGGTGTGCCCACTCTACAAAGCGACATACGTTGGATGTGAACTGGGAGCACAGGTGGGGGGCATGATGAGAAATTAATTGAAGGACTCAATTTAAATTTTTAAAATATTTATTTTTAAAGAAGATACTATCTCAATAGCATAATGAAAATTACTATCATATGACGGAGGTAAACAGGCCGGCACATGGTACTTACCTACTTTCCACCTAATTCTCAGTCATTATTCCTCAAGCCACTCCTCTTCCACTGAATAAAACCTGGGTGTGGCCCTGGGTCAGCCTCTTTGTTCCAGAAAGCCATCTTTGTGGATAGATTTAGGGCCTCTTGGCTCCCCAATAATTATAAAAAGTGTTTTAGTGTCTTTACTCTCACCCTAGGTTGCACTGGGAGTGGTAGATTGGAATTAACTCAGAGGGATTCTGATTATGTATCTTTACAAATATTGACTTCTTGGATCTAGACAAGAACCTGGGTGGGAGGCCTACAGTATAAAAATACCACATCTTTTCATCCATTCCTTAGGTGTTAGGCATTTTGGTTGTTTCCAAGATTTGGCTTCGCTACTCTTTCAGGTTGTCACTCTAGTGAGATAATATGATGTCACTAGTATAGACTGAAGACCTCTGTCTGAGCTGCAAAAAAGCCTGGAAAATTTAATGCTACATTTAAGCAGTTATTGCATGCGGTGTTTTCAAATGGAAGAGTGAAGGTTTGGGCAAGTGCAGTGAAGAGATGGATTGGCAGAAGAGTCTCAGAAGCAGAAGCAGGAATTGTCAGGGAATGGTTAACTTTTAACCTGACAAGTGTGACTTATTTTACTTATTTTTCTTTCATCGTCTTTCAACATCAGGGACTCTTGCAAACTGTCATTGATCTGTTAGCGTGGATTTAGCGCTGGGTCTGGTGACTTCCATGTGCTACGGCTAGAGAGCAGCCATTGTGCTCCTGCGGTGATAGCAATTTTTAATTTGTTTTCTTCAAAACAAAACCAAGTGGTCTTCACTGGGAAATAAAATGGAGACTAG
>NW_004524618.1:9181133-9196224 GCF_000260255.1 Octodon degus | reverse complement strand
TTCATTCAATGTACCTTGTTTAACAGCTGTGTGAACAGTGTAAAGTAATTAATTTGAAGGTAAATGAGAGCACGCGGTTCCAGTGGGGAGAACGAGAATGGCTATGTGTGATAGTGAGATGGGTGTTTTGAAGAGAAGTTCAGTGAGCAGTAGAAGAGCAGGAAGGAGGGGAAGTTACCAGTCGTGGAGCTCAGGGCAAGGCTTCTTGAAGGGGGTGGTGAGTGATTTTGTGCAGATGACTTTGGGTACTTTGGTAGTTAAGAGTACATATGTGACTCCTTGACTGTGCTATGTGGGACCATATGAAACAGCTAATGTAGGGCTACATGAGCTAACATCTGATGTGGAATAGGAGTCAATAAAATTTGTTACATGGCTTTGCAGGTGAAGGTACTGAGACTTAGGCCCTTAGCCCAGCTGAAACCTGCAGGCAGCTCCTTTTGCATAAAGTAAAAGGCTGGATCTCTAACTTCAGTTGCCTCATCACACCGCTCACAAGCTTCATGGCTTACCCTCTAGCCTTGAGTTCAGAATGGCAAGGAGCATCATCAAACTGATTCTATGAAGAGGTAGATATCCACCTGGACATGTAGATGAAAGGTAGATGAAACAGCTTTCTTTAACTTTTACCTCCTGATCAAATGACTAAGCAGTGTAAGTTCTTGTTTCCAATAAACACTGATTGAGAAACAGCTGTGGGAGATACCAGCCTGGGACACCAAAATGAATTACACATGGTGCTAACACTTGAATTACATTTTATTCTTGTGCATGTTTTGGGTTCATTAGTTAAGGTCTATAAATATCTTTAAACATCTACTTAGTAAAAGCTTTCCTGCAGGATTGAAAACAGCACACAACAATTTACAGATATCAAATAAAAGCTCAAAAGAGTGAAATGATATGATAAAGGGTTATATGTGACATTCTTTCTTGCTCGATAAAGAGAATTAAAGTTTTAACTGCATTCCTTATGGTGGAGATATTAAACCACTCAGGTATGTAAGAGAGCATAGGCTTATTAAAAATGTAGAGGATCTACACATGATGCCTCTCAAAGACCTTTAAAAAATTAGGAAATTGTTCTAAGACATAAACATCTAAGGTCCACTGGAGATGGAAAATTTGAACAATGTGCCAGTGCAGGAGAAGTGAATTTTTCCCCGAAGTCTGAATAGCTGAAGTCACTTAAAGGGAAATAGAGCAAGAAAAATATAGCGCTGAACCCATAAAGTATGCAAACGCTCTCAGGAATAGATACTGAATCTGTTAGGTACGTAATGGCCATGACTGAGAGGCAATCTGAAATTCTGTGGATGCATGCACAAGGCGGAGCTCACTGTCCTGGATCTTGGAGAACGAATGTGGGCAAAGGTTCTGTTGCAAGAGAGAGGAAGAGCCGAAAGGAAAGTGTGTGAGGTAGTGTATGTGAGATGGGGGGCTGACAAGGGTGAAATAAACCAGGAGACGCTGGTGGGGAATGAAGACGCACAACATGCATAGAGATCTTATTAAAATGTCCTTTTTATTTTAAAGAGAATAGAAAAATAATACATAAGACATTAAAAATGATACGCAATTTGAAAAACCCTAGATGATAGGTATTTAACAATAGATGCTATATTGTACATTGTCATCTTCAGTGTAGTTGCTCAGATTACCAGATATAAACATGGAAAATTAGGGAGAGTAAAAATTTTAAGATTAACTACTACCTTCAAAGAACAGATAGAAATTAGTACAGTCATCTTAGCTATCCTGTGTACATGTACACATGATTTTCCCTTTTCTTTCTTTTTTCTCCTTTCTTTTCTCCTTTCTCTCATTCCAATTGAATATATGGATTATAGTGAAAGTTGAATGAATTATTAAGTCCATTGTGTTATTCTATAGGTGATTTAAATGTTCACTCTCTTAAAGACTTCCTCCCGCTAGAACTTTTCCTCTCACTGCCTGGTTTGAAGGAGGAGCAGCCAAGCAGCTGGAGCTGAGGTGCAGGAGGTTTCTCAGGAGGGCTCTGTGTCCCAGAGCTGCTCCAGCCCCTCTGAAGCATTGGGGGCTGCTGAGTGCTGGGGAGAAACTGTCACCACTCACTAAGGTGCAGGCCCACTTCCAGCCTTCAAGGTCTTTAACAGCACTGTTGTTTTCATAGACCCTTACTTAGCTTTCCTTGAGAGACAGTCTGTTTAATGTTAATTTTATTTGAATAAGGAAAGAATACCTAAGCCTATGGTATATGATCAGAATTTTGCTTCCTTTTAAAGCTCTTCTTGAAAGTTTTGCTACTTCTAAATCATTTTTTAATGTATTTAGTACAGGGTCTACAGGGTCTCATAGCACAGATCAGACTTGTGGTGATCCTTCCTGCTTTTCAGCCTCCCAAGCACTGGGATTACAGGCGCTCACCACCACACTCAGTCTCAGTCACCATCTCAGCACACCCCGTGGGGGTGGGGCTGGCATAGCAGGCTGGGGATCAAACCTCAGCTCTTGCATCTTCCTAAGCAGGTGCTTTAATCCACTGAGCTATCTGGCTGGCCCTGTGCTACTTCTTTTGTCATATTTATTTTTACATATTGCTGTGTGCATGATTTTGAGTTGAAAGTTTCTGCAGAGAAGAACATTCTTGTGATTAGAAGAATAAGTGAGGAAATTTTGTATTTGGGATATAGGTTGTAGGTTTTCTCAAAGCAGCATTGAGATGCAACATTAATAAAATGACAAGTGAAAATTATATTTGTAAAATTGTAAAAGTATAAACCAGGGAAGCTCAGCAGAGAATATTTTTGTGCATCTATATCTTAAAAGGGAAAGTAAAAAAGTTACTGTCTTTATTTTTATTTTATTTATTTATTTATTTATTTATTTATTTATTTATTTTTGCGGAACCAGGGATTGAACTCAGGCTCTTGCACTTGCCGGGGAAGTGCTTAATCCACTGAGCCATCTCCCCAGGCACTGTCTTTAATAAAATACCTACAAATTCTTTCTCTGAGTAGAACTTGGTTCTGGTGTCTCCTGTGTTTGTCCACTGTAGTGGCTTGCCTAGGTAGTTTGGTTTACAGTCTGTGTGCCTTGTTAAATTGCTCATCAAATCCATAACACTATTTACAACTAGTGGGACTATTTCTGAGGGTGAATCAGGATGGAGGTAGGGACAATTTGAGGCAGAATAATAGTCTTCTTCCTTTTGGAAGCAATATAATAGGAAATGGAATGGAATCTACTTTCACCCAGAAAAGACAGAAGGAACAAAACACTTTGCCCTTGTCACAAGAGCTGGCAACTGGTAGATAATTCTGAGTCCGTATCAGCTCTCTTGCCTTAAGATTCCAGATAGCACCTTCGGAATCTGCTGTGTGGCCTCCATATTTGCATTAATCACCTACCACTTCCAAAAAGAGAATAATGATTATTTCATATCACTGCAAATGAATAAGAACAAAAGATATATTTTTTGAATCCATGTACACGTGCTCTGTAAATTAAGGTGGCAATACAGTAAGAAAGTACCATGGAGTTTCAGAATTTAATTTCCATCCTAATTGCTCTTCACATAGCAGTGTATCTACATGGAAGTCTGAAAATTGTGGGATTTTTTTCCTGTCTTATTTGCTAGAGAAATACCCAGGAGAAATATTTTTCTACAATATCTCAGATTAACTTTTGTATGAGTTTTCTCATCACTGGAACAAAATGCCCATCCTAGGCAGAAACGTGGCAGAAGGGTTCAGAGGAGCAAATCTACTTGTTTCATGACTTCTGGGAGAAAGTAGGGGGTCAGTGCAGAGAGGAAGGGGCCAGTGGCCAGGGGTCAGGGGCCAAGAGTCAGGGGCCAGGGGTCAATGGCCACTACTCCCCTCTCCCAGAACTTCTTTACTAAGCTTCTGGGCTTCTCTCAAGCCAATCAAATTGACAATCCTGCTTAATGGTCACAATTTTTATTATCATTGCATGGACTTCATTTTACTTTGGAATATATATGCAAATACTTCTCTCAAAGTATAACCTCTAAGAAGTTTGAAGAGCCAGCTTTCCAAGTAACTTCATGTGCACAGACTTTTTCATTTCTGGGGCCACATCATTTTATTTGTGTCTTTATAATAAATCCACCAAGTGGCTACTCACTGTAAAGATATTTCCAACTTAAAGATGAAATAACCGCAGCTTACATGAGGGACATGGTAAATATTACATAGTAGGTTGTGTCTCAGACTTCTGAAATAGAATCTTCCAAGTCTACCTAATTGCTCTTTTTATTTCTATCTTTGGGTAAGCCACAGGATGGGATCATCAAGACAGTCATTAAATATTTTTGATTGAGTGTATTATGAATATTAGTATGGATTAACATTTATGAATCTAGTTTTAATGTAAAGCTTAAACAGGCTTCACGTTTGTCTCACAGGTTAGCAATGAATGACCAAATTAAATTCTTTTAAGGTAAATCACCCAAATCAAGAAATAGAGCACCGTCAGAACATACAGTGGCCCCATTAGCCTGTTTTCAGTAATTATCATATACTAGGGGTGACTGCTGTC
Organism: Octodon degus; assembly: GCF_000260255.1. Classification (NCBI taxonomy): domain Eukaryota; kingdom Metazoa; phylum Chordata; class Mammalia; order Rodentia; family Octodontidae; genus Octodon; species Octodon degus. Next base: position 9,191,682 of record NW_004524618.1, on the reverse strand, counting down.
ATGCCTTCTAGTGACATGTATGAGTTTTCCCTGTTTTTGGCTTATGATGCTGTCATGTAGCACCTACTATTTTGCACCTGACTGTTTTCACTTCGCATTGTTTGTGAGATTCTTCCATGTGGTTACATCCAAATAGGACAGAGGAAGAGGAAATACTCTGGAACACACCTGGGGAGCTGCAAACTGGTAGATAATTGTTAATCAAATTTGGGGCTCTTATCTCCTGCTCCCAGAAGGCCAGTGCCAAAAGTACTTGTGTTGTGGTTTCTTTATTCTCAGGGTTGTGCTGCTTTTTCATGTATGTTTTCATTTGCAATTTGGGTGACTATTAGTACTAATGCCTCAAATATTCTTATTCGTGTCTCTCGGTGAACATTTGTATGAATTTCTGTTCAATATAAATGGTATTGTGGAATTTTAGGGTCTAGAGATATGCACATTTTCAGCATTAGTAAGCACTTCCAAACAACTTTTAAATGTAGTCTTGCAAATATATGTTCTTAACAGCAGTGTATGAGAGTTTGCTTTGTTCCACTTTCTTGCCAAAATTTTTCACAGTTTCTTTCTTTAAAAATTTCTCTCAAGACGTGTTTGCAGTACACAGTGATCATATTAATCGTGGGGAGTAGGTGCATGTACATAACACCAAGTTATTTCTTTAAAATCAGTCTTTTTTTACCAAGTTGTTGTAAAAAATCATTTAAGCATTCTAATGTGTACACAGTAATATTTTACCAATGTAGAGATTTTAATTTGTGGCTCCAAACTGACTAATAATGTTTCCTTGCAATTTCAGTATCTTATTGTGGACACAGCCAACCTTCTACTTTAACAAGTCATTACTTGATTATTGATATTTTTGAAATTTTAAAGTTTGTTAGTATTATACATGGAGTATTTTGTTAGATGTTTATATATTGTAATATTTCATAGTTGACCTTTTAATTTTATTTTGGTTTATCTTGACAAATAATAAATTTTAATTTTGATATAATACAAAATACAATTCTTTTAGTGTAATTTATGTTTTAATCCTTTGTTAACTAAAACTCATAAATATATTATCCTATGTTTTGGAAGATTTACTATTTTATTTTATTTTTTTTTTATGTATTTGGTGCAAGGTCTGCAGGGTCTAGATCGGACTCATTGATTCTTTTGTTTTCAGCCTCTCAAGCAGTGGGATTACAGGGGCAAGCCACCATGCCTGAGACAGTCTCAATTGCTGTCTCAGAGTGCCTCTGGGGCAGGGCTGGTAGATTTGCTATTTTATATTTTACATTCAGAACGATATTACAGATGGAGTTGATTTTCATGTAACATGTGCAATCACGACATTCACATTCCAAATGGATGTCTAATATTACTGCTATTGTGGAAAAGACGGTCACTTCCCATGGCTCAACATTATCACCTCTGTCATAGAGCAGGTGGCCACATACATGCGAGCCAGATTTTGGACCCTTTATGTCCCTTTGGGTGATTTCTGAGCCCATCCTTGTGGTACTTTGGAAGTCACTCTGAACTTGTGGGAGCTCTTGATTAAGCATAAAGAAATATTTCTAATCTTACATCTAGCCACTCATGGGAGATCTGAACAGAAATGAGCTACTTTTCATGGTGTATTTAGCCAAGAAGTATTAATAGAGTAACTTACCTGGTGGTAAAGAGACAAAGATGCATTTAATGTTACTTCTTGAGTATCTACAAAACTCATCAGCTCCCTAGTTTGTTGAACCAGCGAGTACAAGGCCAGTGTCTAATGCATAATAAAAGGTACCATAGAAACCTTATCAATTTTGCCATATTTTGTTGAACTAGCTCCACTCTTGGTTTGGGGGGGCACCAATAAGGATCTGAAATTATGCCTTCTTGTGATGCTTTCTCTTGGGAAAACCAACGAATTAACCATTTGGAGACAAACCTTAAGGAAACTCACCATTCCCTACTTTGTAATACTTCAAATATGCCATAAAGTCTTGAAGTGAAAAGTAAGCTGGGAGAGGTAATTGAATCCAGTTTTACAAATGAGAGCCATTTCTTGCAAGGGCGGAAGTTTCCATGATCATTAACTTCACTATGTCTCTCATTTTTCTTGTTTTAAAAACACAACTCCCATAGACCAGTTCACAGCCATGTTCTGTTCTTCAGAGGAAATATATCTTTAATTTATCAGTTGATTTTTTAAATTTATTCTCCATTTTATAAAATATATGGTTAGGGCCAGTTATATAGCTCAGTGGCACAAGCACCTGCCTGGCAAGCACAAAGTCTTGAATTAAATTCTTGGTACTAAAAAGTCTGTTGACTCTCACATATGTCAAATTTATATATTACTGGTCAATCTCTTTTATAAGGATTTTGCATTTTTATGTTGTCCCAACATGGATATGTCAAAATTTAGTTAAATATACCTTTTATGACTATATACACATTATTTTCTTACAGTAAATTTGTTGTTCACTTTTAATATTTCAAATGATGTTCATATACTTGGTATTAATTCTGATATGTTTACTCAAAACCCAATTTTATAGGCTTATTTATTTTCATTTCTTTGGAACTCCAAGGCCCACTTAAGATATAGTTATGTATTATTCACTCTATTCCTCTAACTTAATGGCATTTACTGAACCCACGCAGGTGATATTTATCAGCCCTACATAGACAGTTTCCTTTGGCTTCTTTAGTCTTGTGGCTTTGGTGGTGACAGTCACGTTTTTCATTAGATGAACATAATTATTATAAACTAATGTTTTGGAGTTTGAGATGAGCCTGCATCTAGTAGTTCATTGCATTGAAACAAAATCAGTGATTAGCTTTTCCTTTGGGGACCATCATTAATCAGAATTCTTTATAATTATCCTTCCTAAGGCTGACCTAGGTTAGTGACACATAGTTATTGTTGTTCTTAGCAACTGTAAAATGCTGTTTTCCACCAAGGAATTATATTTTCAGATACGGTTTCTAGCTTTTCCTATAAAAATTGTTATTTTTGCCCCTTTTTCCATCCACATTCAGATGTATGAGTCACAGCTTTCAGCAAAAGCCAGATATATATTAACTTGAAAAAAATTGTACAGCATAACCCATGCCTGATGAGGTGACTTATCAGTGGTTAAAAAAGTGATATCTCACGCAAGAGCAAGTGTTTATATAACAAGGAACTCCAGGTTGGTTTACAATTGGAGTACATATATTCTCTGTGATTTGTGGGGCATTGCCATTTTTTTTTTTTTACATCAGCAGTTACTTTCTTTGCCACATTCAGCAGTTCAGCAGTGCTGCACAAAAAAGGAGAGGTTAGCAGGTTAGGCTGTACTGACCTCCTGTTGTGTGCTGGCATCTTACCTACACTGGGGCCAGTTTGTGCATCCAGACATGTTATATGCCATGCTGACCCTGCTTGCACTTAATCTTCTGAGTTTTCAAAAGTTTTCTGAGATAGGAAGATGCATATATATTAGCTTTAAAGGGGTGGAGACATTGCATTCACAAATTTTCTCTTTGAGAGGACACTGGACTGATTCAGAAGAAATTGTAAGTGGCCAACCTGTAAGAGATGCTCACTGCGCCAAGAAGCATAGAAAAGAAGAGTGGCCTATTTTCTTCTAGAGCTTAGTGACAGTGGCTGAGAAGGTAGAAGAAATGGAAATATGGACAGGGATGTTAAGGAAAAAGAGAAGTTAGGAAGGCAATAAAAGGACAAAAGCTACCCCACAGGCTGCAAACGCTGCTTATGATAATGTTTTCTGAATAAGTTCTTTGATAGATTTTGGATCAAAAACAGTTAAGTTTTTGGAAAAATTATGTTAATTTTAAATGATTTTGATAATAAGTAAACATTAAACCAGAATATGAGATGCATCACAGGTAATCTCATCTCTAAGATGCTATAAAGATAGAAAAAAAATCCTGCCTTTTTACATATTCAAACAGATAAACTCATTGTATATATGGTCTAAAGATAAATCATAATTCATCCACAATTTTTTTCCTATTTTAAGCGGTACATGGTTGTATGCGTATCTTAGAGATAGAAAGAACTTACAAGTCTTCTAATTAAATTCTCTAGGAAAAAGGCAAGGAAGAGGTCTTTTTCCTTATTTTCAACAGGGAGAACTAATTTATTTCTTTTTTATTTGTGTTAACCATCCAAATATCAAATCTGAGTTAAAAATATAACTTTGAAAATTATGTAGGGAAATGGAGATGGAGAATTGAAATTAAAATATTTAACTTTCTCAGTCGATGGGCTAGAGTTAGAGTTTCAATATCTGTTCTCAGGGAGTGCAAGTAGTGTTTTACAGATCTCTCTGGGTATAAGAAGCAGTTTGTAGTACCATGGATGGAAGACAGGTCATAGTACTGTGGGACATGGTGTAACGTATTGAGTCCCAAGCCATCAGTGTTCTGGGCAGCCAGAATAAAAGGACCTTACCTGTAGCTGGTCAGGAAAATGAACCTATCTAGAGGAAGGCAGCCCTTTTCAGAGTATAGAAAAAGGTAGAGAGGTATCTGCCTTCCCTGTAGAGGAGAAGATTAGCCAGGAATCTTTCAAGTTGAAGACAATAAGACTGAATTAAACAGTAATATTACCAACAGCAATCTCCAAACAACAAAAATACCCAAAAAAGTGTAAAAGAAAATTCAAAATATTTCATTGGCTTATATCCTGAAAATTTGAGTTGGTAGTTCCAGCTCCAAAGCTAGAAAAATGTGTCTGTAGTAATCTTATTCTGTATGTTTTTTTAATCCTTGTTTTCCTTTGGGCTTACCTAATTTTTGAGAAGGCTCATTTTATCTGTTGGAAAAAATGTCTATAAAAAGGTCCAGGCTTAAACCCAAGTGATATGGAACTCCAGGAGAATTGGGAGCCTAATTTTTTGCATAGGTCAAGCATGAGTACCACATGCTCATGGTAGGCATGGCTCAGCTAGAATCAAATGTCCTTCAAGGACCAATTAATGATAAAACAAATCAGATGTTCTAGTTTGAAAAGCTTCATTCACACATCCATCCATAATAGCTAGTGTTGGATTTTCTGGTTCTTTGCCAAACACTGGAAGTAGAGATTTGGAGAAAGGAAATTGTGTAAAGGAAAATCATATAGCTTCAATCAGAATGATAGGTATGATGTCAACAAAACAGCAGCCCTTCCAGCCATTAAGTAACAAAAAGAAACAGTTGATAGCTTCATTTGTTCACATTTTTAATACTTTTGTTTATTTTGGATGAGTCAGGGGGTGTGGTGTCTGGTCAGTATGGAGCAGAGGTGGTGAGCATATTGCTTCAGAACCTTGGACAGGACCTCACTTTGCATCTCTTGGAGAGATAATTGATAGAGCAGAAAGAACTGTGAAGCCCTGCCTCAGCACTGCTGCTGTATGCTGATGCTGCTTCATTTTAGCCTTCCTTTAAAAATGCATTTACTAGGTTTCATGTCAGATTGCAGAAGGAATCAGAGACCTCTCAGACACACAACTCTTGTTCCTTCTCTTGGGAACTATGTGTTCACTAACAATAAATGCCCATTCTGGATATCCAGTGTCCACATTTTGTTTATTGATTGTAGTTCCTTCTCTGGTCCAAGCATTCATCTCAAACTGTACATGTTTTTTATGTCTTGTGTTCTAGGTTTGTTCTTTTTTGTGGGAGGGCAGCTACCAGGAATTAAACTCAGGACCTTGTGCTTGCCAGGCAAGCACTGTGCTGCTGAGATATATCGCTGGTCCATGTCTTCTTTTCTATTGTTGATGTTTATCTCTACATAATCAACCCATTCAATTTAATAATGACTTCTTTTATGCCAGCTTATGTTAAATGTCAGAGGTCAGCACTTTAGTTTGTAGATTTTTACAATTTCATACAACTTTCCACAATCATTTTTTAAACACTTGAAATACTATTCAAAGTAAATGGGACACAGGATGTTTTTGTCCTTAGAGTCACAGAGTTTCTGATATAAGTATATTATTAAAGCTAAACAGCCAGTCAGTAACTAGAGACCTTAACTTATATTAAAGAATTGGAGAGTAAATGTGTTTGTCATTCAGGCAATTCAATAAGCCTGAGCATGTGCCACCCTCTCAAAGTATTTAGTGAGCAAGAAAAACATACAAGTATGAATAAATTATTTTCACTAGAGAAACTCAAAGACTGTAATAGAATAAATACATGAAAACAAATGTTTCAAATTCAATTTTTCCAAAACAGAAATTCACTAATCCCATTTTGCTCACTTTATTTCTTTTTGATGTTGCTGCTGTTGTTTTGTTACATTTCACAACATCCATCACCAACCCTTTTGGAGTGGCCCCTAAGAGCCCTCTTTCTTTTGCTGCCATGCCCTGCTCTTAAAACAGCAATTAAAATTTAGGTGCTTCTACTATATCATCTCCTGAACACAAGACCTTCTTTCTAAGTTACTGTCACTGTCCCAAATTTGGTTCTTGTGTTCTCTTACAACTTTCTTCTATTCCACTTACTTCTGATTACCTCCTCAAAATCAAATCTAGTAATGCTGTTATCTAGCCTAAAACTCTTTATGAGCTCCCCAGTTCTTCAGAATTTGTTCTGTTCCCCCTCCCTCTTACCCATCTCTCTAGGGTCCTCTGAAGCCACAGTCCCCATGCCTAATGTGTTGCAGGCTCAGGGAAATTATGTCCACAGGGAAAAATGTCTTAAGACACAAGAAGGAGGGTTTCTTCTATCAGAAAGTGGGAGTCATGATTTGAGGCACTAGAGAGATCTGAGGGATATGGAGGCTGTCTGTCCTGGTGTAATATCCCAGTACTGTCATTTGCCAATTTTTTTACATTGCCCATCCTATAGTGTTTATTAGCCTTAATGTACCAACCTATTATAGTTTATATTGGGGCAGGGCTTTTGGAAGAAGATTGGACCATGGTCACTAGAGCTGATTTGTGGAAGAGACACACAGTTGATCAGCTTGTGCCTCTTCTTGATTTTGACAGAGAAGACATGTCGATGCAGGAAGGAAAGGTCATCACATGGGTTGATGATACACACATTGCCTCAAGTAGATATTTGAGCAATGATAAATATGAGTCACTGAGAAGTATTCTTAAGATCTGACAGCTGGAGGTAACAAGGAAAGAGTGCTTTACTAAGACTGAGGAATGTTGCCAACTCCCACTAACACTGATTTTCAGGAGTACAAAATTAGCTCATATTAGAAATCAGATGTCTTACTGAAACAGGTAACAAGTAGTCCTGTGTGGACAGAAGCTCATGACAATGAGCAGGAGGACTGAGCTCTGCCCCTGGATCAGTGATCCAATGACAGAGAGGGGATCTGACAAAAGAAAATAAACCAAGCACTGCATAAAAGCCCCAGGAACTGCTGTAGATCTACCAATATTCCCTCTGACTGAAGTACTGCCATCAACTCCCATAAATTTCTACTTATTGTCTCAAGTCAAGTTAAATGGGCATGTTTTCTGCTTTCCAAGGTGTCAGGGAAGATCTCTTACCATTGAGTCAACTCACAGTTGGATCAATACCCATTATGTCTTCTAACATCTACGTGCAAATATCCTAAGATAACATTGCTTTTCTGGAAAGTGCAATCTCATCCTTAAATGATAATTATAATGTGTCCTGAAGTTTTGCAGCCAACAAATGTAGAAGTACTAAAAGCAAAGAAATGAGATTGGCTCTAGACAAAATCTAGTAATCTTCTTTTTCCAATCTTGGACCATCAAGCCTCAAGAGTGTGTGAATTCTACAACTTTAAATTTTGCAACACACGCTATTGAATTTTGAGCATAATTTTCAGTGAAATAGGAGATTCTTTAGGGATTTGTGAAAGATCTCTTATTCTTTGTTGATTGAGCCAAGAGTTTAAACCCTGCATTTGTCTCTTTCATTTTTGCATGCTGCCCAGTTCAGTGGAAGAAAGATATTCTATCTCATTTGCATCAAAGGTAGACACTTTGTCCCTCAAGTAGCTTTGGACACTTTATCACAATCAACTCTGGATGGAAACTTAATTATTCACCATATGCAGCATACCTAGCATTATTGGATTCTAATTTCCCATTGGCAAAAAGTTTAGAACATGGATTAGGGCCAAAGATGCAACTAAACCAGGCCATGAATCTTGTTTTTGAAGTTTTTTTTTTCTTCTTGTATTTTAGGGAAGGGGCTACAGGGTGTTCAGGGTCTCACTAGTAGATTGGACTCATAGTGACCTGCCTGTTTACAGCCTCCCAAGAGCTGGAATTACAGGCATGTGCCATGACACCCACTTTCAATTGCTGTCTCAGCATGCACCAGGGGAGGGGCTGGCACAGCAAGCTGAGAATTGAACCACTTTCCCATGCTCCTGCTTGCAGGCACCTTAATCCACTGAGCTATTTGGCTGGCCCTTGTTTTTGAAGTTTGGTTGCTTGGGACTATATTTGGTACTAGGTAGTATATTAGAATCCAGTTGGTATCAGAGTTTCATTAGTAATAAAAAATCAGAGCATGTATGGCAGCAGAAAGCATTTAATATCTTCAACTGCATATAGTGTTGTTAGGGTTGAAAGATCAAAATAGACACAAAGTTACAACAGAGTTACCTAACTAGAGCTGGGAGCACAAAGGGAAGAAGTGACAGTTTGAGAGAAATTTAGAAACCATGCCCGGCAGGAGAGATTTCCTGTAAGGAGATGTTGCCATGAAACTGTAGCACAGAATCAGATGCTTAGAGAAAGGACTTGGCACAGGTAAGCTCCAGACTCAGAAGAGGAAGCCCTTTCTGGCTATTTCTGGCATTTCAGGAAATGGTAGTTTGGACATCAGAAAAATAAGGGTCCAGATCTCCACTGACGGGCCCTCTCATTACAAGATGGTGGAACAAAATGGTGTTCTCGGAGGACCAATGTACTAGAGGCTGGATGCCCTGTGAAGGACATGGAGGGGTCACTGTTGGAGCGTGGCTTGTGTGAGGCCCAGACAGACAGAAGCCCAGCTCTCTCTCCCACACTGCAGCCTGGTGGAACCTCACAGAAAGCCCTCCGAAAAAGTGAGAAATTCTCTCTTCAGAATTGTAATACAATCATCAAATACAAATATTAATTGGAACTGAGCAATAATAGCTTAAAATAAGCTTTGTAGATTTAAAATGAGTTGTATATGTATAGTTAAGAAAAGATCAAGCAGTTGAAGCTCAGGGGAAAGTATCAGGAATGAGTGGTTCTGAGGTGTGAAGAAGCATAAATGACCATAAAGTATTAATACATGAACATTTGAGATAGAGGCAAAGCTATGCATCAGAAATATTTAATATTCTATGAATATCATTAAGGTGAATATCCAAGGGGTGTATGTTTTTGTTTGCATCTAGGCTTTTACTTCTAAAATTTTAGTTTAATTGGAGAATTCAACTTATATTTACCTTAAATTTCTTACATCCTTGAATTTTCAAAAATAGCTTTTATCAAATTAGCTGTAATATACTGTAATACAGCAAATCATCATAAAAGTAGAATCAAATCCAACATAAATGTAAAACTAAGACTACATGGAATGGGTGCTTACTGAGAATCTTCTATGTCACCCATTTCCTTTTCTAAGAAGATCTATTATTTATAATAAAGCAGCATATTAGATATAAAATATAATAAGCCATTGAAGTTTTCTTTGCAAGAATAAAAAAGGAAATCACTTGAAAGTTCCATGTTAGTGCATTTTGCATGTAGACTGAAGGATTATAAAAATACCTGGGTTTTAACAAAGTCATTTTGCACAGTGTTCAGTTATCCCTCCACGGAAAGCTGAATGAAGAAAGAAAAGAAAAATTAGTAGTATCTACTCATATTAAATGCTTATGTAACCTATGTCTCTGGAATGAAGGACAGGTATGAGAGAATCATTCTCAATATGATTTAAGGAAGAATAAGGAAATGCTAGGCTTGGAGGATAAAGTTTAAATTGGTGGAAACAAGTATGAATTTTGCTGTGTTTTGTGTCAATGAATCTCATTAGTTATTGAAATAATCTTAAAAGTTACAGTAGGAGAACATTAAAGTCTGTTAAAGCAAAGCATTTTGACAGTCATCTTTGGAAGATGGAAAAATTCTCTGGAAACACTTGGAGTTCATACATATTTTTCAAAATTTAGCATCTTAAGATAATTTTCATTGATGATTAAATTCAGGGAATTCTGGTAAGAAATAATAGAAAACAATCTTCTCTGTAAGAGAAACTGAACAGTGGATAGTTCCTCACAATTAAATAGCCTATTTTTTAAAAATACTTTTTATTCATATTTTTAAAGTAACAGAATAATTAGACACGTTTATGGGTCATAGTGTGGAATTATACACGTGTGTGCCATGTGTCATGGTTAGCTCATGATAACTGGATTATCCATCACCTTAGACATATTTCTTTTGTGTGCTTTGGGAACATTCCAGATCTTCTCAACTAGAGGTTTGGAGGAGTTAAACACTGCTGTAAACCATAGTTATCCTAATGTGAAATAAAATTTCCTACTTCTAAAGAGAGTGACTTCGATAGTAAATAAGCAGCAGAAGAG
>NW_004524618.1:9176621-9177499 GCF_000260255.1 Octodon degus | reverse complement strand
TTTAGACCACTGAGCCATCTCACCAGCCCTCAACATTTGTTATTGTTTTCAAACAAATTAGTAGTTGAACTTTTCTGCTCATGTAAGATTCTTTCAAAAAGATTGAACTAGGAACCACAAAAAAGAACTGGTGTCAAAGTCAGCTGCTTTTGGTGTGGTTTGGAGTTTGGCTGCACTACAATTATGCTAATCCACAGTTCTCACAGAGAGGAAGCTTTCTGAGCTGCTCTACTGAGAGGTGCTCAGTTGCCAAAATAAACTTCCAGCTACTGGTGTGGAAGCCAAATGAGTGAGAGGCCTTCCTCTTTGCTAAAAACACCAATGAGTGCTCTGACAACTTCCTTGCACATGACTTCCGACACTCTCTCCTTCTACAGCTGGGCCTTTGTCACCAGGACTTCATGTGCACTGACTGACAGACAGTCATGCAAACAATGGAAGCACTGGAGATCCAGGGAAGAGTGGGGCACAGCCCTGGCCTCTCGGTGCTCGCGGTCTGCCGAGAGGAGACAGAGCACGACAGTGAAGTAAGAGCTAAAACAAAGGCACTCCAGGATAAGATGGGGAAACAGTAGAGGGATGAGTGAGACAGGGAACGCCAGAGAAGGCCTTCAAGATGCATGGTCTAAGTGTTGAAATATGAACAGGGGCTCTTGAGGCAGATGGAAGAGGAGCAATATTGTTCATACCTACAGCTGACATGCACAACATCTGTTGGGTACCAAGTACCTGCTAAGCTGTGTGTGAGCACTGCGAGCCATGTTCAACATCCTCAACCTTGCTATAAGGTATGATCATGATCTTAATTTTGTGTATAAGTCAATGGAATCTCATGGAGGCTAAATGGTGATGACAATGACTCTTGGAGCCAAAATTTT
>NW_004524618.1:9174538-9176062 GCF_000260255.1 Octodon degus | reverse complement strand
TGTATATATGAGTTGTGATGGTTAATACACTATGTCAACTTGAGAAGTTTAGAAGTGTAACTAAGCAACTCAGCAGGGGCACAGGGTACCCACTTTGTAAACATCTTCATCCTTTACAATAGGATGGCAGGGAAATGTGGTGTACATCCCCTCCAGAGGGAAAGCCTGCTTACAGTTCAAGGGAGGACAAAAGGTTTTCTCCCCTACTTTTGCCCTTGTGCTTTTACTGTTTTTTACAGCCCTGAACAGTTACCCTTGTGCCAGGCCACCCTGCCTTGGAACCAGCTGATTGTGAACCAAAACTTTCACAAACTGTGAGCTAAATAATCCTTCCTTTCCTTAATTTTGAGTGTTGGGTATTTTGTCTCAGCAGTGAGAGAAAAGTAGCCAAGATAGTGTAGTGTAAAGGGGAAGTTCAGGTTGTAACAAAAGCAATCACAGTGCAGGTTTCACCTAGAACAGGGAGTGAAATCTTATTTTCACAATCACCCCACAAAGCAGGAAAAATTTCACCAGAGCCAGGTGGGTCACTGTCGGCACAAAGGAAACCTTTCTTTGAGGTTCAAAGTTCCCTAGCAGCTGCAGGTGTAAACTGGGCATTAGGAGGGACAGTAGGAGGGACACACGTGCAGACAACATCAAAGCAACTTGTTAACCTTCTCTTCTGTGTGCAACTTTGGTAAGAATCTGTTATATGTTTAGGACTGAAACTGTATTAGTTCATATATTAGTTTCTGGAAAAAGGCACTATTTTCAGTTTTTCTCAGCCTACACTGACTAATGGGAACCTTCAGATCTTCAAAGAAAAGACCTAGGAAAATTCCTATTATAGGAGGTGAATACAGGGACTCTCCTATTATGGTGGTTACTTGATGTTTTTCGTAATAGGCCCTTCATCTCTCTCAAAGTGAGCTGCGGAACAATAAAGCTTGTTTTAGTACAGATCCTGTCTGTGTGGTAGTAATGTTCTAAGGTAAAAATTGTAGAAGGAAATGTGTTCTCTACTTTGAAAATTGTTCCACAAATATATTTGGATTTAGCATGCTTGTGCGGTCAACCAGAGAAGTTTATGATTTATGCTAAATCAAAACAGATATTTTATAGTGTTTATCATTCTTTCATGGTATATACTAGGTCATGTGCCTCCAAATCCATGTGTTGAACCCCATTTATTTTTCTGAATATGGTGGACATGAATCTTTTTGGTGCTAGAATTGTTTTTATTTTGCTTCCAGCTTGTGACACAACTTGGTGCTAAGTATTTTTGTTTATTCCTCCACTTGATCTAGAATGATGTAGCATGGGATATTTGCCGCATCTAAGATTTAATATCACCTATCACATTAGTAGGGCTACCAACTCTAAAAGACTACACTTCGGGATAGAAACATACTGACCACAAACAAAACTAAAGTTCACCGCACAAAATGAAGAGATACAGGCATAAGAAGGAGAACTGTTCTGGAGAAAACTATAGGTATCTCTAGTTCCGTATGAAAACCTGAAGTTAGGATAGTGGCCATA
>NW_004524618.1:9158199-9166447 GCF_000260255.1 Octodon degus | reverse complement strand
GGAAAGGGAAGGGGAAGAGGAAGGGGAAAGGGAAGAGGAGGAGGAGGAGGAGAAAGCTAGTGCAATGTGGGTCATAGAAACTGATAATTAACCTTCATTGCTAGCTTGATTGATTTTAGAGATGGCTATGAGGTAAGGAAATCACATGTTTTGGGGTTTGCTGGGGTCATGGTGGTGATGTAACCTTGGGGACTATTTCTGTGTCTGGTTTCTGGCCTCTTTCTTCTTGGGCCTTTCCAGTGCTTTTGCCCAGATGACATGAAGTGGGCAGCTTCCGAGTGCCACACCCTTCCACTCTGATGCTTTTGTCTTGAAGTCAGCTGGCCATGAGGTAAAATACCTCAAACCATAAGCCAAATTAAACCTCTCCCTTATAAATTGGTGTTTGATATTTTGTTCTGGTTACAGGTAATCTGATCTATAGAAAAACCAGGGGACAGAATGTACCAAGAAGTAGAGGGGAGCATTTTTTCTGTGGGCGATGTTATAAAGAATACTTAAAATTTATCAATTGATTTAATGATATGCACATCACTGATAGTCTTAGTGGAAGATTTAGGATGAAGGGAGTGAGGCATGGTATTAGGAATGATTAGTGTGATTAAGAGGAGAGATGAAGAGAATTTTCTTAAAATTATGTCTGTGAGAGATGGAATGAGAGAAGAGAGGCAAGTAAATTTTCCACTAAAACAAACACCTTTGTTTCTGACTCTTGATACTGTAAGTTTCTCATTTTGTGTTCCTTGCCTCAAATATCTGATTTCTCCACTTCCTTCTTCTCTAAGGCCCCTTTTGTATTTATGGAGTGAGCTTTATGCTGGTGAAATGTCATCATCATTTGTCCATTTGTAGGCGTGATAATTTTGCGTCTAATGAATGAAGAAGTCAGGTAGCTGAGAAGTGAAATCAGGAGTACTAGTGCTTGCATAAAAAATGGGGTCACTGATCAGGCTGAGAAAAGTCCCTGGAAGGTTCATTTGGAAGGAAATAAAAATGGTGAGTGCTCAAGGGAAGGTGTTGATGGGTGGTGGACACACAAAGAAGAGGTACTTGTCATGATAGTGCAATTAATTTGACAAATAATCATAAATGGAAATAAGTATCTTGTTTATAGTGTGGCATGCATTTATGGTGATAGGCATAGGCAGTGCTATGGTTTTGCAAGCTTTTTTCATTTAATTACTAGAGTAACTATATGAATTAAGCAAATTGTTTAATTTCCCTGAACAAAAGTTTGCAAATTTTTAAGTTGTGTTAATTTTATAAGGCCAGTGAAAGGCTGAAAAAACATATTTTTCCTCTGGGCCCTGACATCCAGTTGCAGATAAAATAGATAAAGAAGAACTCTTCTCATTTGCCAGTATGCAATGACCAAGAAACATGTATAAATCAACAGTTTTCATAAGACTGGTAAGGTAACCAGCAAAAGATTATTATAAAAAAAGTTATTATTTTTTTACAATTAATACTGGAACAATTAGATATCTATATGTGAGTGATGATTCATTTCTTCTCCATAGAAAAATTAATTAAAAATGTCTACAAACCTAGATAAAAAAACATAAAATGTTTATCTAGAAGAAAATCTTCGTGACATAGTGAAACAATTTTTAGTCTATCATACAAATATATTCTTTTCATATTAAACATACTAATAAAATGAAAAGACAACCAAAAGTGTGGGGAAAATATCTACAAACCACATATCTGATAGAAAACTTGAATTCATGACATAAAAAGAACGTTCAAGGGCCAGGGAGATGGCTCAGTAGAATAAGTGCTTGCCTGGCAAGTGCAAGGTCCTGAGTTCAATCACTGGTTCTGCCACAAAAAATCCCTCAAAACTTAATAAGAAAACAATCCAATAAAACTGGGCAAAATAATTCAATGAAATTATATAAATGGCAGATAACTATCTATGAAATGATTGCCATCAGTACATAATGACATAACCCACACGTGTCCTTTAATTGCTAAAATTAAGATGACCAATTATACCAATTTCTGGAAAATATATTGAAGGACTGAAAGTCACACTGTGCTGACAGCCATGTGATTAACTATTACAACCATTCTGGTGCACAATTCAGTGGTTTCTCGGAAGTTTAGCACACTCTTGTTATGATCTCACCATTCCTTCCCTAGGTGCATTCCCAGGAATGAAGAAAGCATTCATAAAAGAGAGTGTACACTGGTTTCCTTTGTAATCATTAAAAATAGAGTGCTTGGTTCTCTTTCAGAGCATTAATGTGTAGACCATCTGTGGTATTCCCATTCAGTGGTATAGTACTTAGCAAAGGGTCCACTACTGATACGTTCAACAACATGAGAATAATTATAAGCAATAAAGTACCAGACACAAATAAATATCTAATGTGTGATTTTATTTAGAAAGCCTCTCAGAAATACAAAATAATCTATGTGGCAGCAGAGCAGTGATTTCCAAGTGAGAAAACATGTGAACAAGAAAGAGGACTGAATTAAGGAAGAACAAGAAGGTTTTGGAATAATGGATATGTTTGCTATCTTGATTTGTGGTGATAAAAAAATATGAAAAGTAAAGTAGATGGCAGATGTGACCATAAAACATGATACACCTGGCTTTGATCCCTGGTTCCACATGCCTGCTGGCCTAGAACTCTGGATGTGCTGTGCTGGCCCTGAAACTGGGCATGGTGGCTCACACAAGTAGTCCTAGCACTGGAGAGGCTGGGACAGGGGGATCACTATGAGTCCGAATTGTGTAGTGAGACTCTTTGCCAAATAAATAAATTAATTAATTAATCAATTAACAAAATATTTTAAAGAAGGCTTCTCAAAAAGGTTATGGTGAAACACCCAAACTGGAATGTGAGGGGACAGAAATTTAGTGTTTACAGTTATACTTCCTAGGAAAAGCTGGTAGAACAAAATTCTCTATAATAGATGTCATGCTCTGAGGAAAAACCAGTAATTCTTTACTGAAAGTCCTAAAAATGTTGTGCGTGAATGTCAGTGGCAGCAAACTTCTGCTTATTTAAACAAATAGGTGGAGTAGAGTTGGAGGCTGAATGAAGAAACCCATCAGCCCATCAACCCATCAACCCATCGTGAGAGGAATTCTCTGGGAGACACGTGGCAGAGAAGAGAGGATTGGTGTTGTTGTACAACAGCTCATTTTTACTGTCTTTGAAGAAGTACATGAAGACATTATAGTCACAACACCTGGCCATAAGGAACATGACTGTGAATCACAGGAAAGGCATATTAGCTCTGGGTTCCCAATCAGGTAACTCCTATTGGTAATTCCCACCAACAGAAAATCCAGGAAGAACCCATCTCTTGGAAATATGAGTAACATCATTTTATGTGACTGGAAATTCTCTACAAATGTATTGAAAAGAGGACAAATAAAGAGGTAAATATGATTAACAAATAAAAGATGAAAATTCCCTCATTAGAAAAACATTACTATAGATTATATTAGAATCTTTACCAACTAGGTCTCCAGCAACTAAAAAAAAAAAATCTTACCAAGCATATTCCATACAACAAGAAGCTAAGAACTTCTAGGAAGACAGATGGATAGTAAAGGGTGTTCCGAACTAATTCAAAATTGAAATGAATGAGAAGTAGAAAACAGTATGGCTACATTGGAAGCTTCCTAAAGAGAAAAGGCATCGACAAAATCCTCTGTGATGTAGGACTTAATTAAGGAAATCACTCAAAATTAAACATAAATCCATACAATTAAAAAAGGAGAATCAGAAAAAAATGGTTAGAAAAAATAACAATGCCTGAAGAATATAAGATGAAAAGAACATACATACAATATTAATACATAATTGGGGCCAGGGAGATGGCTCAGTGGAATAAGTGCTTCCCTGGCAAGCACAAGGGCCTGAGTTCAATCCCCAGCTCTGCCCCCAAAAAATATTAATACGTAATTAAAGAATTTTTTGAACAAAACAAAGTGTATATTAAAAATCAAAATACGCCATGGGAAAAATTAATCCAGAATATTCAACACTGAAGTCACAAACCAAGAAAAGTTCCTAGAATTAATCATATTTCTTTGAAGTTAGACAAAAACATAAAATCTCTTATGCAAAAAAAGAAAATCAGTCCTCTGTAGCCTCCTCCACAACTAGAATCCATGCTAGAGGATAATGTGATGCTGAAAGTCCTCACAGAAAGGGAAAGTGTACCAGGAATGTTACTTCTGGTTCCTGGGCCATGCCTGTGTCATCCCAGTTGTAAAGACAATGCACATCTCCAAGTCTCCAACAACTCCAGAATTGTAGTCCCCATGAGTCTGGGGTGCACCTTTCTGGGAGAGTCTATGGAGAAAAATACTACTGATGAAAAGATGAACGGAATAAAGATGGAAAATTTGCTTGATTTAAAAGAGGCCTGATCAAAACAAATGTGCAGATTATAATTCTAGAATAGCTTGTAAATAATCTGTAATCTTGAAAAAGTTGAAATTATGAAAGTATGGTGGAAAAAAAAATAGGCGGTTGTGTAGAACATTCTGCACTCGGAAATGAAAAGCTTTTAAGGCTGATTGAGTAGTAGAGTTATAAGCATGCTTAAAAGTTTAAAGGTAATCCATACAGAAAGTGTATAATCCAATAACTGCAGGTGGTGAGTATGGAGGAAAATCATGTAGACATAAAGGAAGAAATAAGAATTTCATTATTACTTGCAGTAAACAATTTTACAGCAGTACTAGCTAAAACCTAGAAGGGTAAATAAAAGAGATATAGTCAGTCCAAAATATAGATATTAAAATTTAGATACTTATAAGAATTTTTATTGAAATATCCTAATAAAAACAAAAGATTAGAAACACAGAAGTATCTCAGTCCACAAGTTTGAATCTTTCCACGAGTTTGATGTTACCATTTATTTCCACAATTTGAACTGAGGTACCATATTTTATCCCAAATACTTGGAGACTAGAATTTCACAATCATGTGATGAAATTATCAGGAAGGCTGAAGCAGCTCTGTATAGTGATATGAAATAATCTCTAAATAACAGAAGTAAGACAAAAATAGCATTTGTGGAATTCCATCAACTGGATAAGAAAATCACACACACACACACACACACACACACACACACACACACACACACTGTACCTGATGGGCATAGCTTATTTAAGTGTGTATGAGAAGGAAACTAAGTAGGGGTCAGGAGAAGGGTATATACATTTTCAGATATCTTGAGACCTAGATAATCTGCACATTGATTACTTTATAATAATTAGATTTAAATTTGTTTTTTTGTGAGATGACATTTACCTAATATAAAATGAACTACAATATGGTGCTTAATGCAGTGACATCTAGCAATGTTGCTCCTGCCCACTCTGTCTAGTTACTAAATATTTTCATCACCCCACAGCACCTGCTGTACGCATCAAAAAGTCATTCCTCATCAGCAAATATCTTTTGAAGAAAGAAAAATACCACTGTGACTATAGCGTCTACAGCTCTTTGCTGTCTGCACATGATTGGAATTTTTGCCAACCCTACTGCCACCCCAATCCTACATCCTGTGTTGAGTCACAATGCCTGTCTTATCTTAATGCTCACTGGCCTCTTTGCTTGTAACCCTGAGCTATCTGCCTTTTGCTTGTCTCCATTTTAGTTCATCTTGCAACTTTCCTAAATGCTCAGCTCAGACCCGATATTCAGAGTAGGAGGTTCTTGCATAGCTACTGAGATCAAACAGCTGGTTAGTGGTGCACCTGGGATTCAGACTTGGAAAAGCTGACCATGAAGGCTGTGTTCTCAGTAACTCGGTCTTCTGCCAGTAGACTACCATCTAATTATGATCAATTCACATCTACAGTCACAGAATAAAACCTTTGTAAATACAGCTTTAGTTCTGCACTCCATACACACCGATGAACACACCAGATGTGATTAAAAAAAATTTGGTGGTGCTTACCTTTATTTCTTTAATTATTGTTGTAAAACAAAATGTGACATGGATTTGCCCCTTTCTTTGTACACACTTATCACAGTATTCTTGCCATTTTGTGAAGGAGTTCTGGAAATCCTGTTTTGTGAACATCATTAGTTGCTTGGTCATGGATGGTTTAGTGCCCTGAATCAATACAAATTATCTCCCTTTCATAGTCATTTTGACTGCAGAAGAGCCAAGAGTTGCAGGATGCCAGGTGTGCTGAGTCAATTGGATGTGAACACATTCTCACATTTTTATTAGATAGAAATCACTGTGAATGTCTGATCAACAAAGTATGACCACAAAATATTATTCCTGTGTAAATAAAAAAGACAATGAATGACATCATCATTATTCTTCCTCAAAATGCTTAAAATACTTACCTTTGCTTTGAACACACTTATTTTATCATTTTTGGATTATACATTTTTCTGTAATTAGTTTTTAAAAACATTTATCACTTTCTATATTTTTATCACCCCTTACATGGTGAGTTTCTTGCTCCAAAACTTCAGATACTAGCATGAAGCAAGCCTTCACACCAGGGGAATAATTTTGAGTATAAATGAGTATTTAGGCAATGAGAGTTAAATCTAACAGCCCATTCAGTGAGGACACTAGTGGCAAATGGAAAACAAGAATCCAGACCATCGTCTGTCTCTTCCATATTATGTGTGAGATTGGAAGGACTTTAGGAGAAGCTACGTACAGATCTTGATGCAGTCATGAAGTGGTAATATATGTTCCATATTTTAGAGCATGAGAAAACAAACAACGGAACACTACACAAATAAATTAAACTTGTACTGCCTGATGGGAAGTTCCTTTGGTGTGAAGGTCATGAACACATTGCTTCAGATTGTATACATTTGGTTGGCATCCCAGGGTTTTTAAGGGATTTGATGGGGCAGAGGGTCTCATTCAACTGCCATTTAAGCCCTTCTCTTCATTGGGTATGAAATCTTTCACATAAGCAATGTCATGTATTTTGTACCTTTTAGAAAGTAGAGTCCATGACTAGTTTTCCTGTAAAACCCACTGCTATAGAGCAATTAGAGGAGATGTATATTTTACCATCTTTATGACAGCCTGTGTCACTGAAATGAAGAGCTAGAGATGATTACAAAAATAGGGTGTCTTTGGAAACATGATTATTACACTCTTTCAACTTACATGTTTTTTTCACAAAATCATTTTCTATACTTCATGAAGATATTAATTTTGCAATCAAATATCCCTTAGAGGAAATTTAAGGTTTGTATTAAAATAGCTAAAATGGATATTTCAGTGAATTCATGAGATGCCAGAACTGAATAGCCTTTTCCTTCTGAGAGTTTTCAATGATTGTGTCAGTTTCTGTGTAGCACAGCAGAAAGAAGAAGGGAGACAACTCACAGGGCAGTGTCTGGGACTTGGAAGCTGAGCAGGCCACTGCAGTGTTGGAAATGGTTCATGAGGGCACTGTGGCCTCTGTCACTTTTTAGAAATCATTTATTTATTTATTTGTTTGTTTGGTACAGGGTCTCACTATGCAGCTCAGATTCCTAGTGATCCTCCTGTCTCAGCCTCCCCAGCGCTGGGATTACAAGCATGTGCCCCAGGCCCAGTTTTGGTAGCTGCCTCAGTGTGGGCCGACTTGGCATGTGGTACCCGGGATTGAACCCCAGTCCTTGTGCTTGCCAGATAGTTGAGTTAGACAGCTGAGCTATTTCCCCAGCCCCTGTGATTTTTATCTTAAAAACAGATTTTTTTTTCCTCTTAGTAACAGCTTTAATTTTTACTTTGTGTCTTGTTGAAACTTTAATCAAAAGTCTTCCTGCTGTGAAGAATTTAGTATTTGGCTAGTGTTCATCAGTAAGGAAAAATTTCTGGATTGGAACTAGACTGCCCCCAAAAGTCCCAGATGTTCAGAGTGGGGATTGGGAAGATGATTGAATAATGGATTGTTATAATCATCAGAGGGTTGATTCATTGATGAGCTCGTTTTGAAATGTGTTTTCAGGAGGTAGGGCTGGGTTGGGAGAGGTGTGTCACCTGGGGTGTCGCTCTGGGGGCAGAGCTCCCTCCCTGACTCTTCCATCATCCTGAGCTTCCTGGCTGCCATGAGCAGAGCAGCTTTCCTTCACTGTTCCTTTCTACCATTCTGTTTCTGCCTTAGAACTAGCTGACCATGAACCAAATCCCCTGACCTATGAGCCCAGTTCAACTCCTTCTTTGAGTGTGGGAGCTAGACATTGTATCCAGCCACATCAAAACTAATACACTAATGACTATGAAAGCAACTGATATT
>NW_004524618.1:9154558-9158099 GCF_000260255.1 Octodon degus | reverse complement strand
TGCCCAGTCTCAATCCCTGTCTCAGAGTGCCCTGGGGGTGGGGTGGAGTCAGCATGGCACACCAAGTATCGAACACTAGTCTTTACACATGCCTAAGCAGGCTCTTTAGTCCACTGAGCTATCTGGCTGGTCATTTTTAAAATTTTTTTATTTGTTACAAGGTCTCACCAGCAGCTTGGACTCGTAGTGATCCTCCTGTTTTCAGCCTCCCCAGTGCTGGGATTACAGGCTTGCACCACGATGCCCTGGCTCAGTAGCCAGTGTGCTGGGGGGGGGGGGCTGGCACAGCATATGATATGGGGATCCTTACCCTTGCCTAAGCAAACACTTAGTTCACTGAGCTATCTTGCCGGCACCTGCACATTTTTTTTTTTTTTTTGAGAGCTATGTCTAGAAGAGGGAATGTGGGTGTGGGTTTCTAGAGGATTTTATATATTTTCCTTAAACTTATGGCAAGTAAACTGTCCTACATTCAAAATGGAATTCAACTGATACAACCTAAGCCACCCTTGAGTTCTGAAATGCCACTGGTAACTGTACGAGAGGACCCATGTTGGGACAATCCAGTAGACAGCTACTGGTATTGTTTTTATTTTAGCAAGAAAAAAGATAAACCTAGCAATGAAAACTAGTTTCAAAACAGGGTAGTAGGACAGTTGTAATAGACAGTTGATACATTGTGTGTTGCTGCTTTCCTTGTAGCTATTCAGAGCAGAAGATACAGGCATACTATCTTGTCTATACAATATTAACATGGAACTTGTTTTTAATGAACTAAGAAAAACTAGCTGTATACCTATCTTAACCATCTTATGTATACATATAGTTTTCCTTTTTCCCTTTCTTCCTTTCTCTATTTGCTCATCACAGTTTGTCCTTTCTTTTGAACAGTTACTTCCCAATTCACACTATCTACTGTACACATCAGACCATATTCATTTTTTCACTCTAGTAAGACAATAAATGATTGCATATGTGTTTCTGATTTATTTTGCAGCTTTAAAGCAGTTGTTCTACCTGGAACAACTCTGGTAAGCGATGGGATCAGAGAGCACCACAAACACCATCAGGGTGGCTCCAGGGTCTAGGGTGTGCCACACCACTCAGAATTCAGATCGAGTGTGCAGTGATTGGTTGTTATTTCAGGGCTGCTTCCGTGAGGTGGCTGTGGAGGAAGAGTCCTTAGGACTTGAGGGTACCTTGTCATTCCCATTCGGTGCACATGTCCTGGGATGGTGGGTGAGGCTCTCGTTTTCTAGATGCCCAAGTGCCTGAATGTTTAGAAACTGGTGACTTCTGGGCATCACTCCAGTGTGTCCGAAAGAGGATGGACATTGCAAAACTTGTCCATTGAATGTGTCAGCTAACCTGGAAAATAAATTTTTACTGTTATTTTGGTGACTGAGGACACCAAAAGGGAGGATGAGGCAAGATAGGGAAATGCAGAGGTAATAAACTTTACATTTTCAGTTTTTATTTGTTTTATTTAATTTTTATACATTTAGCACAGGGTCTACAGGGTCTCACTACATATATTGGACTCATAGTGATTCTCCTGTTTTCAGTCTCCCAAGTGCTGGCATTACAGGTACGTGCCACCATGCCCAGTCTCAATCTCTGTCTCAGCCACTGTGGGGGCGGGTCTGGTATGGCACACTGGGGATCTAACGCTGGCCACTGTGCTCTGCCTAAGCAGGAGCTTTAGTCCACTGAGCTATCCAGCCAGCCCTGCACTCTCAGTTTTTAGACAGGTACTTCTTAAATAATTATCATGTCTGTTCTACTACTGAGCAGGAATCTGATCCAGAGATTTAAAGTAGTAAAGGAGACTGAATCAAAAATGAAGAGAGGTGTCAAGCTTTTATCCTGCTTTTAGTTATCCATTGGACATCTAAGTCACTATTATAATTTAGTTTTTACTAATGTGAGATAAATATCCCTAAATTTTTCTTTTACATTTCCAAGAAAAGTCTGGCCTTACTTGTCACTGAGATTTTAAAAAGCAGACCTTGCACTTTCTGCTTTGTTAGCAGTCTTGTCATTCCACCTGACATGTTTATTTAGGGCTTTGTTCTGGCTTCTTTAATACCTATGAGCCCAGGGCAGGGCTGGCATTCTGCACATGCACAACTCCGTGTCTCTCACTGAGAAGGTACATCCTGCCACTGGGGCTTCATGCTCTGCAATTACTTTCAAAAAAAAATTGCAGTATCTTTGACTGTTTTAGAAGCGAATACTGGAGTTTAGCAATTCTTAGCAACTCTCAATTCAATGAAAGCAAATATGTACCAAATGGTTCTGAAAGCAAGTGCACTTAACAGCAATAGATTCAGTAGAGAAAAGCGATGGTGTTTCCAGTGAGGCCTCAAAATGTGAGTAGATTCTAACCAGAGATGCATTATGCTCTCTCTCAGGTGGGGTATCTGCAGTCTTCTTGACTGTTTCTTATGTTAAGGCATTCCATTCAAGCTTTCCAAACCACAGTGCAACTTGGGGAAGCACTAAGCATCCCCAAATGAACATCAACTGTGAACTTCCAACATTTTTTACATCCCTAGGAAGATGTAGGCATCTGTACCTATCAAAACACTTATAAAGCTCAGCTACAGGAAAGTACACCTCAGGGCATTTCCAGATACTGATGGAGGAAACTTGAGAGTGAGATGAAATATGAAAGCGTTATCAATTTTCATTATCTAAGCTTCTTAAAAGCACTGTTGAAGGATTTATCAGCAAGGAGAATGCGCATGGTGCATTAATGCCCTGGGACAGAGATGTCTTGGATCCAGGCAACAGACCTTTATGCTCAAGTTTATGAGGTTCAACACGTGCAAAACTAAGACTGGGACACAGGTTTACCATTAGTCATTTGGCACAGTCTTCAAGAAGCTTTTGTGATTGTTCACAGTGTTAACACTAACTGCACTGAAGAGCAGGCCAGAATCAGTCCTTACCATCACATGGTGCCCACTGAGAGGAGAGGCACACTAAAGACTTTGGCGCCTCACTTCACAAGCACTTCTATTTGTAAATGATTTGGTTTGCAAACAGAAGCATTTGGCAAAATTTTGTTTTTGTTTGCAAACTCTGCATCAGGTGACAAACATGACTGTGGCCATCTTTCCCAGACAAATATTTATAGAAGCACAGTTAAGAAATGAAGGTTATTTTGCCTTCCAACAGATTTGAAATAGTTCTATTTTAACACTTAGATCTTTGTCCCATTGTTATGTTGGTTTAGTACATGGTGAGAGAGATGAGTGCAGAGCAATCTTGTGCATGTAGAGAGCCAATCACTATGTGGTAAAGAAGCTGTCTTCCCTCTAGTGGAAGATTTTGGCCTCTTAGAAGAGGCTGCACTTGCAGCCTGTGGTTGTACTGATATGGTTCCTTTCTGCTGGTCTATTGAAAGGAACAGTTAATGCTTGCTATGATTTGTGTCTAGTTGTCTCCCCAAAGCCTCATGCAGTCATTGGGATGGCTTCTAGAGTTTGTGATTGATTCCTGATCCAATTCTGGGATTCTGTGTGTGAGTGCTACA
>NW_004524618.1:9151604-9152899 GCF_000260255.1 Octodon degus | reverse complement strand
TGACTAGATGAACTGGCTCATCTACCATGGTGCTCACATACTTAGAAGGACTTGGGTCCTGTAAGAGTTTTCACATCTTACAAAAGTTACATTTTTTTGTTATATAGGTCTTGTTTTATCTTGGTCTTAACCATCCAGCAGAAAATTATGAAATAGAGGTATGAAAAGTAAAGCCATATTAAATGCTGAGCTGTAAAAGGCTCAAATCAACAACTTCTGACACTGCTAGTCTTGCGGATGACCCACTACTATTATAGACTACTGGACTATATTGGATTACTCTGCTGAATTCATGCACCTACAAT
The DNA here is from genome assembly GCF_000260255.1 of Octodon degus. Classification (NCBI taxonomy): domain Eukaryota; kingdom Metazoa; phylum Chordata; class Mammalia; order Rodentia; family Octodontidae; genus Octodon; species Octodon degus. The sequence goes on along the minus strand of NW_004524618.1, from coordinate 9,152,594 downwards.
ATATGAAAGGCAATGGAATACACATCTCTGATAAAAGTAAACAAAAAAGGGAATATAAATGGACCATTTTATAGTGGGAAAATATATATCTGTATATACAAAGTATCATAAATATACAGCTACTTTCTCTTATTTCAATGAGAAGAAGGTTTTGAACTAATAGTGTCTGGACAAGATATCACAACTGCATCTTGTACTAGGAATAACTACTACAAAGACAACAATATGCAATGTTTTAATTATTGTGACTGTACTACTAACCTGTTTTGAAACTATCTCATTGCTATTCTTTCTCAGTAAAATTATTAAAATACATATATTTAAAAAAGAGTTTTCACTTCTTTATGGTTAGATAATAATTGTTACTGTAGAGATCTTCTGATGTCTTGTTTTATCTCCACAATGAAAAAAGTTATATCCTGAATCTAATGGCACAAACTTTGTATATGAAATATAATTTTATACATAATTTATCTTTATGTTGTTTTTGAAAAGTGCATACTTTGTTCCAATAGGAAAATAATATATTCTGATGCTATGTTGCTTACACTGATGCTTTGTCTTCATCAGAATTGGAACATTGTTGACAGAAATTTCTATAGGGAATATTTTTTTTTCACATTTCAAGCATCCTCATAGTAACAATAAAGTGCTTGACATTCTTTAGCAAGTTATATAACTTTTTAGCCCTCGCTCCAAGGAAGTCAAAGATATTATATATAATATATTAATGCACAGAAAGTGAGGATCAAGTGGGAGGTCATAGTTCTCAAACATAAATGTCAAAAGTTACACAGTGAGCAAATGACAGAATCATTGACAAACACACACAGCACTCTGAACAGGGCAATTACATCAGCAGCACTCAAACGACAGGAGAGAGGACCATTCCATTCTAGAAAGGGAAGCACATGTGAAAGACAGAGGGTTTCTAGCAGTCATCTGAGGACTGGAAAAAATAAATATCATGAGGTGTTATGTGCATGCATG
>NW_004524618.1:9147648-9149353 GCF_000260255.1 Octodon degus | reverse complement strand
CTTAACATTGTCATGTTTCCTAGCTCATCACCTTTCCCTCTCTTGATTATACCCTCAATTTTGACTGGCCAGAAAGGACTTTTTTCCTAAGGAGCTTATGTTTTTTGGTCAGGGCAAAGGCTTAAAGGTATTGGGGCCACTCGGATAATGTGAAGGGGATTTGAGCATTACACCAACATTAGTGTAGGTGAATTATAAGATTATTTATAGTCCCAAGGGTCTGCGATTGCCTGAGTGTGTAATCACCAACATTAGAGACTTTTAAACTCAACTCAATGCAAGTGAAATTACAGTATTCATATGGCTTTTCCCTCTGATAAGAGATAAAATAATTTTCCATGCACTAAAATGGCCACAATTGTGCACACAATAAGACAAAATCCAGAAAATTGCACGTTCAACAAGATGTGGAGACTGGGAACCCGATCTAGTAATGGCAAGACTGAGATGCTACAGTGTCTGTCAAACACAATGGCTGTTTCCTCCAGAAAGATAAACATGAAAGCACTATATTAGTCAGCAATTTTACTGCTATGCAAATTGAAGCAAAAATCACAACTAATTTAAAAAAAAAAAGAATTTTCCATTGATTTCCCTATTCATAGGCCCAGGGCATTCCTCTTTCAGACAAGTATGTGGCAAATAAAAGAAAATCCTATTTCATGTAGTATTTGAAAACCATGTCTTATCACAAATAGTTTTGGGTAGAGTTTGTAGTAATTTACAAAAGTTGGCACCTTAAAAGATGATATAGGGGCTGGAGAGATGGCTCAGTAGAGTAAGCGCTTCTCTGGCAAGTGCAAGGGTCTGAGTTCAATCCCCAGTTCCACAATAAATAAATGAATAGATAAATAAACAAAATAAAATAAAAATAAAAAATAAAAGATGATATAACTGGAAAATGTGACTTAAAGATAAGAATTAATAAAAGCTTAGAAGTTGTATTACAAGTATACATTTGTTTGTGTGACTTCCATCCTAGGGAAGAGATCACCAATTATTTCTGTCAAGATCCAGATAGTAAATGTTCATTTCAGGCTCTGCAGGACACGTGTTCTTGGTATCTACTGGTCTGTTGTGCTGTTGTAGCTCTAAGGCAGCCACAAATAACATGCAAATGAGTGCATATAGCACTACTGCAGTAAAACTTTAAGGGAGTGGCCGGTTTTGCAGGCAGGTCATAAATTGTTTCCCTACCACACACCTCACAGGAAAGTCAACCCAATTGGTCAGCAATTTTACTGCTGTGCATGTAAATAAAAGAAATGAAAACTGATACCATAGCTGAACAAAAAGATATATGAGAATATTTGTAGAAGCACTACTCATAATATTTAAAAACTGAGCTCTTGGAACTGAAATTTCCATCAATAGAGAAATGGATAAACAAAATCGGGGGACATGAATAACATGGAATGCTATGATGAAGTTAAACCTTAAAGTATCATGCTGAATGAGGCCAGGGACAAAAATGTCATATACAGTACTGTCTTCTTTTGGTTAGGTACAACCTCCAGAGTGGGTCAGTACACAGAGGAAACAGATTGATAGTTACCAGGAGATAGAAGAGGAGAGAATTGGGACTGACTACCTGTGACTGCGGGTTGCCTCTGAGGGAATGATGAAAATGTGCTGGAACTTTATACCAAACATGACCAAATTTTACACTTAAGATAGGGAAGAAAGAGTAAAAGGATTTTTTTTT
>NW_004524618.1:9136716-9146837 GCF_000260255.1 Octodon degus | reverse complement strand
GCCATTGCTTGGCCAATGTGCTCTCTGTGAAAGAGTAAAAGGATTTAATACGTGTCCAGTACATGTTCTAACTCTCCACAATGAATGTAATGATTATATTCTGCAAACATGTCCAAATAAAAATAAAAAAGGAAAGATTTCTCCTACTGTGAATTTCATCGCAATACAAAGTGTAAAAAAAGAGTTAATGTAGGAGCTGACCCAGCAGGTGTGGAGTAATTTAGGGAAGAGGCAAGCATGTCCTAGAGTAGGGCAGAGATGGCAAAGAGAAGATGCAAACCATCAGCCCTCAGCTGGGTTTGACCCTGGGCAGAGGCTGAGGGAGAGGGTGGGGAGGGAGGGACAGCAAGAGGGGGAGGGGAAGGGGGGAGGAGCAGAGAAGGGGGAGGGGAGATAGAAAGGACCTTGGCTTCCATTTGGCCATGGCCAACCTGATACTGAAAAGTGATATTTATGGGAATCCAACCAGATTAAACTTTCTCTTGAATTCATTATCTGACCCTATTTATAAAGGACTTACAAGACTATAAAATCAATTCTGGTTAAGGTCATTTATTTCTTCCCCATAAACTTTGAAGCTTTCATTTGATCCATTAAAATTCTTAATGCCATCTTTTTATTTCTCTCTTTAAAAAGCCATTTTTTCATGTTCCAAGCATAATAATTACCTACTTGACAAATGTATTCCTAATTACACAATTACTTTATTATATAGTATAAGCTTTAAAATGCCTGAAGTCTGAGATCTTCTGGGGAAGAAATTATTTTATTTAATGTATAATGTGATTTCTTCTCAAATAGTTATTTAGGGAGTGGAGGAGAAAATGAGTTGGGCTGCAAAGCTCTAGTGCATCTTTTTAGAACTGATATTCCTGGCAGAGTTCAAGCAGTTGATCAGACAATGCACGATCAGGTAAGGCTGATGAGTGTCCACACTGGGCTCTTGTTTTCTGAAGTATGAATGTGTATCTATGTGTGCATACACATTTACACGTGTGTGCAAGTCTGCACATGTTCCTGTGCATAAGTGTAAGTGTGATTAATCCAAGGTGTCACCAAATGGCTTTCGCATGAGTCAAAGTGGTGACAAATGAAAAGTAAGTGTTTGGTTTTATGAGATAGCAGTCATCTCAGTCTCTGAAACAATTGCTGGTCCTTATAACGATGACTTCCATCCCTGTATGCGAAAGGCATATGGAGAAGCGAAGTAGGACATTTTGATTAGCTATTGGAAACTCAACAAAAAGAATAGCCATCCTGTCTTTTAAATTATCTAACTGCTGAGAACAAACTAAAGGGGTAATAGAGCTGTGGATGGAAGGACTGTCAAAACCATTCATCGCAGGCCTAATGCACTTCTGGCGTACAAGGAAAGTCATATGTTTGGGGGAATGGTAATCGAAGAAAATGTTTTTCTATTTGATAGATTTGAGGATATTATTCCCGACTTTTAATGATTTTTGCTTCTATGGAAAATTTTCCCCAAGGCTTATCTCGGTGTCACCAACTGCCTAGAGGTTTTCTATCTGCTGTCTAGAAATGTGGCTAAATGCCAGACAGTTTTCCTGATTAGGAACACATTGTCACCCAGGAGAAGATTTTCAGCAACTCTCAAGTCCTGATAATCCTCTTGAGGACCCGGTTCCTTCAAACAGCGCCCCACTATGTCCCTCAGCCTGCTCAGGTTGCCCTGGAGGACCCTGGAGGGAGCCCTGCTTTCAACCCTTCCATTAATATTTATGCCCGGAATTTACTTCCTTGTTCTTCCTTGAGGAACTATTTTCAAGAGAAAGCAGACACACTGAACTCTCATCTTCTGTCTCCTGCTCACCTTCCTTCTATAGTGCTCACTCTTTAGGGTCGATGCTAACATCACTTCCTCTGGAAAGTCACCTGACCTCACACCCCTGCAGCCCTCCGCACAGGAGAAACCAGGGTCACAATTCTCTACTCTCTCAGCATGCTGAAGTTGAACTAAGCCTCTTACTTAATTCCAGCTAGTCCCACCCTAGCGCACCAGCTAGCATCAGCTGGTGTTTCCAGGCAAAGCAGGAGGGGCTTGGGGGGGGCACTGGGTTTCCTCACTTTAGAGTAGCAGAGGATGATGGAGCCCCCCTCTCCTGCAAGAGGCATATTTAGGGCAGATCTCACTTCAGGGCTCAGTTTCAACAAGAAATCAACAACGACACTCACGCATCAGGAGCGTCAGGAGTGTAAAATGTCCCTACGGGTTTCTGGGGAGGTGACTCATAGACAAGCCTCATCAGGATTTCTTTCATCTTCTGCTGGTTCGTCTCCTTTCACTACTTCTCATTTCCCTCCTCACATCTGCCCACTGAATCCCAGGGATTTTCCCCATATGTGTAGAATAGTGCTCTCCAATTGGATCCTTGACACCAGCCTTTTGGGGTGCCTCTTTGGGCCCTTGCCCATCTCTTCCTAGGCGTGGAAGAGCAGGGAACATGCCTCTTTCCTCCATGTGTTTATTCCCAGTGCAGTGCTTTGGAAGGAAGTTAATAAACCAATGTGTCAAATTGGTGGAATGAACAGATGCCATCCATCAGTGAAAATGACTGTAATCTGCGGCACCCTTAAGCTTTTGGTCAATACAACAGCTAAGCTTTACTCTGAGGACTAGCCTTGTGCTCTTCTCGCTCTGGGGAGTTTGTTAGAAGCTCACATTTTCACTATCCTCATAAAATAGACCATGAAGAAGGCAATAGTTACACACGCAATGATTAGCTAATGCATACGCACTACCCCAGCTGAACTAAAAACACCTTCACAGCCAGGAGGAGCTGGCATGGGCCGGGGCCTCTGGATAGGATTTTATGTGTGAGGATAACCTTGAGCAGGGCTTGGAAGGAGTCGTGGGAGACTGGACTGTTGGAGAAGGAGAGGGGAACGTCCAGTTGGGGCAGAGCTGAACACAGCATGCACCTAGGAAAGTGGATGCGCATCAGGCAGGAGGCAGACAGAAGTGTGAGAAGCCTGTGACCACGGGGAAGCAGAATTTGGGCCTGCATCTAGAAATAACAAGGCACCAGTGTGTTTCCTGAGCACTTCTTACCTACTAGACATTTCCATATACTTCCGTCGTACCCAGCGTCTCCCATCTCAGATGTACAGGTGCCCCAGAGAAACGGAATACTTTCCCCTTCCGTACAGACAGCTAGTGACTGAGCCAGGACTCATCCTCTTTGTTCTCTCTCACCCCATAAGTAATAGCTTCTCTTGTGACCCTGCACCTTGAACAGAGATATATTTTTGAAATAGGATGTGGGATAATTCGATTCTAGAGACGACAACTGAGTTCCAGAAGTCAGTCAGTCCCTTTGGGATGCGTGGGAAGCAATGAGGTGGAGAACAGCTCTCCGCAGGTGGAGTCCACACAGCCCACGCCCCCCACACTCCCCTGCACTCTGCATCATTCCACAGCCAGCTAGCCGAGCAGAGCAGTCTGCACATCCCCCAGGATTCTCCTAGCGTCCTGCTCTCTTAGGGGGCAAGCTGTGACCCTGAGAAATCTCTGCGAGGGTAGTCACGGAGGAATGTGGGTCAGTGTCAGCTCCCCATGCAGTTGGGTCACTAATAATCCCTAGAAGGTGACTTGAATTCAAACATTGTGCTATTCTGATGCCAGAGTTCAGGTTCTGCTATGAAACACTGTAATGAAATTAGATTTAGAGTATTTAGGAACTGGTGTCAGGGAAAGGGCTTTTGATTTGGATGTAGGCTGTGCAGGAACATTGAATTACTCCAGTAATTTTAGCACATATTCTGAGAGTTCCTGAATTTAAAATTACATAGGTCTTGACTTTTAATTACTCCAAACTTGATTGTTATAGACTATCTTCTCTTCAGACTGAAGACTCATGCTACAAATATAATGCTTATAATGACTAAGTGGGTCGCTACTAGATGTGTTGTGGCTAAAATCTCTCTCTCTCTCTCTCTCTCTCTCTCTCTCTCTCTCTGTCATAAACGTGTGTGTGTGTGTGTGTGTGTGTGCACATGTATGTGTGAGAGAAAAAGATATCTTTTTACATGCATAGGGAATGCCAAATCCCAAAATTTCATTGACCCAGTTCAGTAGAAGGGAACCCACCCTAGGTGAAACAATTCAGACTAGAGGGTCTTGAATTAATAGTGAGAAATGTGACATTGATGACAATACAGAGATTTAATGACTCATTGAAATTCTTGCTATTTTTCAGTGGAAGCAATGACACGAACAATGGTAGCTTGCATAGTTAGAATGAGAAATCGATGGAGCAGCAAGAGGCGTGAGGTCTGTTTGACCTGGGTTGAGCCATTTGGTCTTTGGGACTTATTAAATTCATATAAAAAGCAACAGTTTAGTGTAAGATGGCTCTCTCTCTCTCTCTCTCTCTCTCTCTCTCTCTCTCTCTCTCTCTCCTGTTTCACCTCTCGCCCTCTTCCCCTTTCTGCATTTTTCTTGGTTCTGGGTTTCTTGGTTCCCCATTTCCAATCCTTCTAAAGGTTATTATGCATCAGGATCTCACTCATTGCCCATGCTGACCTTAAGCTTGTGATCTTCCTGGCTTTGCCTCCTCAGTAGCTGAAATTTGCAGGTATGCACCACTGTGTCAATGAGATATCCTATTTCTTAATCTATGTGGTGCTCATAAGGACTAATTATATACACATTTTTATTGGTGTACTTTTCTATAAAAGAAGTTTAGTTTTTCTGGAAAATTTGGTAATAAAAATATGCAAATCAAAAATATTTGAGTTTCCCAAAATAGCTATTTTTAGGGAAAAAGTCAAGAGCAAAGCATTGAAAAACCACACAATCTGGGTACGGTAGCTCACACCTGTAATCTCAGCACTTGGGAGGCTGAGGTAAGAATGTTACCATGGGTTTGAGGCCAGCTTGGGCTATCTAGTGAGTTCAAGTGTAGTCTGCACTGCATAGTGAGACCCTGTCAAAAAGTAAAATATATAAAAAAAAAACCCACAGAAATATTTGGAAACATAAAAACTCTCATCTTTGGAAGATTATAGTTTTCAATACGGATCAAAGAAGAACAGAGAGATTAGGGAGAAGGGAATATCAGTAGTAATTTCACAACAATGCAGGATAAACTACTCTGGACAACAAGCCTTCATGATAAAAATTATCTACCTCAAGGTCTCATTTCTTTGATCTTACGGAGTAATAACTGAATTCTGAAGCAATACATATTTAATAAGTTTCCAGGAGGATGCAGTAAATTGAAAGCAAGGTTGAAACACAGAAGTCATGCTTGTATCTGGGGATACTGTGATCCCACAGTATGATACAATGGATGCTAACAGAATCAGGAGATGGGGAGGCCAGAAGCACAGGAAAGGGTTTGCGATCAGTCCTGCGAGCACAGATAACACCTAGCTAAATGTATCTCTTTCTTTTCTATCCAAGGTAGCATACAATTATGGTGGAAATTTGTTTTTACAGTGAAAGGGATCTATAGTTAAGGGCCAGAAGTGAAGATCTTATACTTCACATACTAAGGCTATATAGTGGCTACTGTTCATGAAGTTGTGGAGGAGAAGAATCCATTTATTCTGTGGAGGACTGGAGTCCTTGTCATTAAATAGACCAATGTGTGTCAGAAACCTTGAGGAATGTTTCCTTGGCAAGCTTGGCAGTCAAGATTATTCTTGCTTGAAGATAATAATCACATGACCAGAAATGGTCACTGATACAAAATGAATAGTTAGGGGAACATGAATTATCATAGTCATTCTGCAGAGATGTTCAGTGATCTCTAGTATAATGGAGAAAATGTATTCTCTCAGCCTGCAACTCCACTTTGAGGGATGCATTTTACAAAAATTCATTATCATGTTCATGCAGAGACCCAGACAAGAATGTTCACAGCAGGTTTGTATGTAACAGTAAAAACACTGTAGTGTTTTCTCCACTGTAGTGTTTTTACATTTCTCCACATGAGGGATGAATAATTATGGTATAGTCACATAATGAAATATAATTCATAGAAATAGAATGATGTACATTGCGATAGATTTTATCTTATGTACCTCCAAATCTATATATGTATGAAAACTTATTTTCCAGTGGCCAGCTCAGTGTGTCTGGAAGCAGGGCCAGTGTGTCATGTGGTACAAGGGATTGAATCCTGGTCCCTGTGCTTGCCTAAGAAGATGCTTAGTCCACTGATATATCTCGCTGGTGCTAAGACATTTAAAATTGAATCTAAAAATAAGAGTGTCATTCTTCTACTCATTTATATATTAACCTAGCTTTCATTCAACAAATGTTTCCTGAATTTCTTTATGGAGGTTCTCTTCAGAGCTATGAGAGATGCAAGAGAAAGACAATGTCTGTGTTGCTCAAGAGCTAGTGGCCAAGTTGAAAAATAAAACATAGGGCAATCTACGCAGTGCTATGGGAAAAGAAGGATCCAAAAGGAAGACATGGTTGGAGCGATGACCCATAAAGCACATGATTCCCAGAGGAGGGACAGCAGACATCAACAAAAGTAGTTCACAGAACACAAGGTCATTTGTTGGATTTCTGGGTCTCCTTTCTAGGACACAGGGGAATCTATTACCTTGACAAGTGCTCCCATTCAAAGCTGGGTTATTTGAAACTCTTATTCTGACATCTGAAGTTCTGTCCACTATACATGTCCTCTGTCAGTGCGGGTGTCACAGTTCTCATGGCGGGGTGACAATGGCAGAACAGTATTTATTAATCAGTATAGTGCATTTAGTTTGCAGCACTCTTTAGGGCTTTGATTTACTCATGGAACATACAGATCAGACTAGAGAACCTTGAGTCCCCATATCTCTGCCCTCTATCTTTTAAGTGGGCTGAGAGATACTCCACAGAGGGCTTAGTTGACCTCAGGGGCAGCCATTTGTGTGGGGCTGAGTGTTACCATGTGAAAGCCTGTTTCATTTGGAATTTCCTCAGCAGCTCTGGTATTTTCTGATTCAGCGTAAAAAACGTTCTAAATCTTGAGTGTGTGGGTGCCTCAGAACCTCTTTTTAACTTGTATTTCTTTAGTTACTGGGCCAGCTTGTCTATTATGCTATTGCACTGATGGGCCATCTTCACCTTCCTGAAGGTTGTATCTTTTGAAATTTGAAGTAGACCTCTCTCACTTCTAGTATTTCATGAATTAGCAAACAAAACTAAGTTTCCTTCATCCCGGCTTTTAATAGTTTTTATGGTCTTTAAGATCAGTTCCTCACTCCACTCTCATTTTTCTAAGATGAGAAAATGATTAACTTTTCAAAAGGATTAACTTCCCATATTTTACACACATTGTTTTATTAAAATTTTTATAACATTGCCATAAAATGAAAAGGGCAGGTTCTTGTGTTGTGGATGTTTTAGGGGAATTAAATTATGTATTAGTCCAGTTCAGTTTTTTTCCTTTGATGGGATGTTGGTTGAGAGAAAATACCAGATTTAAAATGTATGAATTCTGAGTCACAAATTAAGAAGTCTCATGCTGCATCTTTCCTGTGGTTCTGGTTCATATAAAGATCTGTTTGATCAAATTTCATAAAATATTTAACTTAAAAAAAGACTTTGGATAGAAGATTGTGTTTTAGTTTTGGTCACAGAACATATATATTTCTTACGACATACAGGTCTAACTTGACTTTCTTATTTCACTAGAGCAAAAATGAAGGCCTTGAGATTTGGGAGACTTATCAGAGTCTGCAAATGATCAGTACCGAAATTGACCAAGGCAAGAGAAAGAGGCAGAGAGTTGCATAACGTTTTCTCAAACAGGTGTAGAGAGCATGCAGCAGACATTTAGTCTAAAATTTTAGCGACAGCAACATGTTTGCAGTTGAATGCAACAGGGAATTATGTGACCATACGTAGAATTTGGGGCATATAACCCACAATGCACCTCGTCAGCAAATCCAGCTGAAATCCAGAAATAATTCATGGCATCAACAGTATTTTTTCTGGATTAAATATTTATTATCACACTGAGGTTAACAATGAGAAAAGGTGGTTTAAGATTGCTAGCTTCACTATCCGCATAAAATGCTTTAGTGATATATGCATATATGCTAAAGTATATTTTTATAGGGTCATATTTCTTAAAAGAGGCTGGAAATTACAGATTGTTATGTTTAACCCTATCTGTTTTTAAGCTGATGGGAATGTGGCCCAAATGGATAAAACACATGGTTCGTCCTATTCTCATAACATGGTGCACCCGATTCTACAGAAGTATTGTTACACTGATAAATTATAGGAAATGGCTCATGTGACTTTATTCTCATTTGAAGTTTGCACTTGTTTTTGTAAGATGAATTATAATTATGAAATAAAATGGCTTGTTTTTCTGCGACCAGTTCCCTTGTTCATTTAAGGCCCAGAGTCAGAAAGGCTACTTACCTGTAAGAGCAGCAACAAGGACTACTTTGGTGCCTGTAGGACTCACTCGCTGTGAGTACACTTGTTCAGAGATAGTTCATCTGCTCGCTTCAGGGAGAGGGAAAGCTCTTGTTCATGTGTGAGCACCATCCGTGCTGCAGGGCTTCAGGGAGAAGCAAGCCGACGCAGCCCGAGGGGTGTGTGGCTCAGAAGAGCAGCCTTCTCCGTACGTAGCCATTCTCTCTCAACGCATCTATATTATTTTCTTTTATACTTTACATATCATATAAGTACTTTTAACAGCTGCTTGAAAGTCTATAGTAGGGATTGTTTACACGACTTGTCAACACCAAGCACAGTTGCTTAAAATTTAAATAATATTTTAATGTTCATCTTAATAGACTGAGTGTTAAGTATATTTCTAAGGATGTTCTCAGATTTTTGAAGAGACATTGCTAAGTTTGATAAAATGCATATTTTAAAACAATTGACATTGTAAGCAAACTACTTTAGAGAAAAATTATACCTATGTGTATAAATTTGTGCGTAAGTACACATACTGTATTATCTTAGAAAAAAATATATATGTATATATTTTTTGGTGGTACCAGGGATAGAACTCAGGACCTTGCACTTGTCAGGCAAGCAGTTATTCCACTGACATATCTCCCAAGCCCTATTTTTTTTTTTTTTTCTTTGAGACAGGGTCTTGCTATGCAGTTCAGGCTGGTCTTGAGCTCACTTTGTACCCCAGGCTGGTCTCAAACTCACAATGATTCTCCAGCCTGAGCCTCATGAGTGCTGGTATTATAGTCACATGCCACCACACCTAGCTCAGAAAATAATTTTTAAAACTATCATATTTGTAATAAGTCAGTTCTTAGTCTATAAAGTATGTGCCTTGTGATCTTGACACTGTTCATTTGTATGCATATATCTTTAAAAATATATTACGTGTACATCTCTTATAGTATTCAATTTTTCTTATTGATATACAGAAACCATGATTTGAGGCTAGTGTATTTCCTGTCACTTATTAAAATTTTTCCAGTTTATTGTTTATTTTTCACTTTGCTTAAAGATTGTCTTTTTTGTGTGTATTGATGAGTTAGAAGTGAGAAGGTAGAATTTTTTTTTCTGAAATAACTGCGTGCAACCTAAAAAAGTAAAGCTTGTGTGCTAAGATAAATCATAATATTAGGAAACGGGTTTATATAGAACAGCATATTTGTCATGTGATTCTTTATGCCTGCCCTCCTTCAGGTTGAGCAGCACACCTAATTCACAGGCTGCATCCTTTCTGCCCAACATTTAAGGAGACCGATGCCTCTGCATGCAAATAATAAATCCACAGGGAAGCTGCCCAGAAAACCTCTATACCATTTAGTGGTATAGACCTTGGTAGAAGTAAAAGTTCCAACTATATTGTTTCAGAAATCAGCAGTTGAGATTTGATTGATGGACAATTCCCACATCATTTATGTTCAACATCTCTGCAGTTTTCTTTTGGAAAACTCTAGTACATTTTCCCAGAAGAAATGTATGAAATACTTTTCCAAGTTATGAGATATTTTTGTCTCATGCGTCCAAGGTAGATATCAGATGATTAGAAAAAGAATCAAAAGGAATATTAATCATAGAGATAAACAAAAGTGAAAAACAACCTTAAAATTTAAACAAACGCGAAGACACTTTGGTTCTTACCTCATAGTTATTTTTAAATGTTCTTGACTATTTTTTTTTT
>NW_004524618.1:9133388-9136510 GCF_000260255.1 Octodon degus | reverse complement strand
TCTCTCTCTCTCTCTCTCTCTCTCTCTCTCTCTCTCTCTCTCTCTCTCTCTCTCTCTGTCTATTCAGAATACAAGACAATCATCTGCAGGAGCTGGCCAACCTGGGAATCAAGTAGAATTTTTTGTCATAATGTAAAATTAAGGCTGATTCTATTATACATTCTTCACATAAAGTTTTCTCTCAATATCATATAGAAACAGAACTTTAGAAACACAGAGAGACTGAGTGTTCTTCCAATTAAGTGGGCACAAAGAACAGGAAAACTGTAAATGTGTGCTGCTGCCCATTCCAAGTGAATGAAAATTTTCTTATACTCTGCACCCTACTTTGCTTTAGCATAGAAACACCATCGGCCAAAGCAGCTACAATGGGGGCTGGTACTGGATTATGTTTCTCCGAGTCCACTCTTATCTTCTAGTTCCAGCTGATTTTTGTAGTAACAATCTCACGAATTCATGATGAGAAACATCACTTCTTTCATCCCTGAGATCAGTGCAAGTGACACATGAGTTCTGAGGCTTTCACTTGGCTTTCTTCATTAGGATAGCTTTTATTCTATTGGACAAGGAATTCCTGTGGAGGTTCTACCAACCAGAAAGTTTAACCAATTATAAATTTGGTTGCCAGGGAAATAAACTAGTATATCTTTGGTCTTAGGCTAAGACCTTAGCATATTAGTTGATTCTCTGCGAGATGAATCTGGGTTATGAATCCATTTGTTGACTGGATGCTTCTCCCAGTGGGTGAGACATTATCACTGCTTGGGAATCCCATATTACTGTTAATTTTAACCACGTACCCAGTAGCTTGAGAATTGTGCGGCTGTTCCTCTTTCCCTGGTACATGATTGCTTAATTAAATGGTCACAATTCCCTTTGAGGAAGAAAAAAGGATCCTATCATTTACATTTACTGTGATGTAGTGGTGTCCTTTCTTCTGGAATGAGTTCACCCCTTTAGTTATTTTGTTCTAGGTTCCAAACTGGCTGGGATCTAGAAGCTGAGGGAGGGACTTCACTACAAGAATAATTCCCTCATCCTCTTAGTTAACCACGCTTGGTTTCTTTAGATCTCACAGATTCCCTGCTGATGCTGATACGTGAATCATATGAAAGCTTCTGTAAGCCACGAACTATGGCTGCAGGTCTCACTTTACTGTCCAGGTCGTCATATTGTCCTCACTTTATTTTTACAGTTTTGACTTTAGCATCTCCCCATTTCCCTCCTTCTACTTAAGAGTATGCATTCAATATTTGTTGGAATATTATAATGCTTTTCTTCTTTTATATTTATAGTAACTTTATGTGGAATTTTCTATCAATCTTTTTCTGTTGCTCAGTCTGAAATGACTTTCCCCTCTCACTTTGAGTTGTAAGTACTCTTTCTTGTGTTATTTTTGTGAAGTGTTAACAATATATTGTCTCTCCATCATCTCCTAACTCTAGCCCCCACTGTCTCTTTTATTCAGACTCCTTTCCTTTGTCTTCATATACCCACACTGCTTGGATTGATCCCATGTACAGCAGTTTCTCCTCACTGTGTGTATTGACTAAGGCTTACTATGGAAACAGAATTAATAGTATATATGACATCTTCATTCATGAGAATCCACACGAGCTGTCTGTGTGCTACTGAACTAGAGGGCCCAGTAGCTGCTTAGTCCAAAACTCTAGAAGCCATAGGATTGAGGAAGCAGACAAAGTATTAATTCCAAGGCCTGGAAGCTTCCTAGAGAGTTGCTGTTATGAGTGAAATGGAAAGGCTAAAAAACTGGTTTGAGGTCTATAGGCGACATCAGCAAAAGATGCACCACTCAAGGAGAATGGGCTTTCAGACCATGTTGCTGTTTTCCTTTTTCTTTTATTCAACCAAGGCTACTGGCCTGTTGGATAGTGCTACCCCCAATCGAGGTGAATTGCCTCCCCCACCGTTTTTCCTGGCTTGTATTTTAATTATCTCTGGAAAGACTACAGACACACTCAGAGCTGTGGCTATTAATCTGCCAGGCACTTCATAATGCAGTCAGGTTGATATATTACAATGTCCCCTTGCAAACTTGGTGGCCAGATACATCCAAAAGCATATTCAATTTCCAAATAAAATTTCAAGTTTGTACTTATGCCTAGTATAATGCTAATACAAAGAGAAATGTGTAATTCCCTCCCCAGAATAGAAAGAAAAGTTTGTCTTTGGGGGCTGCTTGTTTACCTTTCTGACATTCCATGACTTACATGCTGCAATGTTGATTTAAAAATATGTAAGTACTATAGTAAGTCACATAACATTATGTTACAAAGAAATAAAACAAAATATCTGCTTACTATATGTGTACTCTTGCTGGAAGGCCACAGTGATGTTTAGGTTTTCTGGAGCCAATGTTAATGTCCTTCAGTCCCTGAGATATCTGATAATTTTCTTTTCCTCCATGTGTGGTCTCCCTGGAAATGGCCATAAGTGCCTGTGGGGCAGGATGGCGGGAAGGTTAAAGGTATAATCTTTAGGTAGTAAATTAAGGTCCTTCCTCAAGACCTGGCCTGTGGCTTTCAAGGCTGGCAATTGATGACAAAGCCATGATTATGTATTGCTGTGATCTGAGATTAATTTCTATTCATTTGCTCTAAAGTTTTTCTGCTTATAAGCACTGGCTGGATGGCTCAGCAGACTAAAGTGCCTGCTTAGGTGGGCACAGGGCCTGGGGTTCGATCCCCAGTGTGCTGTGCAGGCCTCACCCACGGGGTGCACTAAAATGGCTATTGAGATCAGGTGTGGTGGCGGAGGCCTGTAATCCCAGTGCTTGGGAGGCTGAAAGCAGGAGAATCACTACCAGTTTGATCTGTGTAGTGAGACCCTGTATTAAATACATAAAAAAATAAAAATAAAAGTTTTTTCTGCTTGTATATATGCAGGAGTATTTTGGGGGGAACATCATGATTCTTAGCCAACACCTTAGCTCTACACTAGTCAGACCTCCTCGATTGTTGCTTTTTTCTGCTGTCAATGATGATGTGTGCCCCCTTGCTCTTGGAGGTTGAGGGCTGCTACTTGGCCTCCACCATTGGGAATTCCACTTGTACCCATCCCCATAGATTTCCTAACTGACTGAAGGCAATCACCAGTGTTAG
>NW_004524618.1:9117664-9132938 GCF_000260255.1 Octodon degus | reverse complement strand
AAGAATTTCTCTTGGGGAGTAGCATACTTCTCATAGCTCATGCGGTGTACACCGCTGTTTTGAGTCTTCTGATGTTCGAGACTGGTTATAGGGCTAGGGGCAAAGGGAAGTTATGAGTGTGGTTCAGGAAAGCTTCAGCATTGTCTTGTTGGTAGCTCTACCAGGAAGGGTCCTTACTGCTTTCATAGGAAGCACAAGTTTAGTGCTTCAGACAGAGGCGGAAGGGTCAACAACACGGGCTTGCCGTAGGGATGTTTCTGACTCTGACTGTGGCGTAAACTCTTCTTTTGACAAAATAATCCCATCAGAATTCAGGAGTTCAATGTCCTCAACCTCAGCAGGTTTCTCCAAAACATCTCTATCCCAATTTGGGGATCTCAGTATTTTAGGATCAGTGCCCTTGTTTTAACTGCAGAGAACCTTTGAAGCTGAGAATTAAGCCTGTGCTGTAATTTAACCAATTGCATGATGAAGCCTTATGTTTGGTTTTCTGCAATCTCAATCCTATGCTATAGTAGAAAATATTTTCCTTCAGAATGAACTTGGGAGGATATAGTATTTTTTAATGAATGTCTGATGCTAAGAAATTGAATTTTTGAGCTTATTCTTTTCCTTTATTACTTTGTCCAGGGCTGCTAAGAACAGCCATCCAACATCATTATATTTCTTAGTATTCCAAAAATGTTCAACAGAATGGCATGTAGAGTCACTAAAGTCTTAGAACCTCATAAGTGGTTAATTAGAATAATCAAATAAAACTGTGTTGAGTATTTCTTTAAGCTGTTCTCCCAACAAACTATCAACACTCTACATCACCAGCAGGAGAGATTATGGTAACATTAAGTCTTGTCAAATTATAGAGCCAACTCCAGGAAACACTGAACTGATTAGAGATATTCATCCTTATAATTCTGTTTCTCTAGCATCACACATGACATCAAAGTCTATATTGGTTAGGGTTTTCTAGAGGAAAAGAACTGATAAACTCTCGTCTGTCTGTCTGTCTGTCTGTCTGTCTGTCTGTCTGTCTGTCTGTCAACCTACCCATCTGACTTTATTTGCTCATCTATGGGATTTCATTAGTAGGTTGCCTTATAGGATCAGCTCTGGGAAAAGTAACACAAAATTTGCATATTAGAGAGCTGGGGAACTTAGCTCCTCAGTCCAAATATCTGGAGGCTGCAGAGAAAGAGGGATAAAAAACACAGCACCAGTCTGAGCCCAAAGCCTGGAAGCATCTGGAGAATTGTTGGACCAAATCTGTATGAGAAGGGTGAAAAAATTGGAGTCTGATGTCCATAGGGAATGGATGTCCTCTAGACACTTAAGCAGAGGAGAGTGGAGAACAGAAAGTGAGCAGCTACTTTCTCTTTTCTTTTTATTCCTTCCAGGTTATAAACCTATTGGATGGTGCCAACCACATCAAGGTAGATCTTACTCTTTCAGTTTTCTGGCTTGCCCGTCCATCATAGGCACTACTTAATTCAGCCAAGTTGACATATGATTAATACAACTATACCCTACAAGTGACTTTCTGACTCACTTAATCCAGATCTTCGAGACATTGCAAGGTTTAAGAAATCCAGCCCTTCAGATCTTTCTGCTTGGACTCATCTGCTATTGCAGTGTTCAGATCTTCTCATCTCAAGGCAGTCCTCTGAGTCTTCCAATGGATGCTCAGTTACTATTTTGGAGACAACCCCTTAATTAGATTCTCCATTGATATCTTTGTTTTCTCCAGAAGATTTGCTAATGCTGTTGAAATGTATCATACGTGCTGACAATACCATGTCACTTAATGTTGTAGTCATATTCTATGAGTTTTTTTGTGTTATCTAATGGATCTAATTTTATGGAGTTTTATGAGATTTGTGACATGAAATATGAAAGAAGGTGAAGTCATAGTAATACAGGGAGAAAAACTGGTCTTGGGTGGGTGACCTCCAAACAATATAGGGAACCTCCAAATGACATAGGGAAAAATGATCTCTGGACCTGACCTGCATGAGTTCGTGTTCTCTAAAACTGAAGAATGAATTTTAGGAACAAATGGAGGTTATGAGCAGAATACATGTACTGAGAGAAAGAAAGCTCCTGTCTGAGAGACGGACGGGGGTGAGGGGAAGCAGGTAGTTTCCCCCTGGAAGTTGTCTGTTCCAGGGACTTTTATAGAGGAAAGCCATGTGGTGAGGTGGGTCTAAGGTGGAGAAGACATGGGAACTTGTTTAGTTGGGCATGAGGTGGGACAAAACTATGGTCAACCAAAGTGATTACAAGCACCATTGCTCAGGTAAAATTGATTAAATCGAATATCAAATGGGAAAGTGAGTCATGTAGCAAGCGGGCATGAATACAGGACAGGGTCTCTTCCTGTTGGGGGTTGGACTGGTGACTCATTTGGGCTTTTTCAAGTTGATTGATACTATTTAGGATATCAATCCCTAATGCCCATCCCTAGGGAAGTATGTAACTGTGCTTCCTCTTTTTGTCTTGGTCTTCAGGTATGGCCCATATGGGAGTGTCTGTCTCTTCCAAGTTGCAAAGTCACCTTGTCTTCCATCTTGTCTACTTGAAGGCCTGACCCTGTCTGACTGCCTATAATATTTCTATCTAACTTGGCTGCCTACAACAATAGGTGCAGGGAAGCCCTTGCAGGGTGTCATTAGGACTTTGGATTTTATTGCATGTGCAATCAGTAGTTACCAAAGCACTTGCAGATGTGTCCAAAATTGTATGACATCTACAACTGGATACCAATTCATGTTTGATAGAACTTCATCTTTTAAGAATTACCTGACAAGCAATGAGAAAAAAGGAATGGATAGTATAGGAAGGGACATGAAGCTGAAGAGGGTGAATCAGCCAGACAGAATGAGGAAGTCATTTGCACAGTTGCCAATGAAGAAGGGGGCAAATGACTTTCTGTTATATCATTTGCCAGCAAGCAAGTGTGATAAAGTCATGTCACATAATCAGGAAGGGGAAAGGAGCTACGGATCTGAGTGCCCTGGAACAGGGCATCCAAGTTACTGCACTGCTTCTTAAGGTTTTAGGATCACAATTCAGAAGAAAACCCAGGTTGCTGGGAGCAACAATGACTCCACATTCTTGTTATTTGTATCAGGTAATTTTTTATTCAAGTAGAGCGGTCCTATGATTGGCTTCACCATGAGTCTTGAATATGGTGTAATCTTTGACCCTTCTCACATTTTTATGCAACCTTGAGTACATATATCAGATATATCAGGAAGGATGGAGGAAAGGGTGATGTCTATGACTTTTATACTATTTTTATCTATGTCAGATGAAGTGAAGTTGTGTACACTGATGTGGGGTTGTTTTCAAAGATTTTAGTAGATGTTACTTGAAAAATATATCACAGTCATCATTCCATGTTACCATCTGCCTTCTAGAAGGCTTTGACCTCCCATTAGAAGGTCCAATTTCTTTTCAGAGGTTTCAATTATTGGGGATTGTTTTGGCAAGGTCAGCATATGACGCGATACAGGTCAAAGGAAATTAATACTGAAGGTAAATACACAGCTAGTCAGGAAGTAAGGTTTATGAAGGATGTGAGAAGAACAGAATAGTTCTTGTTCCTAATATCGGAAACACTCGGAGGGCAGCAATGGCCTTGGCACATCGTAGGATTCCTCATTATGTGCCACGTGAGTAATGGTGAAGCCCTGTAATAACTCATGGAAAAGCCGCAGAGGGACCCTTGGTGTTTCTGCTGGGAAATGTGCTTGATGCTGAAACTACAAATGTGACAGAGATCAAACCTTGGTAACTACTGTCTCACACATATGAGATTTTCTTCTTCTTTTTTATTTATTAGTACCTTTCTTCAGGACATTACTTCTACTCCTGGTGGGGAGTTGGTACGGGGGCATAACACATCTAAATCCTTTGCCCACTCCCTTCCCTTCCCCTGCCCCCTTTTCCCTCCATCTTTTGGTTCCCTTTCCATTGCAAAAGATTTTTATCTCCTTACATTCTGTTCTCTATTTTTTTATTTTGCTATTAATTTAGATTTTGTGCAAACAGCCTCAAACTTTCTCCTGAAAGTGGGGAAAATATAAATAACTCTCCATGTATTATAATCATCTGTGACACAAATATCTGACTTTTACTATAACTTCTGAAAAGATATTGATAGATTTTATTCAATATTGCTTCTTATTCAAGGCCCTTAATAAAGTAGTCCTTGTTGCACATTACTCTCCTCAATATAGCAATGTGTAATACTAAAACCATGCTTGAAATACTTGTCGTCTTGGTCTTATAAATATGTACCGTTTCTAATGTCATATCAATTATTACTACACTCTCTTTAAAGTAAATTATTTTTTTTGTAGTGGAAACAGTGAACTTAATTTTCTTTTATTTTTAAAAGAGAGCACAAATTAGAATTAAAACCAAAAATTACAAGTGATACAGAATTTCACTTAAAGTAATATGAATTTCGTAGTATTTGTTGTAATACACAGTGTTGTTTTACAACCAGTTATTCATATTGTCAGGTATATGCATGTAAACTTGGAAAAAGAAAAAAGTAAGAAACTACAAACAGTTGTAAAAAGGAGACAAAACTAATTAAAGTATTAACTGCTCCTTTCCATAGAGTAGCAGAAAAGCACAGTACAGTTGTCCAAACCATCCTGCGTACATATGTAGATAAATCTTTCTCACTCCCTCTCCTGTCCTCCTCCCCAACTCAGTAACTCTTTCCTTTTGAATAAGTTCATTCCTTTTTCCCATTAAGTAGTATACCCTTTCCATTTTTCTCTTTAAAGTAAATTTTTTTAGAAAAGGTAATAAAAGAAAATGAGATACAAGAAAAATATAAAATATTCATTATCAAAAGGAACATCTTGCTGTGAATAAAATGCATTTATGCACAAAAAGCTGAATACTATTGAATGATACATAAAATGTAAATAAACAAATAAGTAAGCACAAATAGTTACTGAATTGACTTCTTACAAGTAAAAATAGAAATAAGTAACCACAAATAGTTACTAAATTGCATTCTTAAAAGTAAAAATAGAATGCCCTGTAGTCTGTTTCCTTCTATATTTTCCAGATATACACTAATAGACAAATATGCCTTATTCTATGCATAAGGAAATATGTAATGTGTAGCAACATGAAGCATATATTGGGGAAAGTTATGGTCCTTGGGCAGATTGGTCTGTGGGCAGTTATTTTGCAATTGTATAAGTAATACCTTGGGAGGTAGACATCTACAGGGGTCTGAGTGGGGTAAATGTGGTTGACAGTCAGAGTACAAGGGGTTCACCTGTGGGCTTCAACAGGCACTGGCTTTGAATGTAGTCATATTCTCGGGTGCCTACAAAGGATAAAGCAATGTGGAAAGGGTGTGCTCCCAGCATTAATAATCACTGCATCCCACCGGAGAGTTGAAAGGCATTTTCCCTTGCCTCATCCTGTCACTTAAAATAGATTAGTTTTGCCTTCAGATTTCTCCCTTGGAATTTCTGGTGGTTCCAGTGTTTCCAGCTATATTTTCATTATTGCTTTTGTAAATAAGAGAAAAAAGTCCTTGGGCAAAGAATGTCTGGAGTTTAGTGCTTTGCTGAGGAATATGCAATGTAATCCTTCTCAACTCTCTCCAATATACTATCATTTTTTCCTATAAAAAGTTTCCTACTGGATTCACAGTTCATTAATTTATTAAAGGTATCTTTTTTTTTGGGTGCCTAGAGTGACTGAGGCAAGATGGGTCAGAGTCAGAGTGGTTGCCATGGTCCTGGAGGTAGTAAGAAGGATGACAAGGATAAGAAAAAGAAATATGAACCTTCTATACCAACCAGAGAGGGGAAAAAAAGAAGAAAACAAAAGGACCAGAAGCTGCCAGCAAACTGCCACTGGTGACAACTCAGTGCTGTTTAAAACTACACAAGTTGGAGAGAATTAAAGACTATCTTCTCATGGAGGAAGAATGCATTAGAAATCAGGAACAAATGAAACCATTAGAAGAAAAGCAAGAGGAGGAAAGGTCAAAGGTAAATGATCTGAGGGGGACCCCAATATCAGTAGGAACATTGGGAGAGATCACTGATGACAATCATGCCATCATGCCTACCTCTGTGGACTCAGAACACTATGTCAGCATCCTTTCATTTGTGGACAAGGATCTGCTGGAACCAGGCTGCTCAGTCCTACTCAACCACAAGGTAAGTGCTGTGATGGGGGTGCTGATGGATGACACAGATCCTCTGGTCACAGTGATGAAGGTGGAAAAGGCCCCCCAAGAAACCTATGCTGACATTGGTGGGTTGGACAACCAAATCCAGGAAATAAAGGAATCTGTGGAGCTTCCTCCCACCCATCCTGAATACTATGAAGATATGGGTATAAAGTCCCCTAAGGGGGTCATTCTCTATGGTCCACCTGGTACAGGTAAAACCTTATTAGCCAAAGCAGTAGCAAACCAAACTAAGGCCACTTTCTTGAGAGTGGTTGGCTCTGAACTTATTCAGAAGTACCTGGGCGATGGGCCCAAACTTGTACGAGAATTATTTCGAGTTGCTGAAGAACATACACCATCCATCATGTTTATTGATGAAATTGATGCCATTGGGACCAAAAGATATGATTCAAACTCTGGAGGTGAGAAAGAAATTAAGCGAACTATGTTGGAACTGTTGAACCAGTTGGATGGATTTGACTCACGGGGAGATGTAAAAGTTATCACAGCCACAAACCAAACAGAAACTTTGGACCCAGCGCTGATCAGACCAGGGTGCATAGACAAGAAGATCAAGCTCCCCCTGCCCAGTGAAAAGACTAAGAAGAGCATCTTGCAGATTCACACCAGCAGGATGATGCTGGCCAATGGTATAATCCTGAACGACCTGATCATGGCAAAAGATGACTTCTCCAGTGCTGATATCAAGGCAATCTTTACAGAAGCTGGTCTGATGGCATTGAGAGGACATAGAATGAAATTAACAAATGAAGACTTTAAGAAATCTAAAAAAAAAGTTCTCTATAAGAAACAAGAAGGTACCCTTAAGGGGCTATGTCTCTAGTGAAACAGAACTGCCTTCAGGCAAGTGGTTGGGGCTTTGCTGAACTCCTGGGGAGGATGAGATTTGGGAAGGTGCCCTGAGGGAGACAGTTGATTTTTATTGGTAGCATGGCATGTCTTTTCCAATATGACATGCAGGGTGCCTACTGGATGACCTTTGTCTGTGGGCATTGTGCTGCTTGCTCTCTGCTTCCCAATAAAATGTGCTCTTTCACAAAAAATGTATCTTTTTTTATCTTAATTGCCATTAACATAGGCCAAACACTAACTTCAAGGCAGGTTTCATGTCAGAATAAGGTATATTTTATTCCTGTTTATTTTTTGGCTTTATTTTTATCAAATAGGAATAGAGCCAGAGGATCAAAAAGATTTGGATTTAATTTGCAGAAGTACATAGTTACTACTTATATAACCACAAACAATTTACCTCGCTAAGCCTCAGTTCTCAACTACAAATGGAGATAATAATGTCTATGATCAAGGTGTAGTTGAGAATTATAGTAAGACAATATGTAGAAAGTAGGTAAAACTACTGTATTTTTACTATGTGAAGTAATCACTTTTATTAGTTTTTAAATCTTTCCTGCTATTTTCTCTTCTCATTGCCACCTATAGTAGCATTGCACATGGGGGCTCCATGCAAGAGAATCCATTACATAGCAGGAAAGGAAGGACATGGCCAGTGGCCTTCTAATCTCTTGTGATTTGGGTATTAGTCATGCCTAAATCTTCCACTGTATCGATACAGTTGCATTTCCCTCTAAGCCCTTAGGTCTTGCATTCTTCACAGAATGTTAAAGCCAGGAAAGCTTGTTTAGATGGCTCACTTTGGGCTGATCCCTCATTTTATAAGGGAAGTTGTGACCTCAAAAGGTGAGATGACTGTTTAAGGTCATTAGGCTTGGTAGTAGCAGAGCAAAGTATATTAAATCCATTATAGCTCATTACCACTCTGTTACCCTACCTAATAGCTGAAATTAAAGACATCAGAATTTTGCAGTGGGTGCCTTTTTGTGAAAATTTTAATAAAATAGATGAAAAGCGACCTTTTCCTTTTCCATTTCACCTTGGTGCAAAATTGTGCACCAAATTCTAAATAATTGGAGAGCAGAAAATGTCAAATTATGTATGTATTTCATAGAACAGCAAGAATAAAACAAGTCCAGAGAGCTCAAACATCTTCCTAAAAAAATTCCTCTTTGAAGAGTCTACTTAAGTTCCCAAAAGGAAGTACAGACAAACCCAGTAGCCCTGCATTTTGGGTACACAGACCATTATGCCAAAA
Source organism: Octodon degus (assembly GCF_000260255.1). NCBI lineage: Eukaryota > Metazoa > Chordata > Mammalia > Rodentia > Octodontidae > Octodon > Octodon degus. The sequence continues at coordinate 9,124,596 of NW_004524618.1, read as the reverse complement.
ACATGGCTCAGAAAAAAGACTAATTAAAGCACACAGGAGAGAATGACCTGGGCTTTCTGTGTTGCCAACATATAGTATTCAAGCTGGAGGAAAGAAGAAAGGGAGAAAATTCCAGTGCTGTAGTTTTTTTTTTTTTTCCAAAGAAAACAAATTGTGGCCTCTTGATGTCTCAAGAGGGCATCTGAAATAATCATCCAGGTCTAGAAATGTGAAGCTATAGAGGCCAGCATTACAGCCCTACAATATCAAAGAAAACTAATGGCAAGAAGTTGATTTCTTCATATGTGATTTTTATAAAAAGCACGGCTATCTTTAGATGTAAACTTGAACAGTACTCCTATCTATCAGGTATACAGGTGACAGAGACAGTGGTGGATGATGGCTAAGTTCTCCTTAATCGACTTACAGAAACAAAGCAGCCCATGTTATTAATAGTGGCTGCCAGAAGCGTCAAATGCCCAGTGCTGGGTGGATGGAACAGGCAGTGAGAGCAGTGCAGAGCGGGCACCAGGAGATCCCAGTGGCCCTGAGGAAGGGCTGACCTGGAAGGCGAGGTCCTGGCTCTCTGTCTTTCTTGTCATTTCTTCTTGGACCGTTGGTCTTTTTCCTAGAAACTACAGCTTGGATTATTGTAGTATCATTTGCTACTGATCTCTTCATGTTTCTACTCAGGATTTACAGGAATTCTGGGAACAATGGTAACATCTTCCATGCTGCCTTTTGTATTACCCAGTGGTATTGTATAGGAAACTCCTCAGCCCTTCAACTTAGGCACAACACAAGAGTGAGGCCACAGTTCTGATCAGACACTTTCCAGGCCCATATCTTCTTTTCAGTAGCCCTATTCAGTCTAACATTTCAAGTCTCCATGACCCATTTAAAGCATGGGCTCCTTTCTCTCCAAATCAGTAGCTTATAATTTGTGTCTCAGTGACAGGCGATCTCCAGGTTTCCCATGGATTGTGTTCCTTTTTTATGTCTCTGGATGATTCAGCTTCAGTGGATGTGAGGCTATGTATGTCTCGTGTCTTCACTCTTCACTCTTTGCATCCATATTTTCCTTGGATTTAACTACCACAGTAGACTTTACATTATAAGATTAAGATACTTTAAGTGCTTTGTAATTTTCTCAAGATATAGGCTATGGTTTTTGCTCTTAAGTGTTCTTGTACACATTATTTGCACCGACTGCTGGGAAGAAGCAATGGCTAGTACCAGTGAGTCAACAATTTAAATTAGAAAATTAATATTCTCTGAGAAGTGACAGAAAGCATAATAGAAAAATGGATAAAATCCCCAGGAGACTGTTAATGACTTTGTAGGATGTTTTAACTGCACAGAGGGTTGAATGATTCTGATCACTTACTCTTTAGAAGGTAGCTGCAAAACTTTAAACTGTGGCTTGAAGACTCAAGGTGGAAACACAAGCTTCCAGACAAAAAAGTTTCCTTTCCCCAAGTTTACATTAACTATTACCTACTCTAATCCCCACAGGCCTTGCATCCTATGGACACTTTTAGTTCTGCAGGAATCACATCCTGTTATGAACAGGTTTATCTCTTGACATTGGATGTAACTTGCACAATCATTTGTCATGAATAAAATGAGTCATTTCTGTCATGTTCAAGGAACTAACAGGCCCTGGGATACCTTGTTGAGTACAGTACCCCAGGTCTCTGTCCTCATGGCATTTATAAACCAGCAGAAGGGACACCCTTGTTCAGTAACTGAGCAATAATAGGAATAATTGGGGTTAAACCAGGGAAAGAGGATTGTATTGGAGGATGCAACGCTAAGGAACTAAATTATGTAGAGATTGCCAAAGTACAAAGAAAGATGTGTCATGGTTTGGGATTTTTTGTAAGGGTAACAGTACAATCCATAACACATTTTGTAATATTATTTATAATGAATCATCCAAAGAATAATATACAAAGAGTAAAGGAAATCTTTCCACAAACTGAGGACCAAAGGATCCTACTGAGGGCTTGGGTCCTAATATCCTGTATGAGTCCAGCTGAAAGCCTGCAGCTCATAATAATGTCTCGGACAAGTCCAGCTGGAGATCTAGAGCCCATGACAATGTCTCATGCAGGTCCATTTCATGTATGTGTGTTGGGATGGTCCAAAGGTCAGGAGTGGAAGTTAGAAAATCTGTGCCAGTGGGATTAAGGATCTGTGCTAGCAGGCTGAAGGATCTGAACTGGAGCCATAATGCAACACTCAAGGTAAGAAGCAGGACTCCCCCTAAAAGGGCCACAGCCATCCTTAGCAACAGTGAGGTCCTGAGATCCTCCAGTGATGAGGATCCCATCTAGAAAAGCTGAGTTCCCATCAGGAAAGTCAATGCAATAAGCTTCTTGAGGCTGAACTGTGCACCATCTTCCTCTCTGGAGCCATGAAGCAATGCTTAAAATAAGGAACATAGCTGCACAAAATGAGCCACAGCTGTCCTCAGTGACAAAAAATGTGTTGAGTTCCTTCTGTAATAGTAGTTGAGTTCACCAGGAAAGCAAGCATGACAAGATCACTGAGCAGAATCACCGAAGAGAACCAGCAACTTTGAAGAGCTCCAAAAGCTTCTCCATGCAGCTTCCTGAGAACCTCACTATTCTTCAGTTCTGCTTCTCATGGTGTTGGCAACAATCCTTAGCTGGATCTCTCACACCCAGCACCATGCTAATTCAGTTTAGCTGGGTGCAACAAGTTCACCACTAATTGGTAATCCGCTACAAGGTGCCACTGTTTTGACAGCTGACTTTGGGCAGACATCAGGAGCAGAGCAAACAAGGCAGTGTCTGGTGGCTGGTGGTTGATACTGTGAAGAACTAGGATAATTTCAGGGCACATGGGAGCCATGATTAGAGGTGTCATCTAGTCTGGAAGCTAAAGCATTAGGCAGACAAGACCTTGGTTCTGGATAAAATATATTCACTTCCAGCTAACACAAAGAAACGTCAATATAAACATCATCTCTGTTCTTGGATCTTTGGATCTGTTTTGCAACAGAGCCCCAACCTCCTCTTTTTTTACAGGAGGGAACAGAGTTCTTTGTGGAATTTATATGACAACTGTGTCTTGGTTACTTTTCTCTTGTTGCTAGGACAAAGTACCTGAGACCCAAAATTAAGGAAGGAAAGTTTTTATTTATTTTTTTAATGTATTGAGGACAGGGTCTACATTGTCTACAGGGTCTCATTATGTAGACCTGACTTGTAGTCATTCTCCTGTTTTCAGCTTCCCAAATGCTGGGATTATAGACATGCGTCTCCATGCCTCCGTGTCCAGTCTCAATCAAAATCTCAGTGCACCCCAGGGGTGGGGCTGGCAGAGCATGCTGCGGATCAAACCCCAGCCATTGTGCTCTGCCTAAGCAGCTGCTTTAGTCCACTGAGCTAGCTGGTCAGGACTAAGGAAGGAAAGTTTTATTTAGTATACACTTAGGGGAGTTTTCGGCCTATACTGAGCTGGCTCCAAGTCAGAGTGGAACATAGCAGAGGGCAGTAGTTCACAGCAAAACAGCAAAAGCAAAAGGGATGAGTAGTGGCAATGATGGCAACAGAGAACAAATCTCTCTCCTTCACCTCGCATTCAGGCTATCTGCCTGAGGCTGGGTGTAGCACTCATACCCATAATTCCAGCAGAATTTACACCCCTAATCCAAGCAGCACTCACACTCATAGTCCCAGAACTGGATCATGAATTAATCACAAACTCTAGAAGTCTGCCACATAACTGCATAAGGCTTTGGGGGACAACTAGACACAAACCATAACACCCTATGAGCTGCATGCCTTACCTTTGGTTAATTGAGACCAAAATTTCAGGAGTGAGTGAAAGTGGGAGGTGTGAACCTGCCATATGGGGCTGCTAGGTTCCACAGCTGTGGTAAAGCATGGCTATGTCACAAATTAGGGAAAGCAAATTCCCCACAGACCACCATGTTTCTCCTCAGGCCTGTGTTCAGGCTTTTGCTATGCAGGAGAACATGGAGAGCTATGGACAGAGTTTGTAATGGATTAAACATGAATTGAAGTCAACAATTGTAGACTAGATCAATTCATAGAGGTTCTTGAGATCAATGTCTTGAAACTCAGGGAAAGGTAGGAATTAGAAAGGGGATTTACTGATTATCCTAGGCAGATTATGTCTCCTTAATTATACCTGAGAGTTGTTCATACTACCTTCCAAGTTGAAATTTGTTTCAGAGTTCTTTTCTCTGTATTAGCCAGCTTGACTGTTGCAGAGACAATAACCCATATGTATAACTTAAAGGAAATGTTTCATTTGGCTCATGAATTGAGAGAATTCTGTCCATGGTAACCCATCTCCAAGGTGGACATGGTGGAATGAAACTTTTTGTTTCACTGTGGTCAGGAGAAAGAGAAAATGAACAGTGCTCGACAGGCATGGGTGAATATTCAAGATCCTGCATCCATGGCCACCAAGATGTACCCAAGAACATGGTCCACTATTCTGTTAGTCATTTCTTAATCCAAGGCAGTGGGTATATCAGGATTAATGGTCCCAATGTGTCCATTGTCAATTTCACATTCCAGAACATCTCACTAAACCATGATTAATACTCAAGTAAAGACAAAAATTTCACAATGTTACCTAACAGAGTAGAACTACCCTGCATGCAACCAGAAAAGCTACAATCTTTACCCTGAAGTCTCAACAGTTCCAGCATTTTTCAAAAGTCCAAGCTCAAGTCTCTTCTGAAATACAAGGCAACTTCTTAGTTGTGAACCTTTTTAAAAATGAAAATCAAGTTACACAATTCCAGTGTACAGTTGTATGGAATAACCATTGCCATCTGCAAAAGGAGGAGTGGGGGATAGAAAGGAGTAAGACCAAAAAAGACTGAAACTGAGAAGGGCAAACATCAAATCATGTAGCTCCTTATCTGGCCTCTGCCATGCATGGCAAAATATGAGTTCCACATTGCTTGTGCAGCCCCACCTCTCTGGCTTTTACTGCTCACCATGCACCACCTCATCCCTGGGCTGGCTTCATTGAAGGCCTGAAGCTTTTCTTGGCAAACACTCCATGTTCCTGGCATCTTACAAATCTTTTGCTTACTTCCCATAGTTCCATACACTGCCCTATCAAGTATTCCTTACCTGAATTTCAAAGCCTTGCTCTGAAATCTGTTTGGAAGTCTCCCTGATCCCAAACTCTTCCATTCTGAATGCTGGGAGTGGCAGCAGTAGTGAGGCCTACATCAGAATTTGGGTACCAGATGGCTGAGTATAGTGAAATGAATCCAAGAGTGCCAGTTCCCTAGGCGAATCCTCATCAGGGGTCCTAGGTACTATCTTCCTCATTGTCTTCTTCCTCTTCTCGTCCACTTCCTTTTTCCCCTTCTACTCTTTGTCCTCCTTTACCCTTTCCTCTTCCTCTCTCCTTTCCCTCCTTCTCCTCCTCCTTCTTCTTCCTCTTTGTCTTCATCTTCATCTTCTTCTTCTTGAAATAAGGTCTCATTATATAGAACAGGCAGGCCTTGAACTCACTATGCACTTCAGACTTGCCTTGAACTCACAGCATATTACTGCCTCAGCCTCCCGAGTATAACCATTCCTGGTGCCAGCCACTATATTCAAATGAAAGTTTTATACATTTGCATTCTGCAGCATTCAAACAAGGCAGTTTTTCTGACTTATGAGATGGCCACAATGCATCATTCTTCTTATCCCTGTTAGCAGATGAAGCACTTGGTATCTTTGTAATAGAACTAATCTCTCGATCACTCAACTAATTTTGATCCCAAGTTTATATGCAACTTCTTCTGGGCCAAAATTTAAGATTTTATATTTTTTTGTTTCTGCTGTATCTTTTATTCTAACTATAAGTCTGGCTGAAAACAGTGAACAGTACCCATTTCACAGCCAGAATTTTGGGACATCTTGAATTTTTTTCTATGTTAATCAGTTCGCTGCTTTTAATAGTCCACGCAGTCTCAGGACGTGGGCAAAATAGGCAAATTTTCTGCAAGAGTGCAGCGCACATTGCTTATGTCTAACTTCCAATGGAGTCCACGTTCCCAATTGAAACTTCCTTAACCCGGCGTTGACATCTTCATTCTGTCCTCACTTTGGTCTCCAGAGCTCCATCCAGAATCTCTAATCAGCCTACGTGTAAAGCACTCTAGGGCTTCTCTAACTGGCATCTTCACATCTTTCCAAACTCCCCCTGCAACCCAGTTCTGAAGGCTTGTAGGTGACTTGATCAAGTGTACGCATAGCAATGACCCCGTTTAGTTCCTGGGACCCAACTGTTGACACCAACAACTTGAAGGGGAGGAGGATTAATTTGGTTTATGGCTTGAAGAAACTCAGTCTATGGTTGACTATCTAGCTCCAAAGAAAAAACCTGATGACAGAGGGAATGGTAGAGAGAAATTATTCACTTTATGGTGCCTCAGAATCAGAGCATGGGACTGAATAACTGCTACAAAGACAACAATATGCAATGTATTAATTATTATAACTGTCATACTAACCTATTTTGAAACTCTTATTGCTACTTCTTTCCCAATAAAATTATTTAAAAAAAAAACAGATAAAAGGGGCCAGGGAGATGGCTCAGTGGAATAAGTGCTTCCCTGGCAAGCACACAGACCTGAGTTCAAACCCCGGTTCCGCCAAAAAAAAAATTATAATAAAAAAAACAGATAAAGATAAAGAATTAGAGCAGAGGAATAACCCCAGAAAAGGGATGAGGGATCATATACAGTATACAAAGTTGTTATTCCATGATCTATCCAGATAAATTGATCAATGTGCTTTACTGATATGCTAGGTGTTTCTTAACCAAATGAAGCTGACGTAGCAGGGTTAAGAGTCACATCCTTCCAGGCACTCACCTCCACCCAATTAGTCCTTCTTTTGGTGTTTTTCATTCTCTGTTTTACTCTATTTTGCTGCCAG
>NW_004524618.1:9108466-9110279 GCF_000260255.1 Octodon degus | reverse complement strand
GTCTTAATTGCCATTTCAGTGCATCCCGGGGGTGGGGCCACAGGCCTGGGGATCGAATCTCTGGGCCCTGTGCCTGTTTTTTTTTTCAGTTGATGATGCTTTTTTTTTCATAATTTTATTGATAAACAAACAGCAATGAGACAGTTTCAAATCAAATCGCTAGGACAGTTTCAATAATTAACACACTGCATACATTCTTCTTAGTGGTTAATTGCTGTACAAGATGAGGACTTGAAGACACTTTAATATACTGAGCTACTTGGCCGGCCCTCGTAAGACACATTTTAAAAGACACAAAAAATCAAATAATCTTAACAGGGGACCTGAACATCCCAACATCTCACACGAATAGATCAAGTAGACAACAAATTAGTAAAGAGGAAGCTGAACCAATCCTTTGAGCAAATGAATTTAGTGCACATTTACAGAGTGGTCCACCCAACAACTGAACACACATTCTTTTCAGCTGCACATGGGACATTTCCTAAAATAGACCACATACTAGTCCACAGATCATACTTAAGGAAATGCAAGAAAACAAATAATCCCATGCAAATTATCGAACTACAGTGCAATAAAATTGGAAATTAATGACAAAGGAAACTACACATACCCAACAAACAAATGGTAATTAAATAACACTCTCCTGAGCTGCCAGTGGGTTACAGATGAAATTAAACAATATCTACAATCCAATGAAAATTCAAACGCAACTTACCAGAACTTGTGGGATGCAATGAAAGCAGTTATCAGAGGGAAATTTATGGTGATGAATTCAAACATTAGGAAAACAACAAGAAACATAAATACTCTAATGTTGCAACTCAAGTTTTTAGAAAAAGAGCAAACCAAGCCCAAAGCCCAAAGATGCAAAGACTTTATAAAGATTAGAGAAGAAATTAATGCAACTGAACCAAAGAAAGCAATACAAAGAACCAATGAATGAAAAAGTTGGCTCTATGAAAGATTAATAAAAGTGATAAACCCCTAGCCAACCTCACCAAAAAGAGGAAAGAAAAAACTCAAATCCAAGCAATAAGGAATGAAAAGAGTGAAATTGCTACAGATCCTGTGGAAATTCAGAAGATTATCAAGAGTTATTTTTAAAATCTTTACTTTTACGGAAGAATAGGACAGATTCCTAGGAAGGAACAAATTACCAAAACTGAATCAAGAACATATAAAAAACTTCAAATAACCCAGTATCAGCCAATGAAATTGACAATGTAATAAAAAACTTAACCATAAAGAAAAGGACAGGCCCTGATTAAGTCATAGCAGAACGCTACAAGAAATTTAGAGAAGACTTAATCCTGAAATGGCTCAAACTCTTCATGAAACAGAAAAGGAAGCAATGAACCCCAAATCATTCCTGCAGGTATGTATCAACTGATACCAAAGCCTGAGAAAGATTCAATCAAAAAAGATGATTACAGGTCAATTTCCCTCATGAACATAGATGCAAAACTCCTCAATAAATTAGTAGCAAATAGAATATAGCAAATCATCAAGAAGATTATACAAGAAGACCAGGTATGATTCATTGCAGGGATGCAAGGATGATTCAACATACATAAATCTATAAATTTAATACACTACATCAATAGAGTCAAAATGGAAAAAAAGATCATCTCAATCGACACAGAAAAGACATTTGAAAAAGTTCAACACTCATTTATTATAAAAACCCTTCAGAAAATTGGAACGAATGGTCTCGACCTCAATCAGACAAAAGCCATCTATGACAAACCAATAACCATCATAATTCTAATTGCAGAAAACCTGAAAATTTTTGCTCTCAAATGAGGTATTA
>NW_004524618.1:9098716-9107146 GCF_000260255.1 Octodon degus | reverse complement strand
TTTAGAAAGAATAGCAATCATAAAGAAATCAGCTCTCCACCAAGATGCCAGTCCTGGTGTGTGTGTGTGTGACCATCCATGCACTCCAGGGAAATTCCTCCATCAGACAGGCCAGGCCTCTTGTGGAAGCTTGTGGCAGAACTTCCTGCAGAGAGGCTAGAACCAGACCCCCCAGCTAATCCAGGAGCTGAACATCTTGCCAGGGTAGCAGAGTGTTCACCTCCATGAGCTGCAGCAGAAAGAAGTTGAGCATGGCGGCCAGACCAAACCCAGGCACACTGGGACAAGTTCAACTGTGGTAGATCCAGACCCAGTAAGGTGAGACACTTTGCTAGAACCAGACCTATGAGAGTGTCCTCTCTCTTTTTCTCTTGATCTACAGAAGGGACCATAGGCAACTGTGTGAATGAGTCTGCCTGGATGATCCCAGCTGTGTCAAGGGGAGGTGATCAGACAGAACTTAGGGGAACTAACTTAAGTACAAATTTGCAATTTAATATCTGCTTAGCTACACAGACATAATATTAGCTCCTACCATCTAAAATATAAACCCATTAGTTAGAAAAGGTTATCAAATGCTACATATTACTACCCATTTTAGTGTTCCTCATTATAGTTCTGTAAATATAAAACTATAACTGCCTTAACCATATAATCACTCTTGGGTAAGAATTTTGGTGGGTGCTAAGGTGATAAATGCACCAAAGCTTTACACCACAGGTCAGAGGACAGTGCTATACAAAATGACAAAGATAAGAAGCAAAATGCAATCTCAGGTCCCAAGCCTACCTAGAACAAATGCAGAAGACACTAGCATAGAAGAAACTGGGAATCACACATCTTAAATCTCTGAATTAATAGTGTATGAAGTAAAGAAACAACTTCAGAAAGGTATAGAAGAAATTAGATCAGAAAGAATCTCTGAAGTAAAAAAAAGAAGTGGTAAGTATAATGAAAGAATTACTAAGTGTTCCTAAGAAGACACTGATAAAAAATAGAGATTAGAATTATGATGGAATCCTTGAATGAGCAATATAGGAAAGAAATGGAATGCAGGAACCAGATTTAAAGAGATATACAGGAAATGAAAATCTCAGTCACAAGCTGGAAAAACGGTTTGAATGAAAGTGAAGATAGCGTTTCAGATCTTTAAGACACCATTGTAGGTAGTAAAAAGGTAAGAAAAGATCTCTTAAAAACAACTAGGATGCAGGAAAAAATAATTCAACATCTGCAGGATGATGCAGATGAACAGTGTGAGACTAATAGGCATCATTGAGAAAGAAGGAGTCAAGACAAATGATATAAAAAGAATATGGGCAGAAGTAACAGCAGAAAACTTCCAAATTATGGGGAAACAATCTGATATCCAGGTAATCAAAGCATATAGAACTCCAAATAACATCAACTCAATTGAAAACACACTCGGGACATATAATAGTCAAGATCCAAGAAATCCAGCTTAAGAACAATATACTAAAAGCTACTAGACAAAACAAACAGATTGCATTTAAAGGAAAACCCATCAGAATAAAAGCAGATTTCTCTTCACAAACCATGAAGTCAAGAAGAGCATAGAACAGTAATTTGTGTCCTCCATGAAAACAAACTCCAGCCCACACTGCTATACCCTGAAAAACTCTTTTTCAAGTTTGATGGAGAAGTGAAATGCTTCCATGACACAGAACAACTAAAGAACTTCATAATGACAAAGCCAACCCTACACAGACTACTAAAAGATATTCTAGAGATGGACTAAAATGACCAGAACTCCATGAATGAGAAAGGAAAGAGCCCACCAAATAGGGCAAACAATTAAACACAGGAAAAAAGGGGTAAATTATTATAACATGTCAATCTTAAGTCAATGCATCTCGATTATAACCATCAATGTAAATGGACTCAGTGCACCAATTCAAAGAAATAGACTGGCACAGTGGATTAGGAATCAAAATCTAACAATATGCTGTATACAAGAAACACACTTAACTCATAAAGACATTCATATGCTGAAAGTCAAAGGATGGAACACAATACTACATTTCACACCTGCTCAGAAAAAAAGCAAGGGTAGCAATCCTATTGTCTCAACTTAACACCAAGGATGATCAAATGAAATAGAAAAGACCACTACATAGTAGTTAGGGAAATATTCAAGGGGAAGAGATGACACTCATAATGAACCAAACATGGGAGCACACAGCTATATAAGAGAAATCTTAATGGACATGAAAAATCTAATATCCAATACCACAATCTTAACAAGAGACCTTAACACCACCTTATCACAAAAAGATACGTCAAGCATATAAAAAATTAGCACAGAAGTAGAACTGAACCAGAACTTGGAAAAATGGACTTAGTGGACATATACAGAGTGTTCCACTCAACTACAGCTGAATACACATTTTTTTCAGCTGTACATGGGACATTTTCTAAAGTAGACCACATACTATTCCATAGGTCATGCTTAAGTATATGCAAGAAAATAGAAATTATCTCATGCATAGTATCTGACCATAGTGAAATGAAACTGCAAATAAATGATAAAAGAAACCACAAAACCCCATAAATACATGGACATTAAACAGTATCTTCCTAGCAACCAATGGGTTGCAGATGAAATTAAACAAGGAATTAAACATTATCTACAATTCAGTGAAAATTCAAGCACAACTTATCAGAATTTATGAGATGCAATGGAAGCAGTTCTTAGAGGGAAATTTATATCTGTGAACTCACACATTAGGAAAACAGAATGGGAATAAATAAATATGTTAATGCTGGACCTCAAACATCTAGAAAATGAAGTGCAAACTAATCCCAAAGCTCAAAGATGGGAGGAAATTATAAAGATTAGAGTAGAAATTAATTCAATCAAGATGAAGAAAGCAATACAAAAAATTAATGAATCAAAAAGATGTTTTTTTAAAGATTAAATAAAACTGATAAGCTGCTAACTAACCTTATCAAAAAGAGGAAAGAAAAAACTCAAGTCAAACAATAAGAAATGAAAAGGGCGAAATTACCACAGACACTGATAACTGTGAGTCCAGTCTAGTAGTGAGACCCTGTACATCCTGTAGACCCTTCCCTAAAAATACAAAAAAAAAAATTCAGAGTTGAGAAAAACCAATCCAGTTACACAATCAGAGTTTACACAAACCATACCATAGCTAAAGTCAGGAAGGATTCCTCATTCATAATTATATTAACACCATTTTCCCTGATTGACCCAGTCTGAGTTGCACATAACCATGCAGCAGTTAGTTTAGTAACTTAGTTCTTTTATCATTTCCTTTATTCTGGCTTCCAAGTATGGTTCTGGACACTGCACACAGGTTTCTCTTCATGTACTAAGATATTGTTTGCCATGAATCACAGAGAGACCGCAACAGTCTAGTGGGAAGTGAAGGTCAGCGAACTTATTTCCAATTCTACCTTTAAGAAGAAAAGGGTAAATATTAACCTTGTCATCACACTTCCAGACATTTTCCTTCACAGGCATGGATCTTAAACTTTGGCAAGCACAGGATGCTTCTGGACAACTGGTCTTCATGCTCAGAGTTTCTAATTCAATACATCTGGGCCAGAGCATGAGATTTTGCTGTTTTGAAAATTCTCATTTGTTCTTATTGGTGCTGGTCAGACACTGATTTCTGAGAGCTAATGCATTAGCTCTTACCTTTTCACATGCAGCAGTGAATGAGAGGCAGTGGTAGCTCTTCCTCTGTGTAGTCAGAGAATGAGTTTCACTTTGAGGAAGAAGAGCAGAGGCAGCTTTGCATACCTTGAACAGGACATTGAAGAAGCATTGGAGGACTGAGAAATTAAGACAGAAAATCCTCCTTGTCCAATCCCCTCCCTTGTTTCATAACTGAACACTAAACAGATAGTTAATTGGATCATGGAGCTAGGCAGAAAGAGAATATCAGAGCAAACTATTTCTATGCTGCTGCCCTATGTTGAGGATCTCACTGACAAAAGGACCAATTGCTAGCTGTCTACAAGTTTGACTGCTAAGACTTTACCTATAAAACATCTGCTGAGTGATTATGTATGTATCATTGAGATACATGTTTTTCTTAAGCAACATCATATTGAGTCAAATTTATAGAACCACTTCACAAAATGATACTTTTATCTTCTATTTTTTAAATGGAGAGATTGAAAATTGGGCAGGCAAATTATTCAACATGTAGGAAAATTTGAATGCAGTTTCTTACAGGCAGAACTCATTATGCTATAAAGAATGATGCCTTGTCATGTGATTTTTGGGAAACTGAGCTTTAAAAAAAATGTCAATGCAACTACTGTTTCCAAAATCACCTAAGTTCAAGTCTGGATCTGTGATGCCACTTGCTTTGCTTTTATGACTCAGGATTAATTTTGCTCTTCTGATGACTAGTAAATTTGAGGATTATTATCTCTAGTTCTGTGAGGAATTGCATTGATTTTTAGAGATTGCATTAAATTGGCATATTAGTTTTGATACTATGCCCATTTGATTATGTTGATTCTGTCAGTGTCACTGTGAGTGTGCATTTGTGTGTGTGTGTGTGTGTGTGTGTGTGTGTGAAATGTGCAAGGATGCATGAGTATCTTATAATAAAGAAAAAATTATCCCATTTGAAGGAATTCAGCTGCTAATCAGAAAGTGAACTTTTCTTGACCTATTATTATTATCTCTTAGCAGCAAGGGAGTAGTGCCTGTTCTTTGATCTTCTCCAGGGCGAGAATGATCTCTTATTTCAATTTTTAGGAAAAACAAATACCTGTAGGGTCACATTTATAAGAAGTGTTCTATCTCTGGCCAGGGATGATGGCTTACATAATTAATCCCTTTTTCAGTCCCATAGCCCTGAGAGTGAGGAACTGTTGTAGCTCCTTGAGTGGATATTTAGGGGTTATGCTTACAAAGAAATGGATGTGTAAATTTGCATCTTTTTACTCACGGTGCCTGACTCCTCCATCTTAGCCCAGCAGAGTGGTCACTTTGTGGAGGCCCAAATGATAATTCTTTGGGTAGCATAACCTTTTGAGTTGGAGGAGAATTAAGGTAGCAGGAGAAAGAATATATTGCTACTTTTGACATTACATATTAGCTCCCAGACAGTCAAAATTCCTTCATATCTATTTTCATAATGGCAAAATGACCCTATGCTTAGCCAGATTGGAGGCTGACACAAAAGAAACAAATTCCTCTTGAGTCCCTGGGAGTAATGGAGGATGATGGCTTGGTATGGTTGGAGAAAGACACATGACAACGCCCTATTTTACAGCACTGGGGAGCCTAAGGTATCAGATGTTGTTTTAGAGGAAACAAGGAAATTAGGCAAGTGGAGCAAAGAAATTATTCATAATACTGAAATTTACAGAGATGGAACTTTGAACAGGACCATTCTCCCCTTATTGTTGCATAGTATTTATGACTGTCACTCTGGGAAGAGACACAGCAATGCCTGCTGTGATTTGGTTCTGTAATGGCACAACTTCCATCTCAGACCCTGGCTGTTTTGTGTTCCAGCATGCTTCATCCACTCATGGTGCTGCTAACTCTTCCACAAAACCCAATGTTCAGTGCCACAGGGGCTGGAGCAAAACCTAGTGACAGGCTGTCTAAATGGTATCAGAGATTTAAAATGCCTCTTATAACTGTTCTAGGATTTTGTTTCGCTTTTTTGTTTACTTAGGAGCTAATCTGACTCTTTTGTTTGTGGATGATCACAAAAAAGGTGATTTTAGTGTATTAATCGTAGAAATTATTATAAACTATAAACTATGGACAAGGAATTTATTGCAGTGCATCTTTATTAAAACAAAAGGGTGGGATGGCCAAATAGTTCAGCAGATTAAAGCATCTCCTTAGATGCAGGGGTCGAGAGTTCGATCCCCTGGCCTGCCGTGCCAGTCTCGCCCTGGGGTGCGCTGAAATGGGAATTGAGACTGGGCATGGTGTTGCATGCCTGTAATCCCAGCTCTTGAGAGGCTTTAAACAGGAGGATGACTATGAGTCCGATCTACACAGTGAGACCCTGCACCCTGTACATCCTGCCCTAAATACAATCAATCAATCAATCAATAAATAAATCAATCAATCAATCAGTCAACAAAAGAGTGTATAGTGTTCATATAATGTGAAAATAGTGTAAGAACTGTACATTGTGAGCTCTGGTTATTTTCTCTTGTACCACATAAAATGTATAAAACTTAGCAATGAAGATAATGTGCAAGGATATTGTCTGATTTGTCTTTAAAAATGGAGCTCAGTAACATAACTGTTGGAGCTCTGGAATATTTTATTCTGTATTCTTGGTTGAGTTCTTCCTCTATTTAAGATATATACATGGAATCAGAGTGTTTATGTAATAGTTCTATCCTTTTGCCTGTAGGTCAGTTGTAATAAATCTAGGATGTGATGAGATGAAAAAGAAAGAAATTAAGTATTGCCCTTGATGGTTTATCTTAACTTTTCCTTCTAATGAGAGGAAAGAAAATATGAAATTATTGGTGGTTGTAGGCTTTAGGATCAGAGTGCTTCCATTTGCTGTTAAGACAGTGGGTGATTTATCTAGATTTTCTGTCTAGAGCTTTTGATCTACCACCTTCAGCAGCAGGTTTCAGCTCCCTGAGGCCTGTGAGTGGCAAAAGAAGACTCCATTCCTACAGCTAGATGCCTGTGACACATGATGGCTGAATAAAGATTATCTAGTGGGGACGATTGATGGATTATAGCAGTTATTGTAGTTGAAAATTTATAAATGAAAATAGTACAATCTGTTGGAGTACAATCTGTTGGCCTAATTTAGTGAAAATTGAAAAGAATGCAAAATTTTGCAGTCTCTAGCCATACAATACTCTTGTCAATCTCCTTTAGAGATGCTATTTTTGAAGTTCCATATGTGAAGGGAAGTCATATTGGTAGGGGATTGTGAAAACCAGCTCATCACCAGGGAAGAGAATTTTCTGGTGAACCATCCAGTTCTGCTATCTGCTAGTCTCACTGATGGTATTTTTTCCCCAATAAAGTTCCTTCTGGATTTACTTAACCCTCCTGAGGAGTCAGAAAACTTATGCAGCTTTATTTTGAGCCACTTTCAGAGCTTGACATGTTCTCCCTATTGTGATATTCATCTTGAGAAATGTCTCTTTTAATTAAGTCTGGATTTGTTTTTCATTTTGACAGCAACTTTTAGGCAGAAGTCTAGAGTTAAGCACTGATAAAATGCAATATTGAAACTTTTTGTGACATTTCATTACTTTTACTGCCATGGCTACATATAAAGTACCTGGTGACTTTTGTATTTCATTTTGTTTCATTGCATGTTCTATTTTAAAGAGAAAAAAATACAGCAAAATTTCTAAACAAAATAATAGTTATAATAATTAATACACTGCATATTGTTGTCATTAAAATAATTACTCAAAATACAAGATACAGGTATGAGACATGATCCAAGTCATATTAGCACAAACTTTTGTTCTCAAAGAACTAAGAGAAACTAGCAGTATAATTATTTTAGCTATTATACATATGTTTTTTCCTCCCTTCCTTCTTGCCTGCCTGCCTGCCTGCTTTCCTTCCTTCTTTCCTTCCTTCTTTCCTTCCTTCTTTCCTTCCTTCCTTCTTTCCTTTCCTTTCCTTTCCTTTCCTTTCCTTTCCTTTCCTTTCCTTTCCTTTCCTTTCCTTTCCTTTCCTTTCCTTTTATCCCATCACAGATTGCCTTTTCTTTTGAATAGTTTCTTCCCAGCTCACAATTATCTATTGTACATTTTGGATCCCTTTTATTGGTTTGGCTGCTTACACTAGTGAGACACGGTTCTCATTTATTTCATTTATGCTTCTTGTCTTGAGTTGCACCCATTTATCTATAACAGTATCCAGTTTATTCTTCTTTGTGGCAGAGTAGTACCCCATTGCATAAAAATGCCACATCTTTTTTATCCGTTCCTCAGTTGATGGGCGTTTGGGTTGTTTCCAAGATGTAGTTGTTACAAATTGTGCCGCTATAAACAGGGGTCTGCATATTCACTGCGGTATGATGTTTTTAATTCTTCTGGGGAGATCATCAGAAGAAGAACATCTGGGTTGAATGGGACCTCTAACCCAAGCTTTTGGAGGAGTCTCCATGTGTTTTCCACAGTGCTTGTACCAGTCTGCCCTCCGCCAACAGTAGAAAAGTGTTCCTTTTCTCCTACACCCCCACCAGCATTTGTTACTGGCTGACTTCTTGATGAGAGTCATTCTTTAAAGGGTGAGATGGAGTCTCCATGTTATTATAATTTTCATGTCTTGAATGACCGGAAATCTTGAACAGTTTTTCATGTATTTAACTGCTGTTTGTATTTCTTCATCTGAGAAATGTGTGTCCATCTCAGATGCCCATTTTTTGGATTGGATATTTGAATTTGGAAGGCCTGAAAATTTCC
>NW_004524618.1:9093861-9098506 GCF_000260255.1 Octodon degus | reverse complement strand
CTTTACAGATGTTGAGAAACTGAGGCATAGATGTTTTATATCTATTTATTGGGTTTTCATAAAATTAACAGGTGGCTAAGCAGAGCAAGATAGAGAGGTATGTCTCTTTGATTTTGATTATTTAGATGATGTTTAGTTCTATATAATTATTAGAAAACTACTGAGAATCTTTAAAGTCATATTTCTATTTAGCAAGAAGGGATTAAATTGGTGCTCTAACATCCATAAAATTTTAAGTTTTCTAATGTGTGTAAGACTTGGGTATAGACACAGAAGGTCCACAAGAGACATACACTTGTCAAAGCATGTCTGAAAGGTCGAATTTGGTAGTGGAGAGTAACTATAAATAGGTAATTCTAGCACTGAGCAAATGATAAATGACATAAAACAGACATAAAAAAGAATTATGAGAGCCCAGAGGAGGGAGGAAGTCTTCCTAGCACTGACCACAATCTTCGAACTCTGTTTTCTAGTTCACGGGATTCAGGATGATGGAAGAAGATGACAGTCTAGTTATGAAACAGAGCTTCTGTGAACGACCGTCAGTTTAGAAGTCAGCTTTGATTCACTAGACTGTCACTAACGTGACCTAAGGATAAACCACAAATTTAATTTATAGCTGCATTACAGCCCAAAGGACTGTGAAAGGAGATGAACTGGGTCTGAAGAGATGGGAAGGAATTAAACACACTGCAGAAAACACCAGGCTAGCTCCATGTCCAGTGAGACCGCTGAATTAGATAGGCACAGCAGATCCAAGTCCCTGATGACAGCTGTGAGGCAGATGTCTACATTTTCCTCCTTGCTAATTTTAGTCTAAGACACAGGATCCCAAGAAATGCACAGAGAAAAAGGACTCTGCTGTGCGGTTTGCAATGTGGTCTCAGGCCAGGTTACCTGCAGAATATCTTTTCAGCTCAAGCAGAAAAACACTTGATTTTTCTCTTGGAGAACACTCCTCTATATCTGCTGTCTTCTAGAAAATAATTTTCCCCTATTAAGAATCTGTAGTTTTCCAGGATGCAAACAATGAGACTTTTGTTTTCTAATGTGTTTTTTTGATGTGTAGTACAACAAAGATGACATTGACAGTTTTCCTCTTTGCAAAGAAAGTTATCATTGTTTTGAATGCAATATTAGTTCCTTTATCTTTTCTCTAGGGACCCTTCTTTAACCTTTACGCCATCTGTAAAACAAAATGGGAGCTCTGTATTTTGATGGATGTGATTTCTCTCAAAGTTGTGGGGCCAGGATCAGTGATTTTCTCAGCTCAGGCTTTCCGCATTAAAAATCCCAAATCACATCTTACTAGAGTGAGTTACAAATGGATTCTTTTTTCTTTTCTTTTCTTTTCTTTTTTTTTTTTTGTATTTTCAGGAAGGGTCTACAGTGTGTTCAGGGTCTCAACACTAGATCAACTAGATCAGACTCATAGTGATCCACCTGTTTACAGCCTCCCAAGAACTGGGATTACAGGCATGAGCCACTGCACCCAGATTCAATTGCCATCTCGGGGTGCCCTGGGGCGATGCCAGCACAGCAGGGCCTGGGATTGAACCCCTAGCCCCTGTACCTGCTTGCAGGCATTTTAATCTGCTGAGCAATTTGCCCAGCCTTACAAACTTGTTCTTATTTAAAGCAGCAAAGAGCATAAGTGCCTTTTGTGGTCAGACAGACATTTTTCAAACCCCAGCTTTATATTTTGTAGCTCGGAACCCAACTTTCAAGGTCAAGGTTTAGATGAGCTTGGTTGGTGAATGCTCTGTCATGATGTGTGGTGTGTGAGTATGCCTGTCACTGAGGCAACTGGGCTGGGTTCTTTTCTTTAAATGTATTTGGTTGGTTGTACATGCATTTAATGTATTTGGTTTAATGTATTTTAATTTATTCTTTAAAATTTATTTGCAGGGTCTCACTGTGCAGCTCGGATTCAGGGTAATCCTCCTGTGTTCAGCTTCCCCAGCTTTGGGATTACAGGCATGCACCTCTATATCCACCCTGTGCCTGCCTTGTGGGTGGGGCTGGGGTGACATGTGGTGCCAAGTGCAGCACCATGGTCCCCGTGGCTGCCTGAGCAGGCGCTTTACTCCCCTGAGCTATCTCACCGGCCCAGAACTGGATTCGTATATTCCTTACATTTTCACTGCCGACACTTGCCAACCCCTTCGTGTTCTTCCAGGCTCTCTGGGGTTGCAGCCATAGAACTGAAAGTCAGGTTCTATTTGACCTTTGCAGGCACAGGAGAGAGGAAAAATAAACTTGACAAATCCTAGGAAGTCGAGCTTTCCAGGGGAATTCAACAGCTGTATGAGTTTCCACATGCTGAGCCAGAGCCCAGAAACTCTGATTTATCAGCCTGCTCACTGTTGGCCACCAAAAGGACAATGTCATGAAGTGGGCAACATTGATTTTTGAGTTGTAAGGGGAACATTATGAGTTTTCGAAAGGAGTCCTGCCTCAGTGTCCAAGGAGCTGCCTCTGCCGCAAGGCTTAAACAAGCTTTCCCCACCCTGCCTGAATGCTGCCAGGGTGAGACTGTCTGGTTTCTGTGGAAGCACAGAGTGCCTGGAATCCAGTCAGGCAGCCACTGTGGGCCTGGTGGTTGTGCTCTGATTTTCCTCCCTTCACAGTTAATGATGTTCATGAGGAACCTATTTTAAAAGTGTAGTTAGAAGTCTCAAGGATCACATTTCTGGATGGTTCTGAGCCTCAGCCAGGCCAGGTAGCTGTGCCAAGTCCTAGGGTTTGAGGAATGTGTGAAGATGGATTGTGAGACATGGTGAGGAGAACTGGGCATGATCTGGAGAGGTGTGACAGAGTAACAGGACAGAGTGTCAGAGCTCCCTTAAATTCACCATGTCATCAAGACCAACAGCATCCTCTGAAGTAAACACCACTCCGGGGAGTAGTATCCATTTCCCATCATCTCTTTCAAGCTGATCAAACATTTCTTTTGGTACCACTCAGGATCCTACTGCCTCACCTAAATTTGCCTCTGCTTGGATAAGACTGATGGATAACCCATCAGTCTCGGTGAGAGCCTTCCCAACTGACAAGATGTAAGGTGGGGTTCTCATTGAAACCTAATTTATACCTTGTCTGATCATCTGGAGAGGGAGGAAAATGCGTATCAACTACTTTTTGTGTGTAACATGGATAGTGAGGTGGGCCGCAGGCAGTATTAGCAGATAAAGCAGAGGTGACTCCTACAGGACATTTCCCATCAGTTCGGAAAGTGCAGTCAACAGTGCAGTCAACTAGCTAGATAGGTAATATGTAATTTTTGGAACTTTATACAAAAATTGATTTGTTTAGGAAATACTGATCTTAAATATTTTCTCAGGGGCTACAAATGTTTCTGATATGCACCTGTTCACTGAGAAATTATTGTATTTTTGATAAAGGAAAGCTTTTACCCTTTACTGTTTCTGAAGACTAGTCTTCTGAGAAACCTAGTTGGAAAAAAGTGTTTAGCAGACTCATTTTCATGTTATAGGCTTCAAATTAACAAGGCAAAGGTGGACATGACCCTTACCTACTGAGAAGGGCATGGTGAGGCTGTCATAAAAATGTAGGATTTGCTTTTTAAGTCATTGAGCATCTGATTCAAGGTGACCTTGAGGTAGACAGTTGCCTGTTCACACACATTCTTTTATGAGATTTATTCATTCTTGCCAACACTCCATGCCTTTTTGGAGTGGTGAAGAGGCAATGCAAACATTTATGAGCTTTTTCAGACACTCATTTTCCTAATGTCCCTTGCAGCAGGAAGTGGCCTAATGTCCTCATGTGGGATACTGAAAGAAGAAAGGACAATAGATAAATTTAAGGGGTGAAGTTTTGGGGAATATGGTTTTTTTGATGGAGAAAGATACAAAGTTCTTCATTTTATGTTGAGAAAGCTAGAGGCATTTATTTGGTTTTCTGGTGTGTTTTACTGATGACTATTTCTTTTTAAGAACTGTTTACTTTTAGAAGTGTTGGGGGTTTTAATCCATCTTTTTTTTGTTGAGTGTCCAGGTCTATGTAGGAAAATCAGTATGTTGAGCATAAAAGCAGAAAAAACACAAGGAATTTGATATTTTGGAAACACTGTGGAGCCACTCTCCTGATGCTACATCCGTCTACCTCAAAACTTTAGAGCAATCTGGGATGTCTTTATGATTCAAGTCATGGATATTAGTATATTAGTTTCCTATTTTTGCTGTAATCATCACACTTTGGGGGCACAAAACCACACAATATAGATCTAGTGTCTGGAGTTTAGAACAGCCTTCATTGGAGCTCGCTCGGGGGGTTCATAGGTCTGTGTTCCCTTCTGCAGTCTGCAAGAAGATCTGTTCATCTTTTCTCTCTCCTGGAAGCTCTGAGCTAGAGGTTGATGAGCCCTCCCGCAGTCCTCAAAGCCAGTAACAGCAGCTTCTCTATTAATCTTTGTTCCTGTCCTTATATCTCTCTGACAAGGACCCTCTTTCCTCCATTTATAAGGATCCTTGCGATTACACGTGGCCTATCTGGCTCTTCCAAGATAATCTAACCTTCTTGAGATCCTGAATTACAAATAGGAAGTCATATTACAGTAGAAGGTAAGATATTCACACTTCCTGAAAATTGGGATGTGGATATCACTGGTGTTCAGGGATAT
>NW_004524618.1:9080405-9093711 GCF_000260255.1 Octodon degus | reverse complement strand
AAAGTTGACATATATATTATATATGTTCACTCAAGGGCAGGAAGGTCATCTTTAAATATTTTGTACAGCATCTGAGCATGTGATTTTATTGATCAAAAAATCTTTGTTTTAGATTGAATTAATGTTTTCTTGATCTTTAGGGAATTTTTGAAATAGTATCTCAGATGAGCTAGTGTAAAAATAGCAGCAACAACAACAGGAACTCTCATGTACACACACTGTATACAAATTGTATACACTTGTGTAAAATATTGGAGTTGTTATTTGTTTACCAAGAATAATTACTAGCGGGTTAAACCTTGATCTTCCAGGAGCATCCCATTTAGTGGCAAATTGGGATTGCCCAGAGTGAGCAAGGAACACATTTGTTGCATTGATTGATGTCTGCCCATCTTCTCCCCTGCTGTGGAGCTTTATTCCCAAACAGTTAGGCAGCTTGTTTGGCTACAGCGCTCCCAGGAGCTGAATGGCAAATTCACAGGGATTTCAGAGAGCTGCAGGTGGAATCAAAGGTATCACACAGTGAAGGGTAATTATGGATTAAAGGGATGAGCATTTAAGATGCGCTGTGTGGCATGGGTATGCTATTTAAAATGTTTCCAGTTGAGGTACAGTGCACAGAAAGATGCAGTTCTCTCAGCGTCCTGTTACAGTCAGTTTGAGTTCAGGGCCCCACACCCCTGGGTCAAAGAGTAAACCTGTCCCACTCTTTGCATTTTGAGATCATCATTTCTGTTGTTAGTGATCTTTAAGAAATTAGAGATGGGAATTAGTGGCTTGGGGACATTTTATCTTCACCACCAGCCTCCTTTGTCTAAGGATGACTTTGTTTAATAACTAGCTTCTCTGTATTTCATGCCAAATGTAATTGACCTATTTACTATAATATCTTAATGAAAATTTTAATGAAATAGATTAGTTTTTTTCATATATTTGTTCATATTGTGTCTGGAAACTAGAAGTGTTCAGATTTTGAAATAGTGTCTTGGTTTCACTGTTTTTATTTTTCTTGTTTTTAAACTAAAGCTATATGAAGCTTGTGGGTGAAGCAATACATTTCTAAATTCAAATAAAAGGACTATAGAAACTAGTATAATTTGATCTTGAGTCTGGAAGCATTTGTTTTGCTTTATAGATTATTTTCATATTACTAATGCATAAGGAAGTAGAATAGATAAATGAACAGACCTGATTTGTCAGGTTCTGAATGAAATAGATAATAGTGATTAGCATGATGGTGCTGGTTCTAATGGTAATAGAGAGTCTGATGAAGAGAACTACGAGAGGAAGAAAGCACCTCAAGGCTGTGCCAGATCTGACTCCACAGTGAGCCACTCACTTACATAGTCTTCTCTTATTTCACGTACTCTTCCCTGTTTCCTTCCCTTCCATTTCCCTTGTGAGTCACTCATCAAGTATTTCTAGGGCCTTACAATCCTGAGTCTACTCAAGGTACTCAAGAAGAAGGCATATTTAGTTTCCAAAGAAATATGCAAACGTCGGAACCAGAAACTTCGTGCTTGAATCAACAGGAGAAAGAGTGACTCCAGAATCATATAGATTTTCATGACATATAGAAGTAAACACAGCACTAGTAAATAGTACAATATGACTGAAATTTCAGTGCATGAAACTAATACTTTTTGGATTATTTTAAGATATTTCACAGTATGAACAGTTTTACTCATTATAACTGTATGAAAATGTAATTTTTGTGTCTCTTGTGGATATTTACTGATATTTCTGAACACTGGAGAGTCTTCACAGACACGGTCCTGCTCCCACCATGTCATTGCAAATGTGACATCATCGTTTTCACTGAATGCACTCAATCAAGATACTGCCTGTCAGCAACCGGAGGGCCCGACCTTGGCTGTATCTGAAGTTGGTGACTTGATGTTGCAGAGACTGCAGAGACTTCCCACGGTGGAGATGGCAAAACGTTGTTGGGGTGACATTGAGAAGAGAAAATAATTATTTGTCTTCTTTCTAGGAAACCATCAATGAACTAAATGCCAATTAAAAACCAGATTTGGTCTAAATTTTTTCTATTAAGGACTACAATGGATAATGCTACTAATCAGACTTTGGTGGTATGCGTCACGAGCATGAAGTAAGTGAGGCCAACTTCATCTGAGGCCTCACAAGAAAAGACATTTTTTTATTTTTCCCATTAAAAACCATTGATAGATGAGGAAAAGGACATTCTAGTTGTGTAAGTCAGCCAATGGCACACTCACCAAGAGTTTTCTCCTCAGATGGGCCATATTTTTGGAAATCAAGTTCCCTAATATGAAGGGAACACGGACAGAGAAAATATATTCAAGTTCCCATTCTGCCTCTGTTGTTCCTTTCCTGAGTGTGTATGCCTTTATCTGTCTTTGGTCCCAGACTTCTCAACCATAAGATGAGAAAGCTCTTGTTCCCCAGGAGCAGCACCATCACTAAGGTTTGGCAAGGCAGTTGTTTTTCAGTATTCATAAAATCTGCTTTCTCCATCAAAGTTTCCTCACACATATTGGCTCAGGATGGATCTCTTTAGGCAGCTACTGTTATGTAATGCAAAAAGTTTTCTCAAAAGATTTTAAACAATGTAGCACATGTATTTCCTTACTGTATTTGGCACATTTTTGTAATCACCATTTAGTAGGTGAATGTGTGGTACATAACTCTGGTTGCTGAGCATAGGTTAATACTTGCATATTGTAGTAGTTAGGCATGTGGATTCTGAATCATATGACTTGGGGTGTAATTTATTAATTAAATAACCTTACAGAACTTATTTAACCTCCCAAGACTTGTTTTCTCATAATCATAAAATGGGATTATGATGATAAAAATCTCAGGAAGTAGTTAGAATATCAAATAAGACTACAAACATAAAAGACAACATCTAATATGTCATGTAAATGCAATGAACAGTAGCTATCTCAGTTATTTATCTAGAAGTCTGTAAGAAACAGCACTCAAAAGCCAGGTGAGGCTTTCTGCATGATGTAGATAATTGAGGAATTGAGGTACTAAGGAATGTTTCTTAAAAATTTTCTTTCTACTAGGATGAATACCAGACATGTTTGTGTAGTTAACATAAATGCATATTTTCTGCTTCTGTCTTACTTTGTATCCTAAGAATATAGCCTTGATGAGAAATTGACTGACATTAAAAAGTTTATTACTGAGTTAGTATTTCCTTTAGTTGCTAAAGATAATCCACCTTATTACCTATTTAGCTACTGTGAGTTGTTTATCAGCCATTCAGCTAAAGATTTTAATAAATTGTCACTGAGTACCTACTGCGTTCCATCTTCACAGCTCAGTATGGTGTCAATAACTAAGGTGTAAATTACAGATTCATCTTTTATCTTGACCCACAGTTTACTTATTAACATGAATGCATGGTAAATAATCAACCTCAAAATTTCAGCACCTCGGAAAGGTCTCAGTCTCTCAGTCTGTAGGAGTGGGGCTGGGGTGTAAGGAAAGGTTAGATGGACACCCACCTCCATACCTTTCCGTAGACCCATTCCTCCCACAAGGTGCACTTATAGTTCCATGACTTTCTAGCTGTAGCCTGACACCCTTTGTAGAGGCAAGCAGGAGCTGCTTCTTGGGAGTGTGGGGGTGATAGGAGGCCTTTTCTCAAGTCAATCAAGGTGGCCTGATGGATCAGTTGAGACTGTCTCCCAGGAGTGAAGTATCAGAGAATTTTCTCCTTTGCTTTATTTGCATACCTCCACTAACACTCTTGGTGAACAGTATGTCCTATTCAGAACATCTTTCTTTCTCTATTCCTTGTGCAGAGAATGTTTTTTAAAAATACATTATTTTTAATAAAGGGCTTGGTTTCTTTTATCAGAAGATTGTTTTTAATAGTTTTTAAACACTGCAGCACATAGAAAAAATTTAAATGGAACCTGAGCTAGCTATATCTTCTTAAATTGCACATATATACAGAATCATACTTGTACATATGAATTCACACACATGCATATTGATGTGACTATAAATATATGATATCACACATTTGTTTGTTTACATTTAGTGGTTTTTCAGATGTTTTCTGTGTATTCAAACTTCATGTGGGAGGCAGAGTATCAGAGTAGGGGTGCCATAATCAAAATTTGATCCTACTCAGAAATTTTCTTTGTATGACCCAGCTCCCTTGGAGAAAAAACAGAATGAAAAGAGCAAAATTGAACAAAACAAGCAGACAAAACTCAAAATCTTTCAATAGTAATTTGAGATAAGATGCTAGAATAAAAGGGTTTAATAATATTAAGAAAAAATATAAATACCTTGAAGTATGCAATGGTTTCTATGCCTACTAAATCATTCTTGTATTGCATTTTGAGAATTTTTTTGCTAAGGGTGAATATAGATGTATCGAAGCAAAGAGAACCCTCCCTCCTTTCCTCCTCTCAGAAAGTTTCTCTGGGGATGGGGACCTAAGTTACCTCTCCAGGGACAGTAAAAGCCCAGCCTTCAGTTACACAGCGCAGATATGTTCATGGTCATCAGTGTAACCACCTGAGGCAAGGCTCCACGGGGGCAAACTCAAGTCTTCAACTGAAGCCGTCTTCTGCATCTAAGGATCATTTCTTGAAAGTGGGTATAAGCATGGACAGAGAGGTTTGACTTTGAAGTTAAGAAAGCAGGATAGGAAATAAAACAGTAATGTTTCCAGTCTATTGATACTTTTCACTATATTTTGCATTAATTTTATCTCCATATGAAGTTAAGAAGGTATTTTTCTCAGTTACTAAGCTTTTTGGTACCCTCCACCTGGGGGTGTCTGGAATGCCTGCCTCGCGCTCTTCACCCTCACTGAGGTTCTGGCCTTTGGGGTGAGATTTTCTCCCTCACTCTGCTGTAGGCTCATCTCTTGCTGTGATTCACAAAACATACATTTCGTCAAGTTCCATCCTTATTGAAGCATCAGGACTTAGCTCACACTCCTTTGTAGGACCTGTTGTTTGATATGGCAGTTCATCTGTGTAGAACAACCGAGTGGCTTCCATGTGGACTGCAGGTGAAGCATCAGGGTAGCTTTTGCCTACACATCTGTCAGTTTTCCTACTGTAGGAAAAGCGCCCATGTGTGCACAGCATTTTGTTCCTTAGCACAGAACATTTTCCCTTCCATGTGAATGGAGTCAAGGAGCCTGGTGCTTCTTGTGCCACCCTTGCCTGTCATGAGACCCAGTTTCTTCTCACAGAATTTTTCAGGTTGATAGCCTTTTCCACATTCAATGCTAAAAGTTCTTCATGTAAAAAAGTTTTACTTAAAAATTTAAGAATATTCTATTTTTGATATGCTGAAGATTATAATTTCAAAGGCTCTCTCAAAGAGAGCAGTGGTGTTTATTGCAAGGTGCATAACCACTCTCTATGATTCCAATCAAGAACTAGAACATTTGGCTTCTTATCCCAGCCTGTTAGGCTCCTTCAATACCCATGAATCATCCACATGGTGTGAAACTGGAGATAGAAATTCAGGTGGGACAGACTGCCAGGAAGAAGCCCGATCCCAAGTGCCGGGCCTGTGACTACCAGATGATGAGATTAGGATTAAAGTCAGGACAGAGTCCTATGCAGCTCAGAAGACAAGAGTCCTTGCTCTTACCTGAAGAGCCATTTCCAGCTGCAAAGCAGAGGCTGTGGGTGACAGGACACTTGAAACAACACCTGCTTTCCAGCTAAGAGGAAGGCAGTGTCTTTCTTGATGAGCAAGGTGAAAAGGCATCCCATGGCAGAGCTGTATGTGGCTCTTCCGGTCCTTGGTTTTCCCTGTCCCGGGTGGGGTCACCCAGCAGCATTTTCATGCAGTGCCTCATGCTTGGGCCCCCTTTCACTTTCCGTCCTTGAGTGTGATATAGTAGGGCCTAATTCCGTCATTCGCTTTAGTTGGCTAGTTTTGATCGGGTGTTAGAAACTGTTGGTTGAAAGAGAAGTTTCTGCAGTCAGAGTCCATCAGTTTGAGTCTTAGTTCCTGTTCTCCAGCTTATGGAATGCTCTCAGTCATCTTCTGAGGTAGAAACACAAGCTGGAATTACCCCCTTCCCAAACGCCAGCCAGAAAAGATCAGCAGTAGGACTGAGCAGGTCTAAGCCCAAAGTCCAGGCTCTTTGTCCTAGAAATTCCCTGGAGGGAACGCTCACAGCTACTGACTTGAGTCCATTTACTTCAGCTCTTTACTGAAGAAAAAGACACCTCCTGCTAAAGATAAAATGACTGTTTCTTCCTCGTGGAAATTTTCATGATGCGTGGGTAGCTAAGAATTATATAGACTCCAATGAGAGAATTAGATAACACTGTCAAAAGTGGAATTTCACTAGTTGTTATTAAATTTCTTGAATAACTTTTGCTAAGGAAGTTAGCATTATACATCATTACACATCTAAGGCTTTTAGCTTTTCATACCAAATAGTCATTCTAAAAATTTTTAAGAGTGTGTTTTATTCTGACATACTAATGGAATATTTGATTAATTTGAGATTTAAATAATATTTCTGGGGCTGGGGAGAGAGCTTGGCAGTCTAAGTGCATGCTTGGCAGGTGCAAGGGCCCAGATTTGATCTCCAGTACCACATGATGCACCAGCCCTGGGATCCTGGGTGGTCCATGCCAGCCTCTGAACCCTGGTCATGGTGGTGCGGACCTGTAATCTCAGTGCTGAGGAGGCTGAGACAGGAGGGTCACTAACAGTCCAGGCTGTGTAGTGAGACATTGTATCAAATAAATAGATAAATTAAAAAAAATATTTCTCTTTGGAGGTGAAATAGTGGCTTAAACTTTTTCCCTTCAGAATCTTACTGTATTTTCAATCCTCTCTTACATGAAAACAAATTCACCTTATTTCTTTTTATAATAACAGGCAGATATCTTGCTTTAATGTTACTTTTACATAATAAACAATTATTCTTTCAACACACTAGTTTCTATAAGAGTACTCTTATTATAATGATATTAATCTTACAAACACATATGGCTTTGCTTTGAACTTATATATCAGATGAAGGTTTAATTCATAGTCAAATTACTAAATATTGCATTCTTCTTTTGTAAATTAGATGCTAATTAGTGTCCTATGACCTGTTCTTTTATTTATATTCATTCTTTTTTCTCATGCCCGAGTTCACAGAAGCATACATATTTATTATTTATTTTAAGGTAATTATTTAAAGAGTTATAGAAAAATGTGAAGTCTTCTAACAGTTCAACATGTATAAGGTGCAGTATTCTAAAGATATTGTTAGCTTGACAGTAATTAAAACTTGGCTCACTTAGAACTATGTAAAGTGGTTTTTATGAATTTATGAAATAAAGTAAGTAATTCTTCATAGTTTTAAACTGAGATTCTTTAAGACAAATTAAAATATTTGGGAATCAATGGAAGAATTAGCTTTTTGAAATAACTCATATATTTAATTCATTCCATCTTTTTAATAAACATTACCTGAGTGTCTTTTAGTTCTACTTTACAGGAATGAATGTGACTCTGAAGGGAGTGAGGCTCAGGGTGAACACACAGCCTTCCAGTCTGATGGAAGGAGGTGCTGTGGTCACAGAAGCCTGCGTCTGCAGAGTCGAGCCAGGGAAGGACACTCGGGCGTGGCTGCAGGGCTGCGCTCCGATCTGAAGCTGCTGAGGAGGACAGCGCAGCACGCCCTGGGTTGCTGGGAAACGCTGAGGATGCGGGGTTTTCCCAGTGTGTTTTGGAAAGCCCTCTCCAACGCAGCATAACGAATGGCGTGAAGAGTGTCGCAACAGCTCCGAGCAGACGACCATGGTGTTGACTGAGGCGTTGACGGGCTGACGGGGAGCCAAGGGTTTGAGCGAAACAGGCAGATAAATGGATTGCAGCAAAGAAAAGTGAGAAAGAGAATGCAGTTAGGCGTGGTTCT
The DNA here is from genome assembly GCF_000260255.1 of Octodon degus. Lineage (NCBI taxonomy): Eukaryota > Metazoa > Chordata > Mammalia > Rodentia > Octodontidae > Octodon > Octodon degus. Next base: position 9,085,808 of record NW_004524618.1, on the reverse strand, counting down.
TGGATTTCAGACGCGCACGACTGAGTAGAACATGGCACTGATCCCTAAGATGCAATTGGCAGGGACAGCTGGTGAACTGGCTCTCAATTCTGAAGTGTGTTTGATAAGTAGTAAAATTGGAGAGCAACAACAAAAACCATCATTATAAAATACAGCGCTTCTCAAACCGGGGCTTGGGGGCACCTTCATCAGAAGCCTCTCTTGGCCCACCCACATCACAGTGCTCCTCCTGTCTTCTTTCACATCTCAGGCCGGTGGGCGTGGAGATGGTGAAGGCCTGACTGTGTCTGCCAAACTTCCAGCTCTTTCGGCTGTGTCATCAGCTCCCAAACTTCACTTAACCTCTCTTTGCCTTAGTTTCTTCTTCTTCAATAAATGGATAATAATGTCAAAGTAACAGGCTTCTTTGAGGGTTATATATGTTCATTCTTAAAGTCTAATAATATTCAACATCATAAATAATAAATGTAAAACAAGAAAATGTAAATTATAAATGTAAGCTCTTATTTTATCCCAGAAACATGTTAAAATATGATCTCTAGAACCTGATCCAAGATTTTTGCATGTAGCCTACTTCAGGAGAGACACACATTAGTGTGTGGATCTGCCTGAGTTTTGGCACAAAGGTTTAAACTTTCCCACTCCACATCAGGCACTCTCAGCACCACCTTACAGGTCTAATACCTAGGTCTTAAAATTGACTCACAAATAACAAACTCTGTGTCTACAGCCTAAAAAAATCCTTGTATATTTTAAAGTAAGCAACCCAGGGTATGGATATGCTGATCCCAAGCCAGATCTGAAAACACTATATCAAACGTTTCTTTTAATTTTTACTTTATTGTTTGATTTTTTAAAATGCAGAGTTATCTCTATGTCCACTAAATGTATATTTATGCAAAGCAAAGTTTTGGTTAGGGTTAGGGTTAGGGTTAGGGTTAGGGTTAGGGTTAGGGTTAGGGTACAGGTTAGGGTTAGGGTTAGGGTTATGATACGGGTTAGGGTTAGGGTTTGGGTTGGGTTTGCGTTAAGAACTCACACTTAGAAACACAAATCACTGAGTGGAAACAGGCAGCTCTCCTTAGGGCACTGGAGTCTGAAAACATCTTTATGGATCTTTTCCCTTAGGAATAGATGGGAGAGAGAACATCCTTCTGCAGTTTCTCTGCTCCTCAAGCTGGAAAGTTACAAACTTCACTGATGCTTTCTCTTAGGAGACTGAATGATTTGTCACTCTTGGCACAGCATGGAACAATGAAGTACTTTAGTTACAAAAGAGACATTTTACGCAGAGTTCTGGGTTTGGCTGTATACAGGAAAAGGCATTGGTTTTCCCTGCTTCCCAAAGAAGATGGAGCTTAGCTGGCTCTTCTGTGTTAAGAACTCACATTTAGAAACACAAATCATGGAGTGGAAACAGGCAGCTCTCCTTAGGGCACTGGAGTCTGGAAAAGTGTATCTGCCTTTTTCCTATAGGAATGAATGGGAGAGAGAACATCTTTCTGCAGTTTCTCTGCACCTCCAGCTGGAGTGTCACAATCTTTATGGATGCTTTCTCTTAGGAGACTGAAAGATTTGCCACTCAAGGAACAGCATGGAAATGCGAAGTACTTTAGTTGCAGAAGTGATGTTTTAGGCAGAGTTCTGTGTTTCGCTGTATGCAGGAACAGGCATTGGTGATCCCTGCTTCCCAAAGAAGATGGAACTTAGCTGGCTCTTCTGTATTAAGAACTCACACTTAGAAACAGAAATCATGGAGTGGAAACAGGAAGCTCTCCATAGGGCACGGGAGTCTGGCCACGTCTTTTTCATGCTTTTCCCATAGGAATGAATGGGAGAGAACATCCTTCTGCAGTTTCTCTGCACCTCCAGGTGGAAAGTCACAAACTTCACGGATGCTTTCTCTTAGGAGACTGAATGATTTGCTACTCGTGGAACAGTGAGGAACTGAGAAATACTTTAGTTACAAAAGTGACATTTTAGCCACAGTCTGTTTTTCGCTGTGTACAGGAACAGGCATTGGTGATCCCTGCTTCCCCAAAAAGCTGGATCATAGCTGGCTCTTCTGCGTTAAGAACACACACTTAGAAACACAAATCATGGAGTGGAAACAAGCAGCTCTCCTCAGGGCACAGGAGTCTGGAAACGTGTTTCTGGCTCTTTTCCCATAGGAATGAATGGGAGAGAGAACATCCTTCTGCAGTTTCTCTGCACCTCCAGCTGGAAAGTCACAAACTTCATGGATGATTTCTTTTAGGAGACGGAATGATTTGCAACTCTTGGCATGGGGCGGCACTTGGAAGTACGTTACTTACAGAAGTGACATTTTAGGCAGAGTTCTGGGTTTCGCTGTGTACAGGAACAGGAATTGCTGATCCCTGCTTCCCAAAGAAGCTGTAGCTTACCTGGCTCTTCTGTGTTAAGAACTCACACTTAGAAACACAAATCACTGAGTGGAAACAGGCAGCTCTCCTTAGGGCACTGGAGTCTGAAAACGTGTTTATGGATCTTTTCCCTTAGGAATGGATGGGAGAGAGAACATCCTTCTGCAGTTTCTCTGCACCTCAAGCTGGAAAGTCAGAAACTTCACAGATGCTTTCTCTTAGGAGACTGAATAATTTGCTTTTCCTGGCACAGCGCTGAACTGTGAAGCACTTTAGTTACAAAAGTGACGTTTTAGCCAGAGTTGTAGGTTTCGCTGTATACAGGAATAGGCATTGGTGAACCCTGCTTCACAAAGAAACTGGAGTTTAGCTGGCTCTTCTGGGTTAAGAACTCACATTTAGAAACACAAACCATGGAGTGCAAAGAGGCAGGTCTCCTTAGGGCACTGGAATCTGGAAACGTGTTTCTGGCTCTATTCCCTTTGGAATGAATGGGAGAGAGAACAACCTTCTGCAGTTTCTCTGCACCTCCAGCTGGATAGTCACAAACTTCATGGTTGCTTACTTTTAGGAGACTGATTTGTCACTGTTGGCACAGCGCGGAACTGTGAATTACTTTAGTTACAAAAGTGACGTTTTAGCCAGAGTTCTGTGTTTCGCTGTATAGTGGAACAGGCATTGGAATACCCTACTTCCCAAAGAAGCTGGAGCTTAGCTGTCTCTTCTACGTTAAGAACTCACACTTAGAAACCATGAGGTTTCAATATGCCAACATGGAAAGCAGAATCAGTATGTCTGAAGGAAGCTGACATTAGCAAGAAAGGAAAATAAAATGATTTGTAAGCCTTTTAAATAAAACTGATATTAATGAATTTTTCAAATTTTGGTGTTTAAATGGAATCTCATTCCTTTGACCTTCTGGATCATGGTTTTCACTTTCATGATAATAAGCCATTATGCTAAATAAAAGATGTGGTGGTAATACGCAGGGGAGCATACTCCACCATAAAGGATACATTTATTTATTTTACTTTATTACTTTTTAATGTATTTGGTACAGGGTCTTACTATGCATCCCCGATTCATAGTAATCCTCCTGTTTTCAGCCTCCCCCGTGCTGGGATTACAGGATTGTGCCCCCGCGCCCGACTCCGTTGCCAGCACAGAGTGCCTTGGGGCAGGGCCGCTTCAGCATGTGGTGCTGGGGCTCAAGCCCGGTCCTTCCGCTGTCCTAAGCCAGAACTTAATCTACTGCACTATCTTGCTGGTCCTTATAAAGGATAAATTTGAATCATTTTAAGGAAAATGGATGCCTCTTGAGAGCATAATGTTAAGTGAAATGAACAAGGCACACAGGCTTAAAGATGCATAGTGTCTCTCTTATACGAAACCCAAAGTATAAATAAATCAAGAGTGAGATAAAGTACAAATATTAGAAGCAGGTAGGTAGATCTTTCACAAATGGGAAGGGGAGGATGAGGTAGAGGGAGGGAGAAGAGGAGACGGGAACATAGAAAGAAGTAAGATGTGCTGCGTACACGTGCCAATTGCACGTCGTTATATACTACAAACATGTGCTAATAAAAATGATTGGAAAAGATATGTTATTTCAATTTTCTTCCCAGCAGAGTAAGTTTTGCTGTTTTCTTTATTGCTTTTTAAAATTTTATCTTAGGGAAAGGTCTACAGGGTGTTCAGGGTCTCACTTCTAGATTGAACTCCTAGTGATCTGCCTGTTTACAGCCTCCCAAGAGCTGGGATTACAGGTGCGTGCCACCATGCCCAGACTCAATTGGCATCTCAGTGTATCCTGGGGTTGGGGGTCCAGCACTGCGGGCCAGGGGATTGAACCCCCAGCCCCTGAGCCTGCTTGCAGGTGTTTTAATCTGCTGAGCTATTTGGCCGGCCTTCTTTATTGTGTTTTATTATTTCCTTTTTGTTATTTGGGGCACAGGATCCCACTTGTTCCATGGCTGAATTCTTTTTATTTTGTAATGGAAATCTTTCTGCCTCAGCCTCCTAAGTGCTAGGGTGATAGGAAGGCATCTTGATGCCCTGCCCATCGTGGAAATTTTCATCTATCGTGTGTCGCCTGTCTTTTGCTTACCTGATTCCTGCCCTTTGGACTTTGGGAGTCCACAAAGTTTCTGAAGTCAGACTTCCTGACTTCAGTCTCAACTTTGGTACTTTACAACTGGCTTTGGGCAAATTGTCTAGCTGGACTTTCTTCATGTAAGTGTGAGAAGATTATATCTACTTCATAAGGCCATGGCAGTGAAAACTACAGGAGTGACCCAGCCTGCTTAGCGCAGCACACAGGACAGAGCAGATCTTCAACAACTGTTCACTCACTGCCATTTTGGAATTGCGCTTTAGCAGTGGCTATGGACAGCTGCATGCGGACTTGCTGAATTAATGCAAACGATCCAGGTCAGGCCTGCTAGTGTAAGTTATCGCTGTAAGGTTATGCAGCAGGCTGTGGGCAGCACTGAAGCATCCACCACAGCCTGACATTCATAAAAATCTGTGGAACTGGCAATGTCTCGAGGTGTTGATGTTGTTTAGCCCTTATAGGTGTGTGGGCCTCTGCTGCTAGGTGCTGCAGTCCTCTAAGGCCACGCCCATGGCTGTGTTCTCTGTGCAGAACTCTGGGGTCCATCAGGAATTACTGAGGCCCCTCAGTGCCAGGCTGTGGTGATGAGGTGTCCCGGCTTCTTTTCCGTATTCTTTTCTGTTACTTGCCAACAATGAAATCTAATTTAAAAAATGTACACTCAGATGTACAAAACCATTAAGTAGCTGTAGGTATTCAAAATCACATCTGTGTGTTCTCTCTAAATGCTTGTCTTGAAGAATAAATCATACTAACATTTGTCTTGGAAACTAAATTGCAGTTTCTATTATTGATCTTTAAGGAGATTTAGACATTTTATTTTATCTCAGTGGTAAAAATATCTATTTTACAAATAGAGGAGAATGTTTTTCTCTCCTTCCTCAGTTCTGAATTTCCAATGTCTTT
>NW_004524618.1:9072987-9079885 GCF_000260255.1 Octodon degus | reverse complement strand
AGGGACTCGAACCCAGGTCCTTGCACTTGCAGGCAGGTGATTAGACTGTGTAGCTATCTCCACAGCCCTGTTGCAGATTTTCTGAAAGATCATGTTATGAGCAACAGTTGTCAAGGAGAAATGTGCTGGTTCCTCTCTACCCCCTCCCACGGAATGGGACTTTTACACCCAGTTGGTCTCTCAAGTCTGTAGAGGATATGGAGGAGTAACTGCACTGGCTTGTTTCATTTCAACAAAATATTTTCCTGTGTGAACTGAGGCAGATGACCCTTGCTCTCAGGCAGACATCTGCTGTTCCTTGATAGTGTGACATGGTCCTTGCTCGGGCTCTCCTTTTGTGCTGTCGTCTTCCATGCAGTCCCCTCCCCTGTGTTGTTTATTCTGAAAAGACACTCTGGAAGCCTGGACCAAACAGCGCATATCTGTCAAAAGTGACTAGCTAATTCATTGCTTTCCCACACTCGAGTGGCTTTTACTGATGGCTTCATCTCCTCGTAGTCTAAGTGTGCCATTCATTGCACTTGTGGAAAATGGTTATTAATGTGCTTAGCAAGTAGCTTGAGAAGAAATGTGTTTATCTGTACTTCACAAAGAGCTCATGGGCACGCATTGCAGTTCTGAAGTCTTCACTGGGAGGGATGCTGGCTGGTTGCCTCTCTCATAGGAGGTTTGTAAGCATTTTTTATCTTTAGTGTGTCCACCTTTTTGACGTGCTCAGTGAGTTGCTCTGTGAATTGTTGATCTATTTTATCTTGCAGAACTACCACAAGTTACCACGGCCCTGGGGCCACAGTCAGTAGCACTGTGGAATAAGTGCTGGAGCGAGAGCCTCACTAGCTGTGGGACCTTCCGTCAGTCACATCACTGCCCTTGGACTCGGTTTTCTCATTCAATACCCACTTCTCATTGTGAAGCTTAAAGGAGATGCTGTACACAAAACACCTTTGTCTAAAATGTGTACCCTGTATATGTTGTTACTACTTGCAGAATTTGTTAATATGAAAGTTTTATAGTGTATGATGGATCTCCTCTTATGATGGTGGGCCGAGGAGATTATCATTTAATTCTTAGGTGAAACACTTCTTGTTAGGAGGAAACTATCATATTCCAAATTACTTGCTGTAAATTGTGAGGTATTGAAGACTCTTTCTTCTAGAAATGTATCTCATTTGGAATTTGGGGCACATACTGGAGCTCTTGTTGACTGCAATATTTTTTCCACATGCTTTTTTTTATTGAAATCCATAGAGATCAATAGATTTCAATAAATTAGAGCTTTACAAATTATGCTCAGACCTCACAGGATTTAGTATCTCTCAAGGCAAGGTACAGAGTCCTGTAATTTTTAAATCTCTTCCAGCGATGCGCAGAGCAGAAATGTTTGCCAATCCCTGCTTTAGTGGAAGGAGCATCAGGCATACAGACAGAGATGCCAGGCACCACAGCTGCCCTAACTTGGTGACTGTAAATTGAAATCTTATGTGATAATGGATTCATCTGTCCTTTGTCTCCGGCTGCTTGCGAGTAACCTCCAAACCCTTGCAATGTCCTGAGCGAAAGGTATAGTGGACACTGCAAGAGGGAAAGACACTGTTTGTCCTAAGGGAGGGACCAACTGGGGTGTGAGAAAGAGAAAAGAAAGGTAAAAGGAAGGGAAAAAGTATATGTATATATGCAGGACAGCTTGGATAATTGTACTGGTGACTAATTTGAGCTGCTGGTCTACGGCGCTCAAATGTTTCTCTCCTCTTTAATTTTTTTTTTTTTTTTGGACAAATCTGAACAACTCATTTGGAGATAACAATGTGCAATATAGCAACAATTGTTGGATTCCTTTTTTTGTGACAAGGCTTGCTATGCACTTTGGGCTGCCTTGTGCTCCCTGTCGTGGCCCCCAGGCTGCTCTTGAACTCGCAGCAACCTTCCTGTTTCAACCTCCCTAGTGCTTGGATTCCTGGCGGATGCCACCACGCCCAGCTCTGGGGCCATGAAGGTGTGTGGGGCCAGGGACCAGACTCAGGTACTTGTGCTCTCCAGGCAGGTGCTTCTTTCTCTGAGCTCTTTCCTCAGCCCTGAATTCCTATCATTTTGTTTAGTGAAATTCTATATGTTTCTATTTTTCCACCATTTTTTATATTCTGTTTAAACAATGTCCTGAGAGGTAAGAGAGACTTTTTCACAAATTGTGGACCCGGAGGAACATGTTATATCGTTTTTATAACAGTGTAAGCTAGGTCATGCCAGAGACACAACCATGCCAAGGGAAGGCTGCGTCCTGGAGCTGCATCGGCAGTCTGACTTGGGTGAGTTAGATTGGAGATTGAGTCATATGTCAAAGATTCAGCCAATCTTTCCTGGAGATTAAATTTTAGTAAAATCCACGTAGCTGTACAACTGCTTGAGCTGTACAACATTTCAGTTTTCGCTGCCGCCTCCATGATTACACTTCACGTTTGCAGGGAATAGGAAATTTACTCTTCAGAGGCAAGGTGCTTTGTTGTTGCCAGACTTCCCCCATTGTCACGCACTGATGTCCTGGGATAAGAGCACAACCGGGTTCTCCTCCCCATGAGGAGAGCACAAGGGTCTGATTAGTATGTACTTGCCACAAAAACCCTTGTAATTTTAAGTGAAGGGGCACGTGGGAGTAAGCCCAGCCCCAAGGAAGGATGCCTGATACTCATTAAAATGCATTGGACCTGGGGATAGGCAACAAGAAGGATGGAACTACTTAGTTTCTTAGTTTCTGCCTCCAGCCAAGATTGGTCACAGGCTTGGTATAGAGCTAATCCTCTGGCAGAGGAGAGTGGGGCCCTGGCTGCGCTGCGAGTGAGGACAATGGCATGGACGTGGGCTCCTGTGGATGAGCTTGAGCCACTCCATCCGGGCATTAGCTTAGCTCGCTTCTAGCACTTGGAAATGACACTGGGCGTGAATTGGAACAAACTGGCAGTCTGTAGACATAGATTTTAGTTCCAAGTTATTTGGCTCTCACAGTCCTCTTTCCTTTTTTTAATGGCAAAGCAACAAGCAGGAGGCGGGAGCCACCTTGCTAATGCTAACATCTCAGGGAATTCATTCTCTCCTGCTGTCAGCCATTTGAATGCTGAAATACTTGAATTCGCAATCTGAGCAAAGGCCCGTGGAGAGACCACAGGCCACGTAGCTGTACAACTGCTTGAGCTGCACAACATTTCAGTTTTCACTGCCGGCTCCATGATTACACTTCACGTTGGCAGGGAATAGGGAATTTACTCCTCAGAGGCAACAGGAGGTCAGGGTGGGCAAGGAATGCATTTTAGCTTTAAAGTGCAATAAACTGGAATAATCATTCCTAGCATGACTGACAGTGAAGAGATGTGTACTACAAAGTGTTTTGGGGACTTAGGGAACCAGAGAGTTGTACAGAAGTATATATTTTTAAGAAATCAGGTTATCAGAGGTGGAGAATTCAGGAAACTGTGCCAAGACAGCTGACAGCTGAAACCCAGAAGTCAAGGGAGACCAAGCCTAGAAATTCTTGGCACCCAAATTAAGCCACCTCATCCAAGTGCAGTGCTGGGGACAGATGCAGAGGAAAGGCAGGCCTCACCCGAAGCTTCTGACACGCAGCACTCTCTCCGAGGGCAGGGGACTCTGGCCAACTGAAGGAGTGAGTTCCTGAGGCTGGGATTTTTCTTGATTAATCATGTGGTGCATAGTGATTACATGCTTTGTGGGAAGTTGATATGCGTACATAACATGTTTTAATTCTTTTCACATCCATTTTTACTCTCGTCTCCCTCCATCTCTTGTTCCAATTTGAAAAGAAATAGGATTGTTGGGATAGCTCTGAAGACTAAGCGTCTGCTTAGGTAAGCACAGGGACTGGGGTTCGATTCCCCAGCACCACATATTCCGCCGGCCCCGCCCCGGGCGTGCTGAGCCACGCACAGACCAGGCATGGTGGCACACACTTGTAATCCCAGTGCTGGGGAGACTGAAAACAGGAGGATCACTAGGAGTCCGAGCTGTGTGGTGAGACCCCTGTATCAAATAGGTAAGAAATAAAACAAAATAAAATGAAAAATAAAGAAAAAAAGAAAAGAAATCTACCTCCCTGTATGTACTTGCCTGAGTGAGATTGTTACCCGTTTTGGGGCCACAGGGCATGGATGAGACAATTCTTATACTGAAACACATTTAAGCAATGACTATTTTAATGAATAGATTTAAGAGAAGAAAAAGTGTAAAGCTCATTTGAAAAAAAAAAAAAGATGCATCTCTCCCACTTGCTGAAGAGTAGGTTAGCTTATTTTCATAAATAGCATTGTTATACTCAAATATTTAGAAAACAATTGCATCCATCAGAGTTGCATGGCATGAAATCCCTTGACTGATATGTTTGCTTTTGTGTATACTGTCAGCCCACGACTGCCGCTAGAACAGTCTGCGACCTCAGTGTGCTAACTCGTTAGCAGTTGCAAGGCTCCTTCAGAATTCCTGAGACGGGGAAGACCACGACCCAGCAGCTCGGCAGATCCCCAGTCCAGCGGGAGCTCGCTCTCTGCTGCTGGATGGTGTCTTGTGGCTGTATTTTCACTATAGAAAGAGATGAATGGTAAGTCTCAGGGGGCCAGAGAGGTGGAAGGACCAGAGAGCTCTCCCAACCCTTTTAATAAGGGAATTGACCTCTCTCAGGAGCAGAGAGTACTCATGACTTAATTGTTCCCCCAAAGGCCCCGGATGTTAATAATACTATGCTGACAGTAAAGTTTCAATATGAAGTTTGAAAGTATATAAACATTTAAACTATTCTGTATGCCTTATCTGTATTTTCCAGTTTGCATAATATTTTATATTGCCATTTAAAAATTACTTTTATTTTGTAAAGAATACAAAGTAGTGGGCTGGCAAGAAAGCTTAGTGACTGAAGTGCCTGCTTGGGCAAGTTTAGGCAAATGCTGGGACTGCGATTTGAACCTCAGCACCTCATGCCACACCAGCTCCACCATCCAGGGCAGGCAAGCCCTCCAGAGTCAGGGCATAGTGGCATACACCTGTAATCCCAGGGCTGGGGAGGCTGAAAGCAGGAGGATCACCACAAGTCTGAGCTGCATAGTGAGACCCTTCAACAACCAAGAATATTAAAAAAGAAAAAAAAAACCAGAATATAAAATAGTGAGAGAAAAATACAGCATTAGAAAAGATACAATATTTCACTAAACAAAGTAACAAGAAAGGGAAAGAATTTGCTCAATGGGAAAAAAGATATGAGATGAGAAAAGGACAAATGAAAGAAGGGAAAAAGTTATATTTATGTATATATGCAGCATAATTTGGGTATCTGTACTGCCGATTTCTGCTGCTGTTGCTTTGAAAGGAGAAGTTTATGTTTACATTGTTATTTTTAAAGTAATGTCTTCATGTCCCTCTTTTAATTTAATGTTTCATCAAGAATCTTTACTTGTGGAGTATTTAAAACAATATTTATATTTGTTATATAATATTTAAGTGTGCTTGTGTAAAATGAATTAAGAGATTAAGTTGGACACTTTCACTGTAATTGTTGCTTATTTAACAAGCCACTATGTATCTTTGAGTTCATGGTTGCAAAAATAATTTTAAAATAATTAAAAAAATATTTTAATTTTTAAATTCATGGCTTTAAAATAATTTTTAAATCTGTGAATTTAAAATAATTTTCTTAAAGAAACACTCATAGAAAAAGGATAGCGTGACAAAGAGTGTTCCAGCAACTTTTAGAACTTAGTACACAAAAGTGTCCCAGATATGTGTTCCAGTTTATAGACAGAAAAACTGAGCCTTTAAGATAATTTATTCTCTAAGAATCTGATAGAACAGAAGAAATAGAGTCAGAATGGCCTTGAAGTCTTCTGACTTTGAAATTGGCCTTGGAATTTTCCCAGCAGTCCATGGAAAATAAGATTGCTTCTTCTTTTCTTTTTTGTTCTTCATTTCCTTTCGTTACTTTGTAGCTTCTGTAACAATGCAACACTTACACACTCATAATGCTGAGAAGGTAGCAGGAAGAAAGGATTGGAAATTTTGTTTTGGTGGAATTAGACAGCATTAATATTTTTAAAATACCAAGATAATAACATGAATGTTACTTTGAGGAGGAAGAGGAAGGGGAGGAGAGAGGATAGCTCCTAGTAGGAGTTTCATTTGGCAGGCACGACACTGTTTCCCACCAATAAACTCAAATCTATAATAATGTGATGATTTCTGTTTTAAGAACCCGCAATTTACACACAAGGAAACTGAAGCTAGAGAGCTAACACGTTTTCCAAAGCCCCCTAAAGCCCTGAAATAGCAGAGATGATTATTAAAACAGGATAATCTGTCTCTGAGTCCCTTCTTAACTACCCAACTGCACTGTGTCTTATTCACCATGAACTTGAACAAGGTAGAGGCTAGAAATGGCCATGTGAGGAATGGGGACAGATTCTGGGCTTTGGCTTCATTTGCTCCATCCCAGGGGATGACAAAATTTATCTCCGAATCTAATTGTCTGTCCTCTGTCAGCTGTGCTGCTGATAGGTGAAGTAGAGTTGGAGCTGGGAGAGTCTGCCTGCTTTGTCCCCCAAGCTTTTCTCTGCTGTGCTCCTTCAGCAGGCTGTGGCCATGTGGGTGGGTTGGTGATGAAAAATAAACTCCTTATTTTTATTAAAAGTGCAGGGTTCCACGGGCGTGAGTGATTCGCCCAAGGTGCGGGATCAATCTTCGGCGGTCCTGCTCCCCTCAGTCGGTCAAGCTGGCCTGCTTCCCAGGACAGAACTGCTCATTGGGGGAGGTGGGGCCTCAGCTGTCTCAGCAGTGAGTCTCCTTGTGATTCTGTTGCATTATGGTAATGAGCAGTTATAGTTTCCTTCAAGAAAACCTCTGTCTTTTTTTC
>NW_004524618.1:9071058-9072668 GCF_000260255.1 Octodon degus | reverse complement strand
GTAGTCTTGTTGCTTCATGGAATGTTAGACTCTTGAAAAAAAATTAATACTGATGCTTCATATTTCCTATTGAACTGTGTTCTGTAAAAATGTAATTATAATCCCTTACATCAAACATGTCAATTTATAATTTTAAGGGTGTTTTTACAACAGTCCTGAAAATAAAACTGGGAATGCATAATTCTTCCTCATTGTCATACATGTACTCTTTGTGAGACCAGTTAGGTCCAGAGAAGTTTGCCAACCTCTAGGCTAGTTATAGGAGACTTTTTACTTTACCATGTCATGTCTCCACTGTACAGAGGCCCAGCCGATCATCATGGAATACAAATTCTATTTCCAAGGGTGGGTGGGTCACACCCTCTTTACCTTTAGGAAAGAAAAGAATGGACAACTCATGACCTCACTAAAATATCTTAAGTTCTATGATAAAGGATGAACCTTGAAATTATTGACCCTAAACATCCATCTAGTATAAAGCTGTTCTTACGAGATGCCTGACTAATGCTCACCCAACCTCTGCCTAGAACTTTCTAGTGATAAATTTCATTTGTGGATCATTCAGTTATATATAAATTTTGTTATTATAATTTATTTAAATGAGTCAGTATAATTTCAATTTTGTTTTAGGAGAGTTCTCCGTATTTTCACAGGAGGGGTAAGCTTGTGATTAGCAAAGTACTTCAATTTGATGATTTAAAGTTCAATCTAAGTGAATTAGATGATTTAAGGACTATTTTTAGCCCAAAATTTCTAATTGAAACACTCAATATATTATGGATTGATAATAGTGTTTAGGTAGTCTTTATATTTAGTGCATCTTAATTTTGTAATACATCCTTACATGACACAGTATACAGATCTTTAACTTGGGCCATTTGCCTATGAGTATCATTAATGTTGTCAAGGTATGCAGTCCTTAAGTTCTCTCACTACATCTGCTAGCAGTGGAGAAAGCCTTAACTGTTATTATGGGGAGAGTTTGGAGGCATACTATTTGAGAGACTTTTGCAAAGGGCTTTACAAGAACAGGAAGAACTAAGAAGGCAGCTGTTCTACTGTTCGCCTTGTATGGTTCAGGGTCATGGTTCCATTGCCAGCACTGTGAAAACAAAGGAAAAGTATTAATGAAAGTTGGTTATGTGAAATATATAAGCAAATTATGTTGTACTGGCAAATTCATGGGCAATGTAGAAACTGTGTATGGACCACATAAGAGATTTTAAAAATGAAAACACTTTGTAATTAATACTTCTGGTCCCACAAAAGTGATATAAAAAAGAGCTCAGTTGAAGCCCAAACAATTTGAGAACTTGATTTATGATGAGCTGCCTGTGACCCAGCTTTCTAGCACTCTCAGGTATCGGCCCATCCTGCCCCAGGGCCACATGGGAAGTCCCGTGCACGTAGCACACGTGCTCACTCGTGTGAAACTTGGCTTAATTCTGGAGGAGAAAGAATTGGGAGAGTTAATTCTTTGGAAAGAAGCAACAAAACTGACAACTTCCACCTAGACAGTGATAAATATAAAAGTAAAATACAAAGAAAGCGTGAAGGGGAAAAATTAGTAATGAAGTAGTTGCTGTGATCACCAATTCTAAATAAATTAA
>NW_004524618.1:9067653-9070938 GCF_000260255.1 Octodon degus | reverse complement strand
CTAACAAGCAATATTAAAGAGTTTTATTAACAGTCTTATACCAAAATTAGACTACTTAATATGAAATAGACAAATATTTAACAGACACAAAAGATCAAAATTTGGCACAAAAAGGAAATAACTAAGTTGATCTGGAAAAGTAGAAAAACGGATTAGTAGTTTTAAGCCTTCTCACAAAGCAAGGAATAAGAATACCCAAAATAGGAGTCCTCACAGATTGAATTGTATAAAACATTGAGGAAAAAAACCAGAAATGCTTTAGTCTTATGCAGAAATCATGGAATGAGTGAACACTTTCAAATTCATTCTATGGTTAATGTTACCATTATTTCAAAGACAGCAAGTCATTGCCGAAACAAAAATATTACATGACACCCACACTGAACATCGATGCAAAAATTCTAAGGCAAATGTTATCAATCAAGTCCAGTAGGATGAGAAGAAAAACAAAAAGGCTGATGCATTTTAATTGTGTGGAATTTATACCAAGAATGCAAACTTTGACTTAATGTTTGTGTCTCAATTAATATTATATACACTATTAGTAGAAGGAAGGAGACAAAGCTTCTCATGATGATCTCATAAATACAGAGTAAACAACTGTCAAAATTCCAGATTCATTTATGATAAAGAGTCTCAATAACCTAGGTATGGAAGAGAATGTCCTCAAACATATATAAACTAAATGTTTTCCCCTTATAGTTGGCAATTGAGGAAGATATTACTCTTAACATATCTGTTTAACTTTTTACAGAAGGTAGGCAGTGCAATAAACGTAATGACTGTGCACGGTTGGGATGATAGGAAGAATGAATGGATGGAAATTGGTAAATAGATAGACAGCTATGTCCAGTTAGGAAAGAAAAATGCAGAACTGTGAAAATCCTACAGAATTGACAACAAAAGTATATTGCTAGTAGTGCAACAAATTGAAGGGTACAAGACCAGTGTACACTACTAATTATATTTCTTTATACAAACATAGAACAATTCAAAAACAACATTGAGACAATTCCACTCAGTAATTACACACAGGAATGGGTTTTGCAATAGAAGAATAATACTTGTGCACTAAATATTATAAAATTTACATAGAAAAATTAAGTAGCAC
This sequence comes from Octodon degus, assembly GCF_000260255.1. Taxonomy (NCBI): domain Eukaryota; kingdom Metazoa; phylum Chordata; class Mammalia; order Rodentia; family Octodontidae; genus Octodon; species Octodon degus. The sequence goes on along the minus strand of NW_004524618.1, from coordinate 9,069,827 downwards.
ATAAATAAGTAGGAGAGATTCCATGTTCATACATTAAGAGAGATTTAGTATTGCTAATTAGGAAAGTTTTTCCATATGCATTTAGAGCATTCTAATTTAGGTTTTCTATTTCTTAATCTAATGCTTTCCTATTGTACATTTTTCTCTTAGTGACAAAACTATTCCAAGAGCATGATTATAACAGTACAATATACTTATTCTTAATGCATACTTTAATAGCAAAAGTTGGATATAAACTACATTTTTAGCATAAAATTCAAAAATTAGTAATAAAGTAATGAAATGTTACCTATGCAATAAAAATAATAATGTAGAATTTTACTTATTCATCTAGAAATATGTTTGTGATTTTGTTTGACAAAAGCACATTTTAAAGACTAGTATATAATTATATCTGAATAGCAAGATGAAGCGCAATTGCTTATATTTTTATTTAAATTTTGAGAGGGGTACAGCGGTGGATTGGCAAAGTTGGTCAACTTGTGACACTCAGCTGAACGGACTCAGCACGGTCCTGGGCGTGGAAGGCCTGCCTGAGAATTGTTGTCATTATAATGAAAACAACAGGCGAGGAAAGAGGGAAGCTGTTAGGAAGCTGTTGCGGAGTTGTAGGGAGCTCTTTGTCTTCGTGAAACAGCTTGTTGTGCTGGCTTTTCTGAAGGCGAGGATGGCTATGGTTCACTTTGTGGGAGCTCTAGTTCTGATGGTGCAGTGTTCAGTCTCCTGGAGAAGCTTGCCGCTCTGGCTTTACAGACTCAGCTGTTCTGATCCTTGTCGGAGCTCAGGAATTTGTCATCCCTCAGGATGGCTGTGGCACTTTTGAGGGGAGCTCTGGTTCTTATTTCAAGCGTCACTTCCTAGCTCCAGTGCAGTTCTGTCAGGCTGATAGCACAGACATTCAGCCTGCTGGCGCAGACTTTCTAGTGTCCACCAATGCTTCTTGGGTCTTCCCAGTGCAGATCCATGAAACATGCCTACATGAGACTTTGTCATGGGCTCTAGGTCTTCAGCTGGACTCACGCAGGACATTGCTGTTGGATCCAGGTCCTCAGCTGGAGTCTTTGCTCTTTAGTGTGAGGACAGATTTCCTGCACTCTTTTTGAATATGACTCTTTGGTTGGCTATTATAAAATAATCTTATAAATTAGGCATCCTGTTCTTTATCATTCCCCATGCAAAATCCAAGAACACAACAGATATTTTAAAAATGTATTTTTTTTGTATTTTAGGTCTACAGGGTATTCAGGGTCTCACTACTAGATCATAGTGATCCACCTGTTTACAGCTTCCCAAGAGGTGGGATTACAGACATGCGCCACCACTCCCAGTCACAATTGCCATCTCAGTGCACACTGGGGGCAGGGCTGGCACCGCAGGCCCAGGGATCAAATCCTCAGCCCTTGTGCCTGCTTGCAGGTGTTTTAATCCACTGAGTTATTTGGCTGGCCCTGAAAGTATCATTTAATAAAAGCAAAATAATGTGCTTTAAAAGATCTAGTTCTGATTCACTGTCTTTTTTGACGGTATACCATGTCTTTGTAAAATATTCTATCTGGCCTTTATCTTGCTCCTTCTCTATGCAGGTTTTGACAAGCCTGTCTTGGGATTCTTTCCTTTCCTTAGCTGTTAGCTCTACATCTTGTCTTTGCTTCCAGATAAGTGGAGCACTGGGATTTCCTTACCTGTTATTGCAGTTAATAAATGTAAGGTTGGAGACCATTGTCTTAATTTCTTAGTACTGCATCAGTTATACAAGAAGGAATCAAATTTGGCAGTTTCCCCTCCCACCAGATAAATTTATACTTTATGTTCTTGATTGTGCTGTTTTCTGATTTAGTGGCTCTGATTGCCTTTTTGAATGTCTCATTGACTGGGGAGTAACCTCTCTTCCCCCAGAACGACTGCAATTGATGGGCTGCTCAGCAGGGGAAATGGGGTCTTAATATAGAATCAATTTTCCATACATTTCCACTGTGCATACTTTTAAGTACAAAATTTCAACATTAGAAAGCACTTTATATATTATTTCTTAACTTAAGAGTTTTAGATTCATGGATAATTTGTAAAGATAGTACATCCAGAGTTCTTCTCTACTCCATATTTAGCTTTTCCTATTATTATAAATTTTTATATTTGGTAGATATATTACAATTAATACATCAATATTTATACAA
>NW_004524618.1:9064446-9066068 GCF_000260255.1 Octodon degus | reverse complement strand
GAAAGATTTGAGCAACACTGATCAAGTATGCTGTAGAATATCTTTCAGCTGACATTTGATGCTTTTCTTATGATTAGTTACTTTGTGAACTTAAGTATGATCAGGTTTAAAAAAAATTATTTATTTATTTAGTACTGGGGATTGAACTCGTGATCTTGTTCTTGCTAGGCAAGTGTTATTCTGCTAAGCTACATAACTGGCTCTATTTTATTTTTATTATTTTATTTTTTCTTATTTTATTTTAATTTGAAGAGTGAAAACAAAAGCAAAAACAAATAGAAAAAAATGACAGGAACAGGGTAACAAACAACAATACATATTTTACAGATTTTTAAAACAAGGATAACTAATTAACAATGGTTGCTATATTGTCTATTTTTTCATTATAATAAGAAGAAAGATAAAATAACAAGGAAATGGTTTCAAGACTCATTAGTATGACAGTTATAATAATTAATACAGCATATTGTTGTCTTTGTGTAGTTATTCAGAGTACAAGATGGAGACATGATGTCTTGTCTAATTATTATTAGTATGAGCCTTTCCTGCCAATGAACTAAGAGAAAGTAGCTGTATATCTATCCTAACTATCATGTATATACACATATATATTCACACACACACACACACACACAGACAAAAAAAAAGGTCCTTAATTTATATCCCTCTTTTTTGTTTTATTTAATCAGAGATGGATTTTTCCATTGTTGTTGGAGAAGCCGTATTTGGAGAGCTGTTTAAAGGACTTTTTCATACTTGATGCCAGATCAAAGATTATAGGTACTTGAATTCAGCAAAATAATTCAGTATAGCCCAACAGTCCATAATAGTATTGGGTTATCAGCACAACTGGTAATCATCTCTTGTTGTTGATGTGAGTCTTTTACAGCTCAGCATATTAATATAGCTTTATTTTATATGTCTCATGGCTACACTTTTCTGCTGGGTGGTTAAGATCAAGTTATGCAAGAACTATATAATTCAAAATGTAACTTTTTCTATCTGACAAGGTCAGTCAAATCCCCTCAGGATTTACCCTGGAACCATGCATAGCACCTTGTGGGTCTTTTGTCAGTGTCAGCCATCTGGATGAGTCACGGCCATTGCTTGACTATTTTGCTCTCTGTGAAAGTCTGAGAGAATTTTTTTCTCCAGGTGACTCTCCTTAGGCACACTGTATACATCGTCGATCACTTTCCTCTGTGACCCCGAAATCTCCCTGATCAGAAAATTGGGACATAACTGAGTTACAGGATGTCACAGCACAGGTTCTTTTTTGTCCTGAATCCTCACTGACCTTGAAAAGCTAGGGCCAAAATATTGGCTGTCTTTGTACCTCTCTATTTCTCTAATTTTTGGTCTCTGAACTTTAGTTGTTAAACATACGGAAGAGCAGCTTAATGGTATTATTGCCCTGTAACAGAGGAAGTTTGGCTTAATATCACTATCTGTCTGAATATCAAACACCTTAGACATAACATGGAAGCACTATTTTCCACCAACCATAGATATCTAAACTATATCTTTACAGAATGTGAAAAAAATTACACATTTTTACACAGAAATTTAGAAATCAAACCCTATACAACATTGTAGCAGGACAGTCCTATGACTTTTTTTTT
>NW_004524618.1:9052357-9063971 GCF_000260255.1 Octodon degus | reverse complement strand
CAAATAAGGACATATTCTTGTAGGGTTTACAAAATGTGACCTCATCTATGGGAACAAAGAGTTAACCCTTGGTCATGACTAACTCTGTAAGACTCCCCCTCCTCCCCTGACTTTTGTGATTTTCTGCTTTAAAAACTGTGTGTCACTCCAGCTAGATGCACACTCTTGTCGGTTTTCTGGGGAAGGTTTTGCTGCTGAGCTCAGCTAGTAAAGCCTCCAAAATGTTCCTTTGGTTTTGGTACCTATTGGTTTTGCGACGTGCCACATTTGGGGACTCGTCTGGGATCCCTTTAACGAAACTCCCTAGGCTCCGAACCTGCCCCTGGGCCCATTCTCTTGGAACCATTGGCTGCTCCTCCTAGAGACTGGCTTCACTCTTGTCAGTTTCTGAGAAGAGTGTTGCCACTGAGTTCAGCTAATAAAGTGCTCCAAAATGTCCCTTTGGTTTTGGTGTCTGCTGGTTTTGCAACTTGCCACAATATCAGCATATATAGTTAGTCAGGGTGGGAATTCTACCCATTAACTGCTACTTTCAAACACCTGATGGAGATTCTTAGGACCATTGCCTTAACAATCTTGTTTATACAAATGTATGGTTTTGCCCCTGCCATGTTTCCTAGCTTTACTCCTTGCCCTCTCTTTGTTGTTTCATCCTTAATTTCTTACTTTCCATTTAACTGTGTCATACCTTTCAATTTTTATTTCTTCTTTTGAGTTCTTACACTAGGGAGACAATATGATATTTACACATGTGGTCTGGTTTATTTCACTTTTGAGTATATCTTCAAGTGGCATCCACTTAAATATGAAGGCTTTGAGTTTATCATTCTTTCTAGCTGAGTAATACTCCATTGTATAAAGACACCACATCTTTTTCACCCTTTCCTTAGGTAACAGGCATTTTGGTTGCTTCTAAGATTTAGCAATCACAAATTGTTCTTCTATAAACATAGGCACACATATATCACTATGATATGATGCTTTCAGTTCTTCTGAGAAAATTTCCAGAAGGGGGATAGCTACATTGAATGGGATTTCCAGTCCAATTTTTTGAGGAGTCTGCAAACTGATTTCTGTAATGGCTGCACCAGTCTACATTCCCACCAGCAGTGGAGAAGGGTTCCTTTTCCCCCGCAGCCTCTTCAACATATGTTGTTGGTTGATTTCTTTATGATAGCTATTCTTTCTGGGGCCTATTTATTTTTAAAAGAGAATAAAAATAGTAAAATAAATAGAAATGTACAGAATTTCACAGAGCAAAATGATAGAAATTCAACAGTGGCTATTGTATTGCATATTGTTGGCTTCAAATTAGTTGTTCAGATTACCAATAGGAGCATGCAAAATTCATTACAAAAATTTAAAATATTAGGGGCTGGGGAGTTGGCTCAGTGGATTAAGTGCTTCCCTGGCAAGCACAAGGGCCTGAGTTCAATCCCTGGTTCTGCAAAAAAAAAAATAAATAAATAAAAAAGTAATAAAATATTAAAATATTGAAAAACGAGAGAGAAAATAATCATTAAACATTAACTGGTCCTTTCAACAGACCAGCAGAAATCAGCAGTACAAATAGGAAATTATACACAAAAAATTCCAACCTTATTACATCATATGTGGCATGTATTCCTTTAATACAACATATCATTGTTGATACAAACCCTCTGCATCTGGTGCTGGTTGTATTTCTCAGTCTCCCCACCATGGTTGCATGGTTTCTGTCTCCTTTTCCTGCTCTCCTCTTTACAGAAAGTCCCTGTGTGCTGCTCACTGAGACAGTGTACAGTGACACTCCATGTCCAGTGGCAGAGCATCTACAATGATGACTTGTATTCCTTGAGGTGGAACATTTCTCTATTCTCTTCCACTGGTTTAATCACTTATTTAGGTAGGCATGTACCTACTGACATGATATCTTGAGTTATGACTTGTCCTACCTTACTTTGGCAATTGGAACTCTTTTAATGGACCCTAATAGCCCTTTATCATTGTGGGAAGTTATTTCTTAACCTTCATTTACTGTCTACTATTGTTGCACAGTGCTTGCTTCAGGATCATCTTGTGCATTTCCTGTTCTCCTTCTAAAGTCAGCTTTTTTTCTAAGGACCCCCAATTCCATTAAATGGAGGACAATATAAATCTATATTAGGGAACTGGGAATGCTTGTTGATACTGAAATTTCATTGCTTCTAAGTACTATTTGGTGGTAGAGAAAGAAAATGTTGTGTAAACTAGACCACACACACACACACACACACACACACACACACACACAGTTCTGTAAGTCTTTCTATACTTATATACCTTTCTATGCATTTTATGTTTGTTTTCTTATTAAACTAAACACGAGGTCATTGGTATGAATATGCATCTCTCCACTTATTTATGTCTTCTTCAATTTCTTTCATGAGAATTTTTGATTCTGTCCTGTATTCACAAAACTTAGAACAAAGTAGAGCTATTGAAAAATGGCATTATTTTTAAGAATTTCAAGTTGACTGATTTTGCATGCTTATATTTGATAATCTGGACAACTAACTTAAAGACAATAATATGCAGTATAACAACCACTGTTGAATTCCTCTAATTTTGGATAGTGAAATGCTGTTTCATTTCTAAATTTTTTACTATTTTTTATTCTCTTTAAAAATAAATGGATCAGGCTAGGGATGTAGTTCAATAGAATAAGCACTTGCCTGGCAAGCCCAAGGTCCTGAGTTCAATCCCTAGTACTGCAATCAATCAATCAATCAATCAATCAATCAATCAATCAATCAATGGATCTAATATCTAAAAACGGTTCCAGTTCCATCTACTTACTGTTGGTATATAGGAAGTAATGGAATTTTATATGTCACTTCTTATAGTTTGCTGTGTTTCTATACTCACTGTTTTCAGGATTTTTTTTACAGATACTTTAAAGTTTCTACATAGACAATCATGACATCAATGAGTGGTTTTGTTATTTCCTTTTTAGCCTGTGTAGATTTAATTTATCTCTCTTGTATTAAAACACTAAGTGTGATGTTTTAGGATGAAGTGGAATAGGAATATGAGAGCAAGTCTCTTCATTTTTGCTCCCGGTATTAGTGTGAAAGCATCTAGTTTTTCATAATTAAATATAACATTACTTACAAGTGTTTGCAGAAGTTCTTTTTTTTTTTTTGAGGAACCAGGGATTGAACCCAAGTCCTTGAGCTTGCCAGGCAAGCCCTTACTCTAGCAAGCCATCTCCCAGCCCCTGCAGAAGTTCTTTATCAGAATAAAGAATAATAATTCATTTCTTTCAAAGAGCATGGTTGGCATTTTTATTCAATATTATTATATTTCATATTTCTTTTTGTTTATATGATTTGTGTTGAAAACTCAGCTGGAATTCTTCTTTCCAATGGATGAGTAATCCTCTTTTTCCCTAGTTTCCTTGGATTCTCTGGAATGACCTGGATCCTTTTTAAGAAGTGAGAATGAGACTGCATATGCCCATAAAGTATCTGGAACTGACTATGAAGTGGAGTTTATTCATACATAGAACTTAGAAAAAAATATGTTAAAGGATTGGACTTAGGATTCAAGTCACTGATATTTACATTTCCAAAGAGACTCAGGACAACAGAGTTTCAGTTTCCTCTCCTGTAAGAGGAGAAAAATTGTCGTCTCTCCTTGTGTTATCCTAGGGTAATGACCCACACAAGGGGCTCGGGAGAGAGGGATGACACTTCTTATTTACTCTGAAGTAATTAATAACAAACCTGTCTGAGAGCAAGAGCACAGCATGTGTGCATTCTGAACAGAATTAATAAAGATGGATATTAAAAAGAGAGGAAAGGTTACTGTCATAGAGTGACACTTAATTGGCAATGAAACTAGTGAAGAGAATTTTAATGGGATAAACAGTGTGGGACCAGCCAGACCCCTGAGATCGCTGAAGAATCCAGTGCCCCATTAAGGGCTGCCCATGGCGAAGGTGAAATAAACAGTTTGCTTTCCCACATTCTCAAGGTCCCTAATCTTTTAGGTCTCTTTCCTTGTTCTGGCTCTCTCTTGCCCCAAATCTTGAGTATTCTGTACTTCCTCCCAGCGATCATCACTACCACATGCATTGTTTAGGATAGATGTGTCACACTTATTCTTTCCCACGTTTAGCAACACCCCTCCCAATTCAGAAAAATGTGCAGGACTTCCTCGGTTTACACACCCACTGGTGAGTCAATCTGTGGGCAATATAATTTTGTTTCTTTATTGTGAAGTCTGAATTTTGTCCACACAATATGGTATCTTTTTATGATATTCCCATAATTAAAATGTTATGTAGATAAGACATTATCTTATAGTCAAGCATGAAACACAGAAAATGTTTTCATCTTCTTCAGGATATTAATTTTAAGTAGTCTATCTCATAGTTGAATAAAAGTTTCAACTCTACCTATCCTTGAGGAGGATAGTAGAGGTACTATGGCTCAGCAAGTGATGACAGGTATGTGGCATGTCAAGTAAGTGTCACTTTATTTCATTTTATATAAACATGGAGTCTTTGGAATTATTTTTTTCAACAATCACAAGGCAAGGAAGTTGTGGTGGGGTTACCTCCCCACAGAGAAGGAGATGTTCTTCCTGAGAAGTAAATTACTATTTTCCAATAATCATGCAAATGAGTAAGTTCTTTTGTGGAATTTGAATTCTCTTGCACAACACTGTATTCTTCAGGACTGATCTGGATTACAAGAGATAGACAAATATAGTCACTCTCCTTAGCTAAGTTGGGAAACAGAGAGGTCTCAGCACATCTAGAAGGAAGGGTGTATACAAGAGATTAAACATTAGGAATCTTCATGTCAGCTTTGCATTTCCAGCCTATTTTATTTGTACTAGGAAAGATGGACAGGTTTGTTTGTTTAGTAATATGGTGGTTCTCAGAAGTCGCCTTTACACCATTTTAACAAGCATTTTTTAAAAGCACATCAGGCTCTCCAAAACTGCTCAAAAGGAAAGAACAACTGATATGAGAGAAAACAGAACAGAAATAAAGAATGAAGGGGAAATATGCATACAGAAGATACCTAAGATAGCTGTACTATGAATTTCTATTGGTTTCTTGAAAGGAACAGTTACTGCTTAGTTGTTTGATCAATGTTGAATGCCTCTATCTGGTAATCTGAGAAACTACTTTGAAGATAACAATATGCCATCTCATAACCATTGTTAATTTCCTATCATCTTTTTTTGAACTTCGGTATCATTTTTATTGTTTCTTTTTAATCCTCTTTAAAGTAAAGGAAAAATAAAAATAGACAGAGGTTTAGTCTGAGGTTGAGGGTCCTGGCTTAGATAATGATGAGGTCAAGCCCATAATGGAGGAGGGAAGTCTGGCTCCTCAGCTCCGTCAAGGAACTGGACCATCTCATAGGTGATTTTTAGCTTTTCGTGCTAAGTTTTACTGAGGGACATAGCAGCCAGACAGGTGTTTAGTGTTGGATTGTTGAGTTATGGGCTTGTGGAGATGTTAGGGAGTTTTGTGAAGCTCTCCCTATTTGCCAATCATTTGCATTTATTGTAGAAATGAAGTACCTGAGACTAGAGAAGCCTCAGTGCCTTGAACATTTATTGTTTCTCCATAACAGGATGGTTTTATGTGTAAATAATAAAAGAAGAAAAAGGAAACAGAAATGAAAAGATATAAGGTAGGAGCAAAGAAAAAGAGACTTCCTTCACAGTGGACATGGGGAGATGGACTGTAAGTCTTCAGAACTGACAAAGCGAGCTTGAGGGGGTCTTAAGAGAGATGCCAGTGGGATCCAAATTCCTGCTGTTTTCTCAGGATCTATTACTTGTAGGCTGACTCTTCTGCACTTTGACCTCTCAATGTTGCAAATTGTCTGTCTCTAAACAGCCAGGCTGCATTCTTCCTCTCAGATCTGGGGAAGGGCACATTTCTCTTATACTAACCATAGTAAAATGTGAAAATCTTCAAAACAGCAGACCAATCTTCTATGAAAGCATCTGTCCTGCTTCTCCTGTGGCTACTTCTATACATCTGCAACTTTTAGATAACAGTTTCTCAAAAATGTCATATTTATTTCTTGCCTAATTTGGCAAACTCTTTTGCTTCCTTCATTAAATCTTTGAATCATGGACTGATCACAAATTCCACTTGAACTTTGTGGTTTTGTCCTCCATCAGCTGGAGTTGATGATGGCTGTTTTACAAATGAGAGTCAAAAACTTAGAAATCATAGCACAATCTGCACAGGGAAGTAGCATATGATGATAAAGACTATGTTCATGTATGTTTTTATTTATACTTAGAATTTATGGCTACAGTGCCTACTTGGTATCAAGCACTGCAAGTACTTTACTGCCATTGTTTCACTTGACATCTCACGTCAGCCTTGGAGAAATTCGGTTATCTCACCCAAGGCAGTTCACTGAGTGATGGCCCATCTTAGCTCTATTTCTGTCTGGTTGAAAACACAACTTCTACCTTGTCCTGGGCTGACTTTCATTAATAAGATGTTTGTCATATGCTTTCCAAATGACTGGTGTTCCAAGTGTTGGAGCAAGTTCACTCTCCTTTTGTAGAACTTGCTCTCTAGAGAAGATAGAGAAATAATGACTTTTGAGTGTTAGGGAAACAAATTAAACTTCTTAGGTGTATAATCTGCTGTGAGAAATGACAAGAGGGATGACAGATTTGATTACAAAGGCAGAGGGCCTAAAAACAGATAGCTTACTGCCTACACAGACAGCAAAAGCAGGGGTAGCAATGGTTTCGCTTCCCACAGCCCCCATCCCACAACATGAGGTGGAAACAAAATAGGCCAAGTGACAGGCAATGCAAATGATGAGATGGGGGTGCTCTTGGGGGGTACCAGTTCCACAGTGCAGCTAAGAGTTAGCTTACATGGAAGAGGAAGGAGCCAGGGAGCGCCGCATCTCTGCAAAATGATGGGAGCAGATGACGCATGCCTCCCAAAAGCCTCCCTCAGGTAGGAGGCAAATGGAACCTGGCCTTGGAGCAGCTCCTCACACTACCAGCCCCAAAACCTCAAGGAACAGAAATGTTCCTGAAAAGCATGGGCCAGTCTAGGGTTGAAATCTGTATATGCAGCCAATTGGAAGATGCGCCTCAATATCAGTACATCTGCACTGAAGGCTTTAAGAAATGCAGTGTTCACTTTTTCCTTCAAGCTGAATAACCCTAATTTGTTCCTTATTTTTTCTGACTTTGATTATTTTCTTTTTCCTACTTGTTCATTAATCTCAGAGTATCAGTGGTCCCAAATAGAAACACAGAGGTTTTTGGCTAAGTGAGTTCAGGCTACTGACAGGGAACAACTTGGTTTGGCTCAACAGCTTTTAAGCTCTTCACTCTCCTGTGCTTTCTCTTGCCACCTTTACCAACTGAATGAGAGCTTATTGCCTTGATCATGGGCCCTAAAATGTGGTAGAGGGACATGGTCCATTTTTCCCATGTCAAAAAGTCATATGTGAGACTTGGAGAATTAAATATGGTCATCAGAATCTGTCACAGTTGCTGTCATCAAATAAATGTTCTGACTCCCAGACAACTTTTGTGGATCTATCTAGTTGATGTTTTAGTCAATATTATATAATGTAGGCATTTGTATACCTATAATTTCCTAGCTGATTATAAAGGATGCTATGAGAGGAACTGGTGAACTTTGCTATTTATTTTGTTTTGTTTTGTTTCAGAAAGCATGTAGCAGTTCAAGTTCCCCTAGATTGGTCAATATTATTCTCAAGAATTACTTTATTAATCCATACAATAATTGTGTGGCTAGTTTATCAAGTGCCAATCATCACCTTGGTGACTGAACCATAGATAATAATTCAAAGCAGGGATCTTTATTTCTAATGAGCTTACATAAGCCTTCCATAAAGAGGTGGGACGATGCTGGAGGGAGATTTCTAACACTACAAGACCTTTTAATCTCTAGCCTTTCAGAACAACTAACAAGTAAGGGAAAATTTCACCTATTTTCACCTATGTAGGATTGAAAGATTTTATTTAATTATGATGAATGTTTTATTCAGATCAATTTTGCTCTAAATTTATGTAAGCCATCATTTTTCTTTCGATCAAACCTGGTGTCACCTTGGGTTTCAGAGAACCGTGTTAAGTAGAATTGAAATATTTATTGTGTTGCAACCCTTTCTCCTTCTTGGAGGTGTCTTACAAATATCGAGTGGAACTAAAATTCTCAGTTTATTCATGTTTTTGACCTAACATCAGTGTAGATATTAATCCATTTTCTCTCTCAGAATGATTCTAATTTGCATAAGTTTTTCAATTTCTCTCTGTAACCAAGGAACAGACTTTCTTTTCACACCTTCATAAATTCCAAGAAGCTCTGTGTGCTCCTGGTTCTCTGACACACTCTAGAAGGGGATTTCACATTGCAGCAGAAAATGCCTCCTTACCTGCTTCCTACAGTCAGAGTTTCTTTCCAACAGAGGCATTGTCCTATGTCTAATAAAGTCTATTAAATACATCATTTATTTTATTGCTGTAGGATGCAGGATGTGTTGACTGGGCCAGCAGAAATAAAATAAAGCAAAACTCAATTACATATTTGAATGAATCCCATGTCTCATTCAGAAAAGATTTAACAGGTCACGGAAGCTAAGCATTACATGACTGTGACCAGAAAGTGTCTGCAAACAGCAGACTGGACCATTCATTCATGTGTCCCTAGTTGCAAAGGGTAGCTGGCCCTCCCTGGAAAGAGAGCCCTCATTCTCCCCCTGGTACCTGGGAGAGCTCAAGCAGCAAGTCCCACAAAGAAGCAAAGAGAGCTAAGGCTCTTTGTTCAGAGGATAATTGAATGTTTCACAGAAAGGGCTTTGAAACTGTGCTGATCTGGCTTTGAACCTTATGATTGGTAATTTATAGAGGATATTGGTCCCTAAATTTCCTAATCTCTCTGAAAGGATGATATTTCTTCTTTGGCAGGCTTGTTTGGAAGTAATGAATGCTGTTGGCCAGCAGCACTGTGTAGTAGAAGCTTAAGGAGTCCAGCTTAAGGAGCCTGGGACAGGGCATTCCTCAGCCGGCACTGCAGCCCTTGCTAAGCCTGTCCTGCTTTGCTTTTGGTGCTAGCTAGGTCTGAACTATCCACAGTAGAATTTCTTTGCTTTGTGTAGCCTCAAAGAATGTAAAGACTCTTTTAGAAACCTGTGCACCTTGTACTGAAGAAGACTGATCTTGATTTCAGCTGCCACCTCCTTTGAACTGCTTAGCAGACACGTTTTAGGTTTTGTCAAATTTTCTAATGTATATAATGCAGTGTGTATGTGTGTGTGCATGCCTACTTTCCACTCAGCAACCGTTATTCAAATGTTTGCTTCTTACCAAGAGGCGGAATGGCTGTGGGAGATATTTACAGCTCTATGGTTTGTGGGTTCCTTGGCTTTTCATCCAGTAACTGCCTCAAGCTTTCTCCTTATCTTCTCTTGCTCAGTATTCACACAAGTCTACACCTGTGGTCATCACTGTAACTGACAGACTTCAAAATGTTTTGTTTCTGTTTCAAGGAGAACTGAGGGTTTGATTTAGAAATCAGAAGCACCTGTATTCACACAGAGAATGAAGCCTTATGAGACTCTGCAGAATACAGCTTTATCTCAGGGCATCCTTAAACCTGGAAGTTGTCAAGAAGCATGATGGTAGGAACTCGAGGAAGAGGGAAGCAGAATAAGGAGCTAGGTCAGAACAATAAATCCTCTGGGAAAGGGAATTAAATACCTATGTTTGGAGAAATGATGGTAAAAATGCTGGTGAGAGAAATATCTCTGAAATCCTCCTGCCATTAAAAAATAATTAGAGTGAATAAACACAATAAATTTAAAGGTTGTGTTATATTGGTGGAAAGCTGACATGAGGAAGTCTGTCTACAATGCAGTTTATTCTAGAAAAAAATTAACAGTATGTATATTTTGCTCATGACTGGTGGGATCCATCAGTTGGGCTTCTTCTGGGTGCACACGATGACAATGGGAGGTTCCTGGGGTTGGGAAGGGAGCTCAGATGGCTCAGCAGAACCTCCGCACAGTCTGAAAGGTATGAAGTTAGCACAGAGCCAGAGGGAGCAGAGTATAGGTTTGTCTTTATATTTTCTCTTCTGTACTCAGAAAGCCTAGAATTCATATTGTATCTCTGTCGTCTTACCTCTGTGACATATGGGCAAGTCACTTATTCCCAGAAAGCCTTGGTTTCCTCATCTGGGATGGAGATCATGGTAGTGTCCACCTTGTAGGATTGTGAGGGAGGAGAAGATGCCTCAGAAGGAATTAGGCAGAGCAGCCTTTTACTTTCATGAAGCTTACTTTCCAGGGACAGCAGACAGGTAGGGAATGGAAGATGATAAATGTATGTACAGTGAAACCTTGTTGTGTGAGCATAATTTGTTCTGGAAACGTGCTTTTGCTCCAAAGTTCTTATGTATCACTGCAAATTTCCCCCTAGGAGGTAATAAAGGAAATGCAGATGATGGGTTTTACAACCCCAAAATATTGATATAAAATGACTACAACACTATGATATAATGTAGATTAATAAAGAAAATACAACATTTAAAGAAAAATCAATTAACCTACATCTACCTTTGAAAATGTTCGGGGCTGGGGATGTAGCTCAGCTGCACAGAACCTGTCTGACAAGTGTGAGGCCCTGAGTTTGTTTCCTGGTACTGAAAAAGGAAAATCTTCATGCCTGGTATTGGGGAGACAAGAGAGAGGAGGGTTCTCACTATCACTAACAGAACCACTGTTATCTGTTTGTTTGGTATAATCTTTTTCTTTTCATGCAGTTTGTTTTTTGGCTTTTTTTTTGTTTTTGTGGAATGGGGGATTGAACTCAGGCCCTTGCACTTGCCAGGCAAGTGCTTATTCTACTGAGCCATCTCCCCAGGCCTCATGCAGCTTTAACAAGGAACCCATCCAATGGCAATTGCTTTGTCTCCTTTTGAGGATTTCATAAAAAAATGTGACATTATATTGTCATTAAACAGATTCACTACTTGAACTGTGATAACCTTATTTCACTGGTGATTATCTCAAAAACCTTAACACTGTTTCTTAGATATTGCATATCTCGCTAATCTCATTTGAAGTGAGGACTCACTTTTTTCCTCCTCCATGACTTCTTACTGTTGTGATGATGCAGAGGTAAGAAGCTCCCAACCTTCTAGCTGTCAGGTAGGGGTTCATGCATCTAAAATCAAAGAATGTAAGTTTTTCTTTCTTTCTGTATTTTTTTTAAGGGAAGGGTTTACAGGGTGTTCAGGGTCTCACTACTAGACCGGACTCATAGTGATTCTCCTGTTTACAGTCGCCCAAATGCTGGGATTATAGGTGCACACCACCATGCCCAGTCTCAATTGCCATCACAGGGTGCCCTAGGGGTGAGGACAGCATGGCAGGCCCAGAGATCAAACCCTGGCCTCTGAGGACTGTTCTGCTACAATGTTGTATGTGGGTAGATTTCTAAATTTCTATGTAAAAAATTGTAATTGACTATTTGTTTCTTTAATTTTCTGTTTTTTTCACATTCAATAGGGATTTAAAGTTTATCATATCAATGATTGTTGGAAAATACCTGC
>NW_004524618.1:9049673-9052002 GCF_000260255.1 Octodon degus | reverse complement strand
TGTGCCTAAGGAGAGTCATATGGAGAGAAAACATTCTCTCAGGCTTTCACAGAGAGCAAATTAGTCAAGCAATGGCTGTGACTCTCATCCACATGGCTGACACTGACAAAGGATCTACAAACTGCGGTACAGGGTTTCATGATAAATCCTGAGGGGATTTGAATGACCTTATCAGATAGAAATGTTACATTCCTTGTTATATAGGTCTTGCTTTATCTTGGTCTTATCCATCCAGTAGAAAAGTATAAAAATGAAGTATAAAAAGCAAACCCATATTAATATGCTGAGGTATAAAAGGCTCAAGTCAACAACTTCTAACATTGCCAGTCTTACCGAAAACCCACTATTATGGACTACTGGACTATATTGGAATATTTTGCTGAATTCATGCACCTATAATATTTAAATGACAATGGAATACCCATCTCTGACAAAACTAAACAAAAAAAGGGGATACAAATGAACGACCATTTTGTATCTATATATTCAAAATAGTTAGGATAGATATACAGCTACATTCTCTTAATTCAATGAATAGAAATATTTGTTCTAATAGTGTTTGTAAACAGAATATCATATCTGCATCTTGTACAGTGAATAACCACTAAGACAGCCATATGCAATGCATTAATTATTGGAACTGTCCTACTAATCGGATTTGAAATTGTCTCATTGCTATTTGTTTCTCAATAACATTATTAAAAACAGAATAGGAGAGTCAAAGTGACTTTGAAATCTTTTTTACCTATTTTGTGTCAGAGACGTTTTATCCCATCTTATATGGATATCTGCCCTAAACACTGAAATTCTTCGCATTTAGTCTTTAAATGTTTGCTGACTGTCTTCTAAGACACACACTGGTGGTTTTAAACTAGAAGATTTACATGGTTATAGAAATGACCTTGAAAGTGTTTGCTACTCAGGATATGTTAATATTTTATCTCAATTAAGCAGATTTACTAAAGGTCTTTGGAGATTTTGCAGTGGTTTCTATTATGACGACGCTATAATAGAATCACGTGTACATAATCACACATTATATAATAATTTTGAAAGGCCGTGAAGGTGACCAGTTTTAAAGAAAACACAAAGTTGTTTTAAATTATCACTAAACTTCTGAATCAGGGCAATAGTGTCAATACTTATGTGTTAAGATAATGCTTAATTGGTATAATAAGTATGAAATTTAGATCATGATTATAATGTGTCCTCAGTGCTAAGAAAATTAGAGATAATAGATTTTATCCTGGAATCAGCTTTGCTTTTGAGCATCTGCTTTAGAAGCTAATCTAATAAGTTTCCTTTTTCTGGTGTTAGTTTCTGTGTCATTTTCATCAATTACAGTTTGATTGAATGTTTTTTTTTTCAGAACTGGGGATTGAACTCAGGCCCTTGCACTTGCCGCGGAAATGCTTATTCCACTGAGCCATCTCCCCGACCCCTGACTGAATCTTAATTATCACCACAGTATCACAAGGGCAGTGACATTCCAATTATTGCAAACATCCTATTTCTGACCCTCATGTTGCACTCTGGTCAATCCAGTGGGAAGTGTTGAGTCTACAGGCACTAAGGTAAGGGAGGCACACTACTTTACTGTGATCATCTAGTGCCTACTCTGGTTGGCTAAGTGTCCAATTACTCGGTACTCAGCTTTTTCCTTAAGGAAGTAAAACTGACATCTCATCAGTGATCTTACCAGCTTCGAAGAAAAAGGACTAATTTTTTTTTAACAAGAAGAGGTTTTTGTAGCATCATCACAGATGCCTCACAATTTGGAAGAGGTAATGGACTTAGAAAGCAGACTTCAAATCCCATTTTATGTATTGAGTCCTGGAAAATTATGCTGTTTGCATATATGCATTTATGTGGGGCAGACTCCCAGGCTCCCCCGAATCTATCAAATGATGTTTGAAAGCTTCCTTAGATGGAAAAACTGAAAGGATACAATGCTTTGAAACCTTTGTTGCTTTTTGCTTTTCTCTTTTTAACTGTCTCATTTACTCAATGAAGATCAATTCTGCTTTTCTGTTGCTTGTAGGTTTAGCAATATAGAATAGAATTTAATGGTACATGCTGCTGAGCCAGGAGGTGGGTATAAACCCCAGCTCCATCCTTGATTATTTCTAGGCCTCAGGAAAATTATTTATTTCTGCATGCTTTTATATATTTAGCTGTAAAAGCACATCATTCTGTTTCCTTCATAATGATTCTTTGAAGTCTAAGCGATTAGAAAAGTACCTGGCGTAGAGTGAATGGTTTGTGTTAGCTTTGATTATAAGGACATTAGTTTTGGTCAATTAAGACTCAGGACATATGAGAACCTGTA
>NW_004524618.1:9031123-9049138 GCF_000260255.1 Octodon degus | reverse complement strand
TAGGATAGATATATAGTTACATTCTCTTAAGGAATAGAGAGATTTGTTCTAATAGTATTTGTAAATAGGATATCATGTCTGCATCTTGTACAACAAATAACCACTAGGAAGAATGCATGCAATGTGTTAATTATTGAATCTGTCCTACCAATTTGATTTGAAACTGTCTCATTGCTATTTGCTTATCAATAAAATTATGGGAAAAAGAGAAAAAACAATAAAAAATGATGCAAAACAAAAAAGGACATTAGTTTTATCATTATAATGTCATTACCCTTTGAAAGTTGTTCCCTGTAAATAATAATAGCCAAAAATTAGGTTTCCCCTGCTTTGAAGCAATCTCTTGAACTTTTTTGGAGGGGACACTTATGACTTTTGCATTACATCTAGTCTTCTATGAACTTTTGAACATAAGAGCCTGGCTACCTTTAGGCTTCAGCAAAAGGAATTCTGCTTAAGCAAAACACAACATCCCCTGAAGGTTCAGTCTTCTCTGGCACCAACCAATGCAGCAGTGGTGTCTAAAACTGTCACGATTTGTGTCTAGGTGTTCCCCCAAAGCTTCATGTAGTCATGGACCAGGCTTTAGAGTTTATGATTAATTTATGGTCCGATGCTATGATTATGGGTATGAGTGCTACCTCATCCCTGGGAGTGGTAGCCTGCATACCCTACAGGGGAGGCAAAGAGAGACTTGTTAACTCACTGTTTTGTGGGTTTGCAAAAAAAATATTAATTTAAATTATTTATCGTTGAGTTTTCACTATATAGTGGGATTTTGCAGTACTGTATAGTATATGTATTTTGTTAAAATTACATAGGTTTATGAGTTTAGAAAATGGTTAAGAACATTAAAAGTGTTTTTTAAAGTCTGAGAAAAGTTTATAAAAGTGTGGGAAAGGTTTATATAGCCTTAGAATACATATAAATACTAAAATAAGCATAATGTCACGACTTTGCAAATTGTCATTTATTGTGGGAGGGGGGATTTGGAGTGCAACCTTCACAATAAGTAAGGGGCCATTGCAAACCTTTCCTTCCTTAATTCTGGGCCTCAGGCACTTTGTCTTAGCAATGAGTGAGAAGTAAACAAGATAAAGAATATCTCCAGAGAGAGTATCTGAGCCAAGACCAATATCCATGTGAGTTGTGGTCCTTTCTCCTTGAGGAAAGCTTTGAATCTCTTCTCCACACTGGTGATTGGTCATAAGCCTTAAAACTTATAAGACTGATGAATATGAGCTTAGCCCAGGATTCTGGAGACAGGGTCTAATTTTTCAGAAAACTTGATAAACGAGATATTCTCTATAACCATTGTGCTGTTTTCTTTCTCAAGGTTTTTTGAAATTGTGCCTCAGGAGGAGTGCCAACATACTGACTTCACATACCTCTTTCACTTTTATTGAACACAAGATTTGTGAAGGGTATACCACTGACCATGTGCAAAAACTCATACTGATACATGCCTGTGTTCTGAACACGGTGCTGCCTCTCGCCCAGAGTATAGGAGGATGGGGAGGCAGTGGGATTCTTTTACTCTGAATGCTCTCCTTCACTGGCATCCTGGGATCCTGCAGTGACCTCTTGGTACCTGTGGCACATTTCAGACAGTCCTTTGGGGAAAGCCATAGTATCTTCTGAGAGTTTTCAAATTTATTGCTACACAGTGCCAACAGGCCAATACAACTGATGTTCTTTCATGTCTCCAACCTTTCAAATTTAGTGACATACATAATGCTATTCCAATTCCACCCAAAATTGAACTGAGATCTTACTCTGCACAATAAATCAGGAGATAAGAGGTAGATAAATTGGACAAGAAGCAAAAAGTAGACAATATAAATCTACAAAAGGAGAATCTAGAATTAAAGAATGAGTTTAGTAAAATCATAGTGTGAATTGTCTGTGACTTTAGTTACACATTTATTTATACATTACAATGTATTTGTATTTGAGAATCAAAATTAAAATTATGTTACAGAAAATAGTTGAAAATAATGTAGTATTTAAGCACAAATATGACTAAAATGTAGATTCAGTATGCTGAAACATCCAAAATAACTATGAAATTAATTACAATATTTAAATAAGAAAAGGGAAATAATGAATTAAATTGTTTCCAAAAGTATAAATTTAATTCAATATTAATTAAATTCTAGCAATGTTTTATTTTGGTAAATATTGGTGCAGTAGGCAGATTAGCTGTTGCTGGCACAAAATCACTCACTCACAATGTGTGGAAGGAGAGGTTTAATCTGCCTCAAGATTCAGAGGGTGTAGTCCAGGGTCAGATGGACCCAAGGTAGAAACACTGTGGCAGAGGAATGTGTCAGTGTGTGGCGGCTCACTTCATGGAGGCCAGGAAGCCAAACAGGAAGATGGCACCAGGGAGGAAGGTGTGGGGGTGTGTGGACAGTACCCAGAGTCTTGCCTTCATGGCACACTCAAATGGTCCCAGAAATAAACTTTAATGACTCCTGCGGTAGCCAACAAGCCAATAAAGTTGACAATTTGACCAGTCACATTCTATCTATTGTTGACTCAATATCAAACACCTCTCCCTAAGCCATATTTTTGCTCTGTTATTTTTAAAATTAAGTTTATTGAGCTGGCAAGATAGCCCAGTGGACTAAAGCACCTGATTTGGCAAACTTAGTCAAGGGCAAGGACTGCAGTGCCATCCCCAGCACCACAGGCTGTACCAATCCTGTCCTCAGGGTAGGCTGAGCCAGCCAGAGTCTGAGAGTAGTGGAATACCCATGTAATTCCAGTGCTGGGCAGGCTGAAAGTAGGAGTATCACCATGAATCTGAGCTCTGTTGTGAAACCTTGCAACAACTAACTAACTAGCTAGCTAACTAACTAATATTAAATTTATTGGTATATTTTAGATATACATAATGAACATATTCATCATAGGGAATTTGTCTCTGCACATGATATACTTTTATTCCTCTTTGCTCCCATTCCATTTTCCTCCCTTCAACCCATCTTTTTTTATTTTGTTCAGGGTCTCACAATGCAGCTCAGACTCATAGTGATCCTCTTGACTTCTGCTCCCTAGTGCTGGCATTACAGGCATGTGCCACCACACCCGGACTCTCAACTCATCTTTCTGTCCTTATTTAAAAAGTTTTGTTTCTATTTTATCCTTTTAAAATAATTTTTTCCTTTTCCATTTCTTCCTTTCCCCTCCCACCCACTCTAGTTCTTCCTTCTTTTTGAACAATTTCTTCCCGTTTCACAATATCTACTGTATGTCTTGGTCATAATTTACTCCCAGTTTCTTACAGCTGGGAGACAATGCAATGTTTACACATATTGAGTCTGATTTATTTCGCAGAAGAAAATGGTCTCAAGTTGTATCCATTTACCTAAAAATGACTGAAATTTATCATTATTTATGGGAGAGTGCTACTCCATTGTATAAAAAATACATCTTCTTTATCCATTCCTTGGTTGATAGACATTTGGGTTGTTTCCAAGAATTTGCTATCACAAATTGTGTTACTATAAACATGGGTGCACACATTTTTCTGTGTTATGATGTTTTAAATTCTTCCAGGAAGATGCCTAGAAGGGGAATATCTGAATTAAATGAGACCTCTAATCCTAGTTTGTGGAGGAATAGACGCATTGATTTCCAGTGATTGCACCAGCCTACATTCTCACCTAACATGGAATAAGGTTCCTTTCCCCTCATAATCCCTCTAATATTTGTTTCTCACTGATTTCTTGATGATAGCCATTATTTCTGGAGTGAGTATAAGATAAAAAAGACACAACATCATAACTCCACCTAATGTGATATAAGTATTTCATGTACAGTTGACAATTTATTAATGTGATAACTAAGTTTCAATAGCTCCAGCAGTGTTCTAAAGTTCAGGCCCAATGCCTGTGCTGAGATCATGGCAAATTCTTAGCTCTGAGCCACTATAACAATCAAGTGTGATAAATAATACCAAGATGGTTGTAAAATGGCCCAGGGTAAAGGGAAGTATAGTAGAAGAGAAAGAATTGCACCAAAATAAGTCCCAAACTCATCAGGGCAAACAAAATCCTGTTGTTCCATGTCCAGCAACTGAGGGGTGTGGTGGCAAGATATGATTTTCTGAGGGCATAAACAGCCTTGCTGGTTGAAATCTACAGGACTTGTCTCTTGGGCTGGGTTCACTTTTTGCTTATAGCTTTTTGTATTTGCTTATTTCTTACATCTTTGACATTCCCGGGCCTCCACTGTACCTTTAGCTTCATTCTCAGAGATTAACCCTGCTACCTCTTGTTGACTCCTTGCCTGCCCCTCCAGGCTTTCTTTTGTAATCTGGTTGAAATCCCCTATGATCCCACAACTCTTTCATTCTTCATGGCTGAAGCACTAGCATGTGGACAATGATGAAGTCCACTGTGTACCTGAGCAGTAGCCAGGCTCCCTTAATCATGAGTGTGCCAGGCTCTGGGTGCCTGGGTGACTGAGCATGGAGAAATGAATCCTGAGGAATCAATACATATTTAACAAGGCTCATTTCTTACATGAAGTTTATACCTTTGCACTTGTGAGTCTGTAGTGAGTGAGATCTTGATGATCCCTGAGATTCCCTTAAGGTGTCCTTCATCTTTTGCCAGTTCAGAATAATTGATTTTATTCTTTTTCTTTTTCTTTTTTTTGCGGAACCAGGGATTGAACTCACGCCCTTGCACTTTGCCAGGCAAGCACTTATTCTACTGAGCCATCTCCCCGGCCCGATTTTATTCTATTGGTGCTAATTTCTTCAGTACTCATACTTCTTTGCTCCCATATTACAAGTGATTCTTTTAAGAAATAAATTTAATTTTTATGAATGTTTCTGCTTTTTTACTCTCACATTCATTCAATAAATATGGTTGTAAACAGATACCAGTACCCATTCCTCAATCTGAACTCAGTGCTGCCTTGAAATTTTCTTTCCCTGGTCTTTTAGTCTATGATTTTTAAACCCACACTTCCTTAAAGACTTATGCAAACACATAGGTAAAATGTAGACAAGTTATTTGATGGAATGTAACATATATGGCTTCTAATGTGGTTCCCAATGTAGTCCTATTCCCTTCTGAAGCATCATAAACAAAGCCTTTATTGTCTACATTCTTATTAGTGTTCTGGTCTTCTGTACTCAGTATGAATTTCCATCAAGTTATGCTTACAGCATTCATGCATTTCACTAGCCTGTTTCTTCAAAGTTTCCCACAATCTTGTAAACTAGTTCCAGATGGTTCTGATCCACGTGGTTGGGTACAGTCACAGCAATAACCACATATCCTTAGTATCAATTGTCTGTATTGATCAACTTTCCTGCTGCTGGATGGAAATAGCTGGCATCCACAGCATGGGGAGAAAAGATTTAATATGGTCACAGTTTCAGTGTTCAGTTCATGGTGAGCTGGATCAAAGGGGCAGAAGTATCATAGCAGAGGGCCACAGTGCAACAAAGCTTCTCAACTTGTGGTGGCTGAGAAACAAAGCTTGTGTACAGCACCGGAGAGAAATGGGTAAGGGAACATATATCACGCCCACGGCCATGCCCCTGTGACCTGCCTAGACACACTCAGAAGTGTGGTTTAGTGATCTCTAGGTGGTTCCAAGACAATAAAGTTGACAGTCTAGCTGATCTATTGCATTTGGAAAACTAATTCTGAAATTTATGTACAATGCAAGGAACTGCCAGGTCTAAGACAGTTTTGAAAAGAATAAAGTCACCAATTTTAAGATTTACCATAAAGGTAAGAGAGTATAGCACTAGAAAAGAGATAGACCCATAGCTCCACAAAATAGAACGCGTGCCAGTCCTGCCCCCGGGGTGCACTGAGTCGGCCATTGGGACTGGGCGTGGTGGCCCCTGCCTGTAATCCCAGCACTTGGGAAGCTGTGAACAGGAGAATCACTATGAGTCTGATCTAGTAGTGACACCCTGGACACCCTGTAGACCCTTCCCTAAAATAAAAAAAATGAAAGAAAGAAAAAAAAAAGAAAGAAAAGAGAAATTTGTTTACATACCTGCCATATAATGCAGTAATTCTCTTTCTGAGTAGAACTTATGCTAAAAAAGACATGGTCATCAGTGTTTGCTGCAGTTACTTTATAACTCATCAATATTTTTAAAACCACTGCAATTAGTTTATTAGTATCATCCAGGACTCAGACATTCAGCATTCCTCCTGAAATTGTGTAGACAAATGCAAATGGAAAGAATCCAACTTAAAATTATACAACAAAACAGCACTCCATTGCAAAAATATGTAAAATCACATAATCCTATTGTAAAACATTTGCACTTTAAGAGTGATAATCTCAAATCCCACAAAATTGCCAAAATTTTTCTTAAACTTCTAAGCAGACAAACATAACTCCAATAAGTTTTGTAAAGAAAAACTTAAATAAATTGGGTAATTCATACTAAGATGTGAAACTCATGTTTTTTTCTCATGTCTAAATGGGAGACTCCAATGTAGAAAACTGATCCTTTTCTAATGTGTGGCCTAACTTTAAAACTTTTACCAGAGTTATGTTTCCTGAGCAGTCCATATTTAGATCAATTGGTAAAGGCGTACAAAGCCGGCACTTCCACTGCCTTCACTGTGAACAATAACCAAAAATTAGAGTCTTGTAGCTTAAGCTCATGCTTTTGGGGACACATTCTCAGGCCCCCTTCAATGTGGGAACTGCACAATATAACTGCCACTACACGGCAATGGGAGTTAAGAGTCCTCCTGTAAAGGCCAGAATACGCTTTTTTCTATTAGTCCTTAAAGGACAGACTCTCAGCTTGCTTGATTCTAATTAGCTCATGCTATCTATGAAGAGAACTAATTACTCTTTACAAAGGACTACGTGAAATTTTTTTTTATTAATAAATGAGATTTTGGAGTTTTATGGATGAAAATATTCTCAATTTGCCTTTTATTACCTGCATTATGATACGCAGGTATGTAGACAGATGCTCAGCACCCTCTAAGTATATAAAAAGATAAGCACTAATAATTCATACGATTCAAAATGGGTAAAAGCAAAGGACTAGCTTCCTTTCCGGAAGAAGTTTCAGACCCATGAAAAGAACAACAATACTAATAAACAATTTGTATTTACTTAGAAGCATTCAGAATGTCGACAAAACAGTTGCAACTTTTTTCTTTTTTGCAATTACAGAGTAGTATTTAGTTAACAGAACAAAAACTATTTTGTATAAGCTGCATCACAGGTAACTGAAGATGAAAAACTATCGTCCCCATATATAACTAATTTGTGCTGGGCACCAACCTGCTTTAAATTTCCATGCCAATTTGCAACCCCATCCTGTACCAGGGAAGGTAGTGGCTGTTGAAAATGTCACCAGGACAGGGCTATCTAAAGACACATTCGGTAGTGTGTTAACTATAAAAAAAATAGACACCATATAGTTTTAAAAAATTCTTGCACAATCTCGTATTTCAATTTTTTTCTTTTAAAGGAGTGAGTTGTGTACAGTGGGGTTAAATGCTTTATATGCAAGAAAAAAAAAACAGGGCTAGAACCAATTTATTCATCATCATCTTCTTCATCATCCTTATCCTCTTCATATTTTTTCTCCTCTTCATCCTCATGTTCCTCCTCCTCCTCCTGTTCCTTCTTTTTCTTGCTTTTTTTCAGCCTTGATGAGTTGCTTTTTTGCTGCATCAGATTTTCCACAGTGCTAAACTGTGGACAGCAGACTCAAAAATCTATGTGCAGCATTTTGCATTTATATGTCATTCTGGTAAAAGTAAAAAGATCATTCTGGTGCTTACCAGCCTTGGAGCTTGAAGGAGAAGGCTTGTTCATAAAGGGAAACGAGAGAACCTGTCAACATGATGGAAAGTTCTGCATCATGCCTCCAGTGATGGGTAGTAACAATGATATGCAGCCCCCAAAGCCTGTGGTGGAGCTCTACACCAAAGAGGGTAATGTTTTCTAGGTATGAATAACACTCAAACTGAGTCAAAATATAGATATAAGTGGTGACCGAATATTCACAATTGATGTACCACTGTGATAGATGGTTGGGAGTTTTTTATACGGTTTTTAAATTTTATGTTACATGTGTCTAAAAGTTAAAAAAGTAAAATAAAAAGGGTAATGTTCATTGCTGACAGGATTTAGGTGAAAGAATGTTCATATATTTTTGAAGAAGGTGTGTAAATTATGATTGAATCTTTAAATAGTAACTGTGTAGTGGCTGTTAAAATCACAAAGTATATATATATATACCCTTTGTCCCAGAATGCCGGTATTTGGATTTCTCCCATAAACACAAAAGCACTGGGTTTCGAAAGGTAGATTAACATAATGTTTATGACAGCATCATACTTCCTGGCCAAAAAATGGACACAGAGGCAATGTCTGTGGATGTAGCACACCGAAAATTACTTGCTCATGACATTCCTGTACAGTAATGTGCTGGTCCAAGTGACACAATGGCTTAATTACAGAACACTTTTACTTTGGAATATTCAGCAGAGAATGAAAAAGCACTTGTCATCTTAGTTTACAAATCTGATAAATTAAAACTGATAAATTCAGTAGTATTTCAAACCTGTGTCTTTGCATGTCCATGGTGCTATAACAAAAACATCATAAACTGGGAACATTATAAACATTAGAATGTCATTTTTAAAATTCTGGAGGCTGGAAAGTCCAAGATCAAGGCCTTGTAGACTATTTGAAAAGAGCTCTCTTCACAGATGGTCCCTTCTAGCTATGTCTTTACACTGTCGATGAAGCAAAAAGCTCTCTCTGATGCTTTTCCTAAGGACATAATCTCATTAATGAAGGATTTGCCTTCATAGACATCCACCTCCCCAGAAGTCTACAGATCACACTGATATAATGAGAGGAGACCACACATATTTAGGCTTGACTCTGACGCTTGTGTACTTACACTCTGTATGCTACTCATTGTGGTTTTTTTTTCACCCCCAACTTGGTCACAATTTCTCCTTGAGAACCTTGTGACTGTGAATGCAATCCTCAGAGATTCCCTTCTTTCTCTCTCTCTGCTCTTCTCTGTGACCTAAGAAAGCACTGCATCCATCACAGAGGGTGAAGTTAAGTGCTGTGGAAACTGCTGAAGGAGGCATGTCCAGAGTGAGAAGAGATACATTCTTCCAGAAGTCCTCTAATGGTGACCTGTCCAGCTTCAGCCACGTGTTTGCATTTGTATGCTACAGAAGGAGGCAAAACTACCTCAGTGTGTTGGAAATCAGGACACTGGAAGCTCCTGGAAGCTGTGGCTGGTGCAGTGGGTGAGTGTAACAGTTAGGAGCTGTGGTGGATTGACTTGTAACACCCAGCACGAAATCAATGTGGTGGTGAGTGTGGCACCACACTCCCCTTTACATTATCGCCAACAACATAAAAGATCTGGAGAGAAAGTTGAGATGCTGTTAGGAGCTGTTGGTTTTCCTGGGGCTGCTGTTTGTTCTTCTGGAAAAGCTTTTCAGGCTGGTTTTCTTGATATTAACTTGGCTGTTTTCATCATTGGAAGAACTCAGGACCTGCTGCCAATAATGACTGTGGATATTTTGGGGGAAGCTCTTGTACTAACTGCGAGCATCGTTTCCTGGGAAGCGCTTGTCATGTTGTCTTTCCTGATATGGGCTCATCTGTTCTCATCATCAGGGGAGCTTGGAACCTCGCTGTTGCTCAGCACATCTGTGGTGCTTTTGCGGGGAGCTCTGGTTCTTACTTTGAGCATCACTTCCTAGGTCCAGTGCAGATCCCTCAGCCTGCTGGCACAGACTTCCTAGCTTCCACCACTGACCTTTGGTCTTTCCCACCGCAAATCCATGACACAAGCCAGCAGGAGACATTGTTGTGGGCTCTTGGCCATCAGCTAAACTTGTGGGAGGGATTGTTATGGCTTCTAGGTCTTCAGCTGGACTCATGCAGGACATTGCTATGGGATCCAGGCCTTCAGCTGGATTCTCTGGTCTTTAGTGTGTGGAAAGAATTCGTGAAATCATTTTGTGTGTGGATTTTTGGGGGGCCATCATAAAATAATCTTATAAATTATGTGTCCTGTATTGTTCTCCTTGCAAACCTTGGCTACAACAGCTGATAATGTTCTGTTGTGTTGGATGTATGTTGTGTTCAACTTGTGGAAATTCATCTAGCTGAGCGCAAGTGAGTCTCGACATTTTTCTTTGTATAAGATAAAAAGAGTTAAAACGAAAATTTTAAAACAGAGCATTATCTTAATAGGTCATAAATATTAGAAATTTTATTTCTGAGACTATTGCTGGTTTGTGAACGTTCCTGAGTGCTTTTGTTAAGTGCTGACTTAATGATACAGTCACCGTCCACCTGTGGACATTGCTTTTTCAACACAGAGTTCTACACACAAGAGGGATGTTATAGGAAAACCAGGAATAGAAGAGATTTTAGAGTCTAGACTTAGAAATGGCAGGCATCACTTCATCTTATTGTAGGTGACACTGATCAAATAACTTCACCTAGAAGCAAGATTTAGTCTTCCAGTTACTTAGGTGGCACAATGCTATGGTTTATTAAAATACATCACAATTTTACCTTGCATAGGCTATATTTTTAAAATTGTAATTCAATCCACTTGGAAGAAGAAATGAGCTTGGGCCTCGAGGATGCCGCAGTGATCATAACGAAGACCCAACGTGAGGAGCAGTACATGAGTATCACTACCGTGCAGCAGCTGATGTGTTCAAGCTCCATTTTCCAGAGGACCCTTTGGCATCATGATTTTAAAATATCAGAGTTAAAAGTTGGGCTTGCCTCTGTAATTCATAGCTTCTAGCTTATCTAACCTTTCCCCTAGTGGGACTAGAAACGTATATCACTTCAAATGCAGAATTTGCTGATCTGCTTAAGTATGTTTTGTTATGTTCCTTCCTTCACTCAAGGTATTTTCTGACAACTTCAGCAGGTCCTGAATTACTTCAGAGTTTTTGAATATTTTTCTATTTATTTTCCATATAAAATTGCATCCTGACTAGACTACACTCTATAAACAGATAAATTTATATCCCACTTTCTTGTTTACTTTTGTCAGAGATCGATATTCCATTGCCACTCAAATATTGTAGGTGCATGAATTCAGCAAAATAATCCAAGGTAATCCAATAGTCCATAAGAGTAGTGAGTTATCCGTGGAACTGGCAATGTCAGAAGTTGTTGGCTTGAACCTTTTACAGCTCAGCATATTAACGTGGCTTTACTTTTGTACCTCGTGTTTATACTCTTCCACTGGATGCTTAAGACCAAGATAGAGCAAGACCTGTATAACAAAAATGTAGCTTCAATAGCAATAATAAATGAAAACTTTTTAGTTCCTCATATCATTGAATCTTAAAAATATCTAGCATTGTGTTTTTATTCATTTATTTTTTTGAAATTAGCTTCTTAGAATTTTATACAAAGTTAAAAAATGTGTGTGTAGGTGCAAACACACACACACACACACACACACACACACACACAGAGGAACCTTGCATTAAAATCATTTTCATCACTGATGATAGACAATGAGACAGCAAGGATAAGTCATAATACATACCAGCACAATGCTACATTCACTCCCGCACTTTATCCTGTGAGAGCAGGTGGACAGCCAAGTTTTATAAATTGGGTTTTTTTTTTTTTTTTTTTTTGGTTGTTGTTTTTGGCAGAACTGGGGATTGAACTCAGGCCCTTGTGCTTACCAGGGAAGCGCTTATTCCACTGAGCCATCTCCCCGGCCCCAAGGTCTATAAATTGAATGATGATTTTCACTCTGCTCTTGTTGTACAGCTACAAGTAATCCACAAAATGTTTAGTATTTTGTGCTGCAATACATTTAATACCCTTTCATATCTATAGATTGGAGCATGTGGGTCTGGGTGTTCATGTAAGATTGTAGTCAAGCTTTTTCACTCTCTCTTTTAAGACCAAAGATAATTTGTGGAGGTGTCATTATTTTGCATGATTTTCTTTGCCAAGTTGAAATCTTAGATGAGCAAAGAATTAGCAGTAACATGTTATGAGGAATCCAAGTGGTATGATTCCAAGCAGCATTTCTCATCTAAGATTTTCATTTATGTTGAACCTTAAGTTTATAATAAGCAGATTTATTGACCAAAATGGACTCAACTACTTTTTACTTTTTCTGTATTTTTCTGTATTTAGTACAGGGTCTACAGGGTCTCACAACACAGATTGGACTCATAGTGATCCTCCTGTTTTCAGCCTCCCAAGCACTGGGTTTACAGATGCACACCACCATGCCCAGTGTCAATCACCATCTCAGTGTGCCCCGGGGGCGAGGCTGGCACAGCACACCAGGAATCAAACCCAATCCCTGCATCTGCCTAAGCAGGTGCTTTAATCTACTGAGCTCTATGGCTAGCCATTTTTTATTTTTCACTAGAAAGACAGCCTACAAATGTTAGAATAATTTGGGTGTTATTACCCTTCAAGGCATTATTATGTCTTCATTTTTCTCAACAAAAACAGTAATAAATACAAAAGGGCAATATTTTTTCTGCTGATTCTCCCCTGGAGTCCTTTGTCTTGAGTACTAGAGTCAGGATCTGAGAACTTATTGTATTTTTAGGCATTTCCATAATTATAAGCATAATATTTATAATCAAAGGCAACCCTTTTTATGATTGCACACAAAGACAGAAAACTCAAGCATTGTCACATAAGAATACTTTGATTCTCGTGACAGTAAAAAGCTGACTACAACCTAAGAAAAGAAGGCAAATAATGGGCATCCACAAGTCTTTGGGGAAACTTAGAAATTCAGTCTCTTGGTTTCCAGTTTGCTCAGTTTCAGACATGCTCAGGGAAAGTTTGTCTTTAAAAAACCACTGGCTTAGTGCCTCTTTTCCTGGATTAGAAATTAATCTAATTTAGATTTTACATTTTTTTAAAGCACATGAAGTTGTTATCCAAGGTTCTGCAGCTACGTGAGGTTCTCAACAGTACAAGATTCAGAAGTTTTCTTTTTATTTATTTAGTACAGAACCTACAGGGTCGCACTACACAGATCAGGCTCATAGAGATCCTTCTGTTTTCAGCC
Organism: Octodon degus; assembly: GCF_000260255.1. Taxonomy (NCBI): domain Eukaryota; kingdom Metazoa; phylum Chordata; class Mammalia; order Rodentia; family Octodontidae; genus Octodon; species Octodon degus. The sequence continues at coordinate 9,036,054 of NW_004524618.1, read as the reverse complement.
TCCCAAGCACTAACTGGGATTACAGGTATGCACCACCATGCCTCATCTGAGGTTCATCAGTTTTGAACATCCAAGATCCTGTTTTGCATTTTCTTCACTGATGCCTTATAAATAGGATCATTACAGCACTGTTGCTGATTTTATGTTTGGTAGACATTTCAAGAAGGTAGCAATAATGCTACCAATAATTCCAATAATTTGGGTTGCAGATAACTGACCTTATCTCCTATTTGGCATTCATATCCATTTCCAAATTTCCCACTATAGGCTGCTTTTTCACTGAGTCCAAATTCAGGTTGAAGAGAAAAAATAGATGTGAGAAAGGAGAAGGATATGCAGATATGAAATATTACCTGAAATTAAAAAATTAGCTGCAACGTGGGGCCGGGGAGATAGTGCAGTAAAATAAGTGTTTGCCTGGCAAGCACTAGGTCCTGAGTTCAGTCCCTGGTACTGCAAAATAAATTAGCTGCAGGGTATTAAAGAAGTGTCAAAATATTGAGGTTTTATAATTTTCTGTCACCAGAAATGTTATGGTTTTAAATTTAAAATGCCCCCTAAATACTTTCCCTGCCTGGCTCATGTATCCTCTGACACATGCTGCTTCCTTCCAACCAGTCTTTATAATGAACCATTTTTGTCTTAGAGGTGACTAGGCATGGACTACAGTCATGAATCAAGAGAAAACTCTCCCACCTTGAGTTACAGATTTGGGATATTTCTTCCCGGTAATGATACAGTGACCAAGACAGAATTTGATAACAAAGATGGGGGATTATTTCTGTGATTACCTTACCATTTGTTGGAGAAGCAGCCAGAACAGGTTTATGGGAGAAGTTTGGAAAGGTTTGGAGATGCCAGCTAGGGAAGCTCTAGGCTGCTTGATGGAGATTCTGGTCATAGTTCAGAAGACCAGAACACCCACAGGAATGCATTAAAGTAAAAACCAGGCTCAGGAGTATTTTAACTGAGATGAAGGACTCCATTGGCTATTGAATTTGAGGTCATGTGTGTTGTGTTCTGGAAGAAAACCTTGTTTTTGTTTTAGTTATGTTCTGAGACCTGGCAAAGGACAATTAAAGATAGTAAACTAAAATAATCTAGGGGAGGAAATTTTAAGACAGCCCAGTTTTGAAGCTGGGACATGAGTACTTCTAGCCACGTACAACCAGGTCTACAGTGGGAGTCAGGAACAAAAAGCTCATTTTAAAAGTTTTCATTCTTGTCAGAATGAAATCATCTACAAAGTTGGATCAGAGGAGAGCATAGTTGCTGAAAAATTCACAATAAAAGAAGCCAAATACTTTATATCAAGACAGTAAGAAAGGTGCCCTTAGGGCATCTAAGAAACAAGCAAGACTACATTTTACTAGGCTCAAAGTAGAAAAGAATGTAAGACTTGGCTCTAAAACAAGTCCCAGGGCTGGTGAGATGGCTGAGTGATCTAAAGCAACTACTTAGAACAAGCTTAGCAAAGCACAGGGACCGCGGTTCAATTCCCCAGCACCACATGCCAGCCAGCCCCGCCCCCTGGTGGACTGAGCTGGCCACACACACACACACACACACACACACATAAATAAATAAAAATAAAAATAAAAAAGTAAAATAGGCCCCCTGCCCCAGAGTGCTCTGCTCTAGAAAGACATTTGTTTCCCCGAGGTTCAGTTTCTAGGACCCAATGGTGGCCATTTGGCAGTTTGTGCAGCCATGATTGAAGCCTGGCAATTATTTGAGCCAGCACCTTGGTCAGTCACATGATGTCATGGTGCTGGTCTTTCAGGCATACATGATGGAGGCTTAATGGGGTTATAAAGGCTTCCACATAAATTTCAGATGGTCTGCAAGGCTAGAGTAAAGTAGTGATCCAGCGAAGTTGGGAAAATAAGGAACAGGGAACATCTGCTGAGAAAATGAGGAGTCAGTAAGCAAAAATCACCACCCCAAGAGAAACCACGAGGAGGACTAAAAGCAATAAGACCGTGGTGGAGCTGCTGCCCACGCTGTTTGGGGCTCACATCGTAGCTCAGTTTGCTCCAGGTGCTGGACACAGAGGTACAGAAATTAACGTTTGCTTGGTTGGATTTCAATCTCGCTTTGGTCCCATTCCTTTTAAACCCCCTGTGTCTACCTTGCCGAACAGCACTGTTTCCCCTGTACCACTGTGTGTCAGCAATGTCTAAAATTTTCTTTTTTTATAAACAAAATCATAGATAAGAATTTCCATCTTAGAGAAGACTTTGGCCTTGGACCTTGCAGCAATGATGGAACAGCTAAAATTTTCAACAACTCTTAGAGAACTAAATGCATTTTCCTATGGAGATGGACTTGAGTCTTTTGGGATCCAGGGTTGGAATGTTACTACGTGCCTTTAGGATGTCTCTCATGTGTTCAGAGGCAGAGCTTTTTGAAGGTGGTTGGGTCCCAGGGGTGCTGTAGCTGATTTGCCAAGAGAGGTTCCTCCCATCTCTCTCTACTTCCTGGCCATGATGCCCTGAGCAGCCTTACACCCCTGGGCTTCTCTCATCCCTTTTCTACCTTAGAGACAGTCAGCCATGAACTGTAACTGTGAGTCAAAATAAACCTGTCCTCTTTCAAATTGTGAGTGTCATGTATTTTGTCCCAGTGACAACAAAGTGATGAATAAGCCAGCAGAGGTCATGACAAGAGCAATAAAGATCAAGATGATAAGTATTTATTCAGTGGTTATTATGTAGAAGGCATAGTTTTACATTGCCTTGCATACATTTTCTCATTCACTCCTCATAAGCATAGGATAGGTTTAGTGTCACATTCATTTTATTTATGAGGATATCTAAGATCCGGGAGTTGTACTCACTTGTCTAATGTCACTCAGCTACATGATCAGGTAAGATTTAAATTCAGCTCTGTTCAACTATATAGCCGCCAATGTTTTTATTTTCCCCAATTATTTTGGATATTAGCAAATGCTGTTGCTGTCTCTCAGATCTCCTTTAGTATTTCTGTGAGTAAAGCCTGTGTTACTAAGTCCTTCTAGCCTCAGCATGGGTTCTGCCCTGCAAACTGTTTAAGAACTAACCTTAGACTTCTCGAACTACATTGATGAGACACATAAGGAGCTGTAAGTGGCCAGGACTTCAGTTCCATTTGGAAAGCTACAAGACACTTGCAAAGGAATGTGAAATCCCAGCTCTTTCACCCTGGGATGAAAAACTCAGCAGTGTAATTGCAATACCACAGGCATTTACAGCCCCAGGGGTCTGATGGCTGCTACGATACCCAAAACTACACTTGGCTTTTCTGCTTCTTATCTTTTCTTCTTTTTTCCCCTCCCTTCTTGGTTCTACTAGAAATACCCTGTCAATAAACACCACACAAATCCTTGTCTTTGTAGTAGATAGGATCAAATGCTTTGACAATTTCTTGATTTTTATTCCACTAAGATACCTTAGAACCAGTAAAGTGATTTGTTTTAGAAGGCATGCCCTTGTGAAAAAAAGCAATGATATTCTACAGACAGAGAGAATTCATATTCATTCCATTGAAGTTCTAAGATTTTGCTAAGTGGCTTTCACCATTTCCTCTAAATGAAATATTTCAAACACAGACTGCAATATCCAGTGTCTTAATCATAACAATAATAAGTTTGAATTTTTTCCTTAATGAAAGTGACATCTATTTCTCACTTTTTCCAAGAAAATGCATGAGAAATTTTCTTCTTTTTTTCAGGCCTTCAGATTTCCTATTTGGTGGCACTGTATATGTACCTCTGAAATGTGAGTTTTTAATGTAAGTTCTAAACTATTACTGTTCTGAAATTCCAGAAGAGACATTTGAGAAGCAGTACTCTTTAGGGGACAGGTCCTTCCAACAGGTGTTCCTAAACTGTGGAATTCATTATTTTTATCTCTTCTTGTTTGTAACCTGCTATAGTCAACCTACTATAAATTTATCATCTTTATGTTAATATACACTGCATGGCAATGTGAGATCTGGCAGTAGTGATGTCCAATAAATCTAATAATGAAAGTGGAAGATTTCTCTCCTTATCAATTTTGGTTGATTGATAAATGTCTTATTTTCACATTTGTCAGAAAAAGGAGTTCAAGTTCTCATATATTAATAGATAAATAATAACAAAGATTATATATCATTAAGTATTCATAAATATTCCTGTACAACATAGATAGAATAACTCATAAACTCTAAATGTATAAATCACCAAGAATGAATACTTATTAAGGAAATATATGCCATCCTTGCCCCACACCCAGGCTCCCTGAGATGGCAATTGAGACTGAGCGTGGTGGTGCATGCCTGTAATCCCAGCTCTTGGAAGGCTGTAAACAGGTGGATCACTATGAGTCTGATCTAGTACTGAGACCTAAACACCCTGTAGACCCTTCCCTAAAATACCCCCCAAAAAAAAAGAAAAAAAAAGAAAAATAAATAAATAAATAAAGGAAAAAAAAAAGGAAATACAGAAGGCAGGAAGAAGGCATTCACAAGGGTCTGTGAGGCTGTTGAAGATCTCATTCTTTGTCTCTGGCCTTTACCTTTACTGATTCTTTTTTCTTTTATTGTGAAGGTTCTTGGTAGTAGCTCCAGTTCCTGAAGTTTCATTATCAAGTGCAGTTTTTGACCACAGTCATCTCCTTTCTGAACCTCCTGTGGGACTCATGGGGTTATCATAGTTCTCTTATCTCCCTGCTCAGGATACAAGCACAATAGCTATGGAGGGTTTCTAACCCTTTATTCTGGTATTTACCACAGGAATCAGATGAAGGGTAGACTACTGGCTCATCCACCTGATCACCACACACAAAACATTCAGCAACTGAAATAAACTTTACAAATGAGGACACTAAAAGCTATTGTTTGGGTGACTGGAACCATATTTTTTTAAATTGAGAAATAAATATGAATGAGACAGTTTCACAGCTGATTAA